>NC_058131.1:516238169-516310130 GCF_016433145.1 Gracilinanus agilis
CTCTCTCTCTCTCTCTCTCTCTCTCTCTCTCTCTCTCTCTCTCTCTCTCTCTCTCTGTTTCTGTCTCTGTCTGTCTCTCTCTGTCTATCATAGTTATCCATCTGTCTGTCATGGTCATCTGTCCTTAGAGACTGTTAAGAATAGAGTTCTCCACATTATACACGGTAACAGACACATTGTGGCACAATCAAATGTAACAGACTTTTTCTATTAGTAGCAATACAATGATCCAGAACAATCCAGAGGAATTTATGAGAAAGAACACCATCCACTTCCAGAGAAAGAACTGTAGGAACAGAAATGCAGAAGAAAAACATATAATCAATCATGTGATTCGATGGGGATATGACTGGGGTTTTGGCATTAAATGATCACTCTATTGTAAATATGAATTATATTGAAATAGATTTTGAACACTGATACATGTGTAACCCAGTGGAATTTCTTGTCAGCTCTAGGAGGGAGGAGAGAAGAGGAGGGGGAAAGAACATGAATCATGTAACCATGGAAAAATATTCTAAATAAATTAATTTAAAAAAAGAATAGAGTTCTCCAAACAAAAGCAATGCAACCATGTTTAAAAGGCAAACAGCAAACTGGGAATAATCGTTATAGCAAATATCTCTGACAAAGACTTTATTTCTCAAATATATAAGAGAAGTGAGTCAAATTTAGAAGAATACAAAGCAGTTAGTTCCCAGTTGAAAAATGGTCAAAGGATATGAACAGGCAATTCTTGGATAAAGAAATTAAAACTGTATTTAGTCATATTAAAAAAAAAACTCCAAGTCACTATTGATTAAAGACATTCAAATTAAAAAAACTCTGAAATACCACCTCACACCTTTCATATTGGCACACATGACATAAGTGTTGGAGAAGAAGTGGTAAAATCAAAACACTGGAAAAAAATTTTAAGTGATAAAATAAAAAATAGATTCCTCCCAGATCATGAATCCTGCTTCTGGCCTGAACTCCCATATAAATCATCTAGGGAAATAGACTCTGTTCAAAAGGTACTCAGGCATCCTCATTAAAATCAATACCAATCTTTGAGTAACTACAACCAACAGGGCAGGCAAACCAGCCAAAAGAATCCTGAAAGAGATAAGTGGGGTAAGATGTATCAAGTGGCTCAAACTAGCTCCAACATCTCTACCACCACCTCTTCTCAAATGTTAATGGGAACTATATAGTACCCTGTTCCTAAAAGCTGCAGGAAGGATAGGACTCAAGCTATTGTCCAAATAATTATTCTAACTTCCACAGATATCATCCAGCAAAACAAAATTTTTGGAGAAGGAGCCTACCATTCCAACTGCTGCCAAAATCAACTATCAACCACAAAGTACATAGGAGAAGGAAAGTCAAAAAGCCCTGGGAAAACAGCAGGATCTGCATGCAGCTAGTCCCAATAGGCATCCTCAGCCCTTACAGAGATAGGACCTAGAAACTGCCTCATAGGTATTTTAGTCCCTGCATCTTCAATAGCTACAGCTAAAGAAGAAACAAAAAAACAAAGTTCTTACCACCTAAGTCTTTGGGGCTTGTAAATAATTCAACAAATGAAAATGTATAGGAGTAATTATGCTAAAGAAGATGTATTACCATCTATATTGTTGTTGCACCCCAAGGACCAGTGGGCCCTTCTATCTAACTTATAGCTTAAACCTCCTATAGATGTTTTCTGCCTTGCTATAATGCAAGCACCTACAGATCTGACCTGTCTTTCCTTTTCTTTTTTAAATCTATTTTGACTTGTTTTGTTAAATATTTCCCAATTATGTTGAAAAAATGTTTAACATTGATTTTTTAAAGTTTTTGAGTTCCAAATTCTCTCACTCCCTCTCACCCCTACCACAACCCTTGAGAAGGCAAGCAATATAATATCAATTATGCATGGGAAACCATGAGAAACATTTCCATATTAGCCATGTTGCAAAAGAAAACACATACACATAGACCAAAAACAAGAAAAATAAAGTTTTACAAAATTATGCTTCAATCTGCATTTATAGTTCATCAGTTCTTTCTGGAGCTGATCATCATTTTCCATCATGATTCCTTTGTAATTGACTTGGATCAGAATAGCTAAGTCTTTCACACTTGATGGTTGTTATATACAGTGTTCTGCTTCTGCTCACTTCACTTTGCATTAGCTCATATAAACTAATATAGATTTTTCCAAGAACATTCTATTCTTCATTTCTTATAGCATATTAGAATTCCATCACAATAATATATCACAAATTGCTCAGTCTAGTTGATAGAAATCATCTCAATTTCCAATTCTTTTCCGCCACAAAAAAGCTGCTATAAATACTTTTGTACAAATAGGTCCTTTTCCCTTTTCTTTGTTCACTTGGGGATACAAACCTCACAATTTTATTGTTGGGTCAAAGAGTATGTATGTATAGTTTTATAACCTTTTGGTCAAAATTCTAAATTGTTTTACCAAATGATTTTACTAGTTCACAACTCCACCAAATAGTTCACAAGTGTCCTAATTTTAGCAAATCTCCCCCAGGATTTGTTATTTTCATTTTCTGTCATGCTAGTTAATCTGATAGGTGTGAGCTGGTATCTCAAGAGTTATTTAATTTGCATTTCTCTAATCAAAAGTGATTTAGAACATTTTTCCTTTGACTCTCCATAACTTTGGTCTCTCTTCTTTTGAAAACTGCCTGTGCATGTTATGTACTTTTTGAGTTCTCTATCTAAGAATACTCCTTCTAACTGCCCAGATAATGATAAAGTACTTAGGAATTACTTGTATCATTTTGCCACATTGAGATGTGAACAGTTTAATCTTATTGAATCCCTTATGATTTCTCTGACCTGTTTACATTTTTATACTACTCTCAAGTCTTGTGTTTGAAAGGCAAAAATTTTTTTCAGTGTTTGTCTTTTCATCAGGATTGCTTGAGTGCCCTCTATTTTATTGAATATCCATTTCCCTCCGAAAATTCAGTTTTCCTAAGTCATTCTTGTTTATAATTCTAGCCCTTTTGTATTCCAAGCCTTCCACTCCATTAACATGAAAGCTGCCAAAGCTTGTGGAATCTTGACTGTGGATTTATGATATTTAAATGGTTTCTTTCTGGTTGCTTGAAGTTTGTTTTTTTTTCTTTGACTTCAGAGCTATGGAATTTGGGTATAGATATATATTGCTGGGAGTTTCATTTTGAGATCTCTTTCAAGTAGTCTGTGGCATCTTTCAGTTTCTATTTTGCCTTCTGGTTCTAGCATATTGATGTCATTTTCCTTTATAATTTGATTTCGTTTTATTTTCTTCATGTCTCATTGAGTCATTAGCTTCCACTTGCCCAATTATAATTTGTAAGTAAATATTTTCTAATGAGCTTTTGTATCTCTTTTTCTATTTGGCCAGTTCTTTTTAAAGAGTTTTCTTATTCAGAATTTTTCTATTCCTCTTTTGCCAACCTATTCATTGTTTTTTCATAATATTCTTCCCTTGCTCTTATATCTTTACCAAATTTTATTCCTAACCCTTTTATTTGATCTCAAAAATCAGTTTTTAGCTCTTTCAGGAATTTTTATTTGCTTGTATCCAATTTTCATTTTTATTAAAAGCTTTGGGGTTTTTTTTGCTATTGACATAATTAACTTCTCCTGAGTTTTGTCTTTGTCCTTTAACCATAGTACTGTTTTAGGGTTAGGATCTTTTTGTTTGTTTCTTTGCTCATTTTTCCAGTCTATCTCATTGTTTTAGATTTTATGCTAAATTTGAGTTCTATTCCTGGCATGATGGGGAAGGATATTCTACCAGTCTCCAGATTTTTTTGCACTCCTGACTTCAGGGCACTTTCTAGTATTTGGAAGTATCTAGTACTTTCAAGGTGATAAGATCTGGGTAGAGGCGTGGTCACTACTTTCCTGGTCTATGCACTGATCCTTGTCTTAAGAAGAGCCACTGATCCTTTGGAATCATGATTAATTCTATTTCCCAGAATGCTACTTCTCTGGGACCAGAAGCAGTACTGCTCCACAAGGTCTCTGCTCCTGTGGGACAGTAAGCAATATTACTCCTTAGGGCACTTATTTCCTTGTGAAAGAAAGTGTTCCCCTCCTATATCAGAAGCACCCTACTCTCTGCCCAGTACTAGCACAAGGGAGGGCCCTACTCTCTTTCTAACCTATTGCCCAATCCCTTTATAATCTCAGGCTTGAGAGCTCTTTAACCTACCACTATCACTTTTACTCCTGGAATTACACATACACAGGCTCTAGATTAGCCTCCATTCCTGTGCCACAGATCTATCCTGCCTTTCTAATTTGTCTTGGACTAGAAGAATCTCTCATCCAGGGAGCAGCTGGATAGCTCAGTGGATTGAGAGCCAGGCCTAGAGATGGGAAGTCCTAGGTTCAAATCTGGCCTTAGACACTTCCCAGCTGTGTGACCCTGGGCAAGTCACTTGACCCCCATTGCCCACCCTTACCACTCTTCTGCCTTGGAGCCAATATACAATATTGACACCAAGATGGAAGGTAAGAGTTAAAAAAAAAAAAAAAAAAGAATCTCTCATCCCGACCTTTTGTTGGCTCTGCTATGTCAGAATTTGATTTGATATCCTATTGGAAAATCATTTTGGGAGGGAAGGGAAAAAAGTTAGAAGAACTCATCTGAGTGATTCTTCTATTCTTCCCATTTTTCCTCCCTTCTCCAGACCTGTATTTTCTATTTTTATTCCCAAAATTTATCATAGTGCTTTGTATATATAAAGAGTTTAATAAGTGCATTTTTAATCATTCATTCTCCCGTCCATCCATTCATTGGAATATAAATTCTCATAGTACAGGAATTATGCATAAGTAGCTCTTATTTTATTGTAGTTGACTCAACACTTCACAGCATTGGGTGGTTAGCTGCTTTTAGATTGTGGAAATGAACTGAGATACCCTTGATACATTTTTATAAAGCTTGTTCCTTTGACAAGAATGAACATAAGCACTAAGCTGGGGCCTAAAATAATTTCTGGTAGCTTTGACATGAGTCAAGCTGAAGACCTAAAAGAAGCTGAAAAGATTCTTATCTTCCTTCATCTTCCTTTTGTTTTAGGGGTTCATATAAATCTGTAAAGAAAGAAACGTCAATTTTGTAGATCTTGAGCAGAAAGGGGGCTCTTTTTTTCTGAAAGTAGTGATCAGCCACTGAAAAGGATTGGAATAGTTCATATTAGAAAGGGTCATTTACTTGCTTGAAAATGTGAATGATGCCAGTGAGTTTTTTTGCAATGACTGAACTTTTGCCAGCCCTGAAGATACTGGGAAAGTGTTTGAAAGACTAAATGGCTCAATACAAGTGACCCTATTGAGTCACCATTTTGTGATGGGCTGCTTTAAAGGGACATTAGACCTCTGTAGTATCTAGCTACATTGTTTTCTCATCTTATTCCCATTCTAAATGTGCCTTCATCAGCTTCACACTTAAAATAGGTGGTTCACAGGCTTTCAGGAAATTTAAGATAATTTACGATTTCATCTTTCTCAAGTAATTTTCAATCAAGTAAGTTATCCAACAAAACTGAAAGTTGCACACGGAAGGAAGCATTTTATTTTAAGGTTTCATTAGGATGCATCGATTCACAGCTCCTCCCAATCTCTATCCATTTTTTGCAAGTAATTGAAATTGTTAAGTGACTCAACATATGTGGATGCTAGGTTTTAGGTTAGCAAATGGGGCACGACATTTTAAATGTTTCTAGAGTAGAATTTTAATTCTGTAGTGACTTCATAATTTAAATAACATGATTATCCCCACCAAAAGAAAAGTGCAGGTCTGAGTAAACATGAAGAGATAGGATATTGA
This sequence comes from Gracilinanus agilis, assembly GCF_016433145.1. NCBI lineage: Eukaryota > Metazoa > Chordata > Mammalia > Didelphimorphia > Didelphidae > Gracilinanus > Gracilinanus agilis. The sequence goes on from NC_058131.1 coordinate 516,244,000, forward strand.
AATGTATGAACACTAAACTAAAAAGTAGGAAACCTGGGTTCCAATCCTTCCCTTTCCCTCCCCTGACCTTGGACGGTTCATTTAAATTCTTTGAAGCTCCACCATCTCATACATAAAATACCCATTTGAAGATAGGAAAATCAATCATATAGGAAGCATTATGTAGTGGGAAAGCAGTTAGGTGGTACAGGGGATAACAGGAAAGGTTTAGAGTAAGAAAGACTCATCTTTGTGAATTCATATCCAGCCTCAGACACTTACTAGCTGTACGACCTTGGGCAAGTCATTTAACCCTTTTTGCCTCAATTTCCTCATCTATAAAACAAGTTGGAGAAGGAAACTGCAAAGTAATACAATATTTTTGCTAAGAAAACGCCAATGGAGTCATGAAGAGTTAGATATAAACTGAAATGATTCGACAACAATGTAGTGGAAAGAATGCTAGCTGTGAAATCAGAGGACCTGAGTTCAAATTGTGACTTCTATTTGCTACATATATACTTGGACAAGTTGCCTTGTTTTAGCAAGCTTTGATTTTCTCATTTGTAAAATGAAAATGGGTTCTAATGCCTCATCTAATTCCAAATATATGATATTATATCCTTGAGATACCTCCTAGATCCATGATTAATGATGATTCTATGGCAAAAAATGGCCAGAACAAATTCATGTACTGAGAGATAACAGTGACCACAAAACAAGTGCATAGTACCCAACAGGGCAACAGACATTAACTAGGACAATCATGGGGTGGGAAGTTGAAAGGGGGTATTGTAAAATATCACTAGTCACATATTCCACAGGGTGAACTCTAGGATTCTTTCCAAAAATATTCAGTTTTATATGCAGAGAAAACTATGAATGAATGTATGAATAACAAATCTTTATCAATCACTTAATCCTTTCTAAGTGCTAGGAAATACAAATACATAAGAAAAGACTGTCACAGCCTCCTGGAACTTGCATTCTAAAAGAGGATTGATGGCTAGAGGAAACTGTTTTGGTCTGAAGAGAGTGAATATAGCCACAGGGCAGCAAGTAGATATGACCTTTCAGAAACAGTAAGGAAATGAGAATAATCCCTGCTTTCCATTTTTACTTCCAAAATCTTCCTTTTGTTTGCTTCACTCAGGATCCTTTTCTGATTTGGTATCCACTCAATCCAAATTTTCTAACCCAATCAAAATTATATAAGATGTGAATGTCAACTCCCAGATCATTCTTCTTCCTTAACACCAATTATACCACTTTGCTCTCCTCTTCAATTTCTAGCTTTTATACTAGGATTCTTTAATATCTATGTAGACACTCTCAAACTCTATAACCTCCTGATTTCTCTACCTTCTTAGGTCCCAAGCCAATCTCCTTAACTTTGTCTCAGTCACCTGTAGGGGTATTCTTACTGGATCTTGTAATTACTCACATTGTGTTACACTTCCCTCACTATTCTGACACTCCCCAGACCATAACAACTATCATTCCCCTTCTCCCTTTTGTTTTGTTTTTCCAGTTTTTCAGACTTCCTGAGAATTCCAATCCCTTCACCACTCAGTCCTTTTTCAGACTGCTCTGATTCCATTTTTCTCTCTCTCTTCCTTAAACTGAAAGTTAGTCATTCCCATTTTTCATTGTCCTCTGCTCTTGAATCACTCGTCTTCTTGTCTTTTCGTCACACTTCTCTTGCCAAAACCTGAGTCTTAGATTACTCCCAACCTCCACTTTCTCCTCTTCTATTCATGAATTGAATATAGTTGGAAGAAATCTTTCCCCCATCCAGATTAGGCACGTTACAAATTTATGATATTTAAACTCAACTGGGTCTTCACTGCATCAAAGAAGATTTTTGATTCTGAAATTCATTTATTTCCTCTATCAATCCTTATAGAAGTAAGAGTAATTCTAGATCTTTTCTTCCCTCCTCAAGCTGCTCAGACCTGTTCTTCCATCCTATTCTCCTACTTGAAGACCCTTGTCCTTTCATTTCCTAAAAAAAAAATTGAGGACATTTAATATAAGCGACCTCTTCCCCCATTTTCTCCATCTTGAAACCTCTTGAAATCATTTTCCATTCTCTCCTCCTTTTCCCTGGGTCTGACAAAGATGTGTTTTTTCTTCTTTCTAAGTCCAACCTCACAAAATATGCACTTGAGCCTATCCTCTTCTATAGTCTCTGGAACATTGTATCCCCATTATCCCCCATCTCCCTTTTATTTTCAGCCTCTTCTATTAATTGTTTCTTTCCTTACTGCCTTCAAATGTGCTCATCTTCCCAATACTTAACAAAATCAAAATAAAAGCCTCACTGGATTATATATGTATTTTGTGTATGTATATGTAGGCATGCATATTTTGTTCATATACATATGATATGCATGCATATCTCTATATACATGCATTCATACATGTATGTGTATATGTCATCTCCCTCAGTAAAATAAAAACTCCTTGAGTACAGAGATTGGTACTTTGTAGTTCCTAGCACAGTACTTGGTACCAGAGAGGTGCTTAATTAATGCTTGCCATTTCATATATACAAGATCTCTCTACTTGAATTTTGCACTGGCACAGAAATCTCTTTAATCATAAATTTAACTCAAGTGAAACTTTTTATCTTTTCCCTGAAATATTTTCCTTTGGACTCCTTGTTTCTCTCCAGGGAGCCAGTTTCCAATGTTTACTCCTGCCTGTTGTCTCTCCTATCTAATCATTTTCCAAGTGGTATCAGTTGCACAAAATTCTCCACCATGCTTCCTCTCTCCATTTTCTTTTCAATCTCCCTAATAAAATATTACTTTCAACTTTTACAAAAGAATCCTAACAGATCTTCCTGCATCTACTCTCTTTTTCATCCAATACTTCCTTTGTTTCACTGCCAGAATAATCAATCCCTATGTAAGAATCTGGACATGTGGATTTGCTCTGCCCAATAAATCTTCGGTCTGTCTCTGGCACCAATTATTTAATGTTAATAGCTTACACCTGGCATTCAAAGTCCTCCAAAATCTTTCCTTAATATTACTCTACTCCGCACAACCTGCACCATTTGAACGGGAATGGTCACTGCCAGATGAAGATGTCCAACACTTTCCCAATTCTGAGCTTTTACATACATTGTTTTGTATGGCTGAAATGTCCCTCTCTTTGCCATTTGAATTCCTATGCTTCCATCAAATCTGAACTCACATGTCACTTCCTCCATAAAGGTAATCCCATGGGAGCAGAAATGGATTTCTACCCTTATAGTCCCAGCATTATTGTGCTTTGTAAAATTTAAATTGCTATGTGATTATGATTGTTATTTTAAAGTTGGACAGCTGAGCAAGCAAATTTGTTATATATAATCTAAAGATTTAAAATAGGAAAGTAATATATGGGTTCTATAGTATGCCAATGGAAAATTTAGTTTTGCTATAGTTTTTTATCTAAAAATTTTAGCTTGAATACTTGAGGGAAATATATTCATGCTTATAAATGCTACTCAAAGAATAAAAAAAATTAAAAGACTGGTAGGCAAAATAAATTATGTTTGATTAGAGCTATGGGGATAGCCAGGTGGCACAGTGGATGAAGTATTTTTCCTGGAGTTAGGAAGACTCATCTCCCCAAGTTCAAATCTGACTTCAGACATTTTCTAGCTGTGTTACCCCAGGCAAGTCATTTAACTCAGTTTGCTCCAGTTTCCTCATGTATAAAATAATATGGAGAAAGAAATGGCAAATTACTCCAGTATCTTTGCCAAGAAAATCCCAAATGGAGTCACAAAGAGTTGGACACAACTGAAATAATTGAACAACAAAAACAAGAATTATTACTGATTTGATCTCCTTACTGGAAATTACAGAGTAGAAAGGATCTTGGACCAAAAGTCAAGAAGACCTAGGTTCTAATTCTCAGTCTGCCATTAATTACCTGAGTGATCTTGGGCAAGTCAGTTAAACTTTTTATATCTGTTTCCTCAACTATAAAATGAATGAAATGGACAAGATGATATATGTCTCCCTTTATCTCTAAAATTCTACTGTCAAATATGTCCTCGGACACTCCCTAGTTGTGTGACCCTGAGCAAGTCACTTAACTCCAGTAGTTTAGATAGACCTCTCTGATATCTAGACCATCAGAAAACAAATCAAGGCAGTACTTTACAGTATTTCTAGTATTTGCTGATTTCTGAGATATAAATGCGCTCATTGAACATTTAACTATCAGCCCCCATGAGCTGGTACAAGCTCTTTCCAATAAACAATTGACATCAAGTCAGTCTATTCCATGCTAAGTCTAAGTGCCTATTTATTTCAAATTTTCTATTTCAAACCCTGTACTTAGCCCCTAAAAGAAAGGTAAAGAAACTGGGGCTGAAATTTCTCATATAACTTAAATAAGCTGGTTTGTTTATAAGATAAAAATGCTTACAACTAAGGAATAATCAGGAGATTAAGGGTGAACTTTTTTTTCTTCAGAAAGTAAAGTCAAGTTGTAGAGATGAAAGAAAACTGCATTTGAAGTCTGAGGATATGGATTCCAATTGTATTCTGCCATTTACTAGCATATGACCTGGAATAAGTCACTTAACCTAGAAGCAGCTAGATGATGACATGGCTAGAATGTAGTAGGATTTTGAATAAGGAAAATCTGAGTTCAAATTTGCTTCAGATACTCACTATTATACTAAAGGTATACTAAATATGTGTATAAACATATATGTATGTATATACACTACTTTGATTAAGTCATTTCACTCACCCTGTTTCTTCATATGTAAAACAGGGATAATAAAGTATCTATATCACAGGGTTTTTATGAAGATCAAATTAGGTAATTTATCCAAAATGTGATGTAAATTCTAGCTATTACTATGAATCTCTTTATACTTCAGGTTCCTTATATAGAAGTCTAAGAATCTGGACTGAAAGACCCCCAAAGTCCTTTCTAGCTCAAAATCTAAGATCATATGAAAATAGTGCACAGGATATTATGTACAACATAAACATATCTAAAAATATTCCCATAATCACAAATTTTATTCCGTTTTCTTAATGTCATCGCCCTCATAGTCAAAATAAATTCAGGGGAAAAGTAAAAAGTTACATTTGAGAAATAATTAAAATTTAATGAGTTTTAAATATGTTTCCATTTCACAGAAGGAAAAAAAATTAAGTATCTACACTATAAACAACCATTGAAATACAATTAAATAGAATTAGATTTAAATTATTCAAAAATGCTAAAAATGAAGATAATTCATTTTAACTTTGTTTACCAGAAGAAGCATAATAAAATGAATACCTCCCTTGGATAAATATCCTATGTGTTACATGTTTAAATGCCTCAGAGACTTTTTTTAAAGTGCTTATACTAGGGTACATCTGGACAGGTAGGAAACTAGAATAAAAACAGAATTTTTCTATCAGTCTAAACATAGGTACATCTGTGCCATCAAATCTCTGCCTTTTTCTTTCTAAAATCTGTAGTAAGACCAGTATTTGATTAGTTTTTTAAAGAAAAATCTTTCTTCCTTTAAGTATATATATATATATACATATATGTATATATGTATATATATATATATAGGCTAAAGATTAAAAGATGAAATGGTCTATGTGTTCTAAGAATTAATGATAGATTGGTAGGTTGTTCTCCTTTTAACTTGAAGAGGACCAAAATGACATCACTTGGTGATGCCTTTTTGACTCACGGATTAAATTGGATTTTAGTAAAACCAAGTTGCACAAAATCATCAGCCTCACTCTCTTCCAGAGTCACCGAAGTCCAAAGGCAAGTCAAAAGACAAGATGATTCGTGATAGCCCAAGATTCAGTGGATGTCCTTGGCTATTTTATGTCTAGCCAATCTCTAAGCGTTCCACAGCAGTTTCTTCTACTACCTTCCAGGATGTTGGAACAAATTTTTTTCATCTTCCCCTTTCTGCCAAGGGAAGTTTTCCCATGTTTGTGCTAGGCATCCCTCTAACTCTTCAATGTATTCGAGGCCTATCAATTACCCTCAAAATCTTGGTTTAGCCTACTGGCCAAAACAGTTTTACAAGGGTCAGGATATGGCTGCTGAGCATGGCACAGTTCTTGGAGTTGCCTAGCCAGGCAGATAGATGGCTAGATGGGTAGATTACAGGGCTTAGAGTCAGGAAGAACTGAGTTAAAAATCTAGCCTCAAACATTTCTATTTTTGTGACTGTGGTCAAGTCACAACCTGTGTTTGCCTTAGTCCAATGGAGAAGGAAAGGACAAGCCACTCCAATATCTTTGCCAAGAAAACGCCACAGGCAATGTGGTCTAAGGGTCATGAAGAGTCAGACATGACAGAATAATAAAAACCTCTTTAATTTAATGATAGATTAGAAAGAAGAATATCAAACATAGTTTCCTAGGATTTCAAAGAATACATTTTAAAGAGCTAAATGAAGAATTTTTAATATCTCAAGGATATATTTTATGAAAGAAACCAGCTCAAGATAAATATATGAATAAGTCAACTCAAGCAGAGAAGCAGGGAATTAAGTTTAGAAGAGTTAGGCAGCACATGAACTTTACTATTCTAGCAAAAGGGCAAAGGGAGGTTGAACACATTTTAGGAATGCAATAGAGAAATCTCTTCCACATCAAGTGATTAGGGGCACAGCACCCCCCAATCTGGAAATCCATGTAAAATTTTTTGACTTTCCTTTGTTTAAAAGAAGATGCCTGTTTTTTTTTCTTTTTCTTTTATGGTGTGTTATTAGTACCTTCTTATAAAATTTGGGTTAAGTATCTGACCTTAGGCTATACATTGGCTAATGTTAAGCTAAAAGACTATATTAAATAAAAATTTAAAAATCAAATAAATTTGAAAATTAAAAATAAAATAAGATAAATTGAGGAGAACAATACTGAATATACTGCATGTATACCAAAAGACAGGGTAGTTTCTAACCTTCAGTACAAAACACTGATGGAACCAATAAAAAAAAAAGTATTTTGGCCATCCAGGCTTTCTTTTTGAAAATATCTGAAAGATAGGCAGCTGGTACTTGTTCTTTTCTTTCAAATCTCATTAATAAGCAGCCTTATATCTTAGGGCTCTCTTTGAACCCTATGATATTGGCACAAAAAAATCAAGGTTACACTATCCCTTGTGCCTCCAAAACCAGTCACTTCTCTTCTTGGCTGATATATGTCCTTTCAAACATTTTTTCCAATATATTTAGATTTCTCCCATGGCATCTCCAATGTCAGCATTCCAGCCTCTGTTCCAGTTTGTAGCCATTCTCTTAGAGCAGTGATGGGCAAACTATGGCCCAGGGACCAGATGCAGCCCCATGAAATGTTATATCTGGCCATGTGACATTATTCTTAACCTGACGAATATAATGAGTAGGATTCAATACAATGAAACTTCAAAAGAGTTACCTTAGAAACAGACTGACAGATGAACATTTTCTTTCCTTTGGCCCCCTCTTTCAAAAGTTTGCCCATCACTGTCTTTTTGCCCATCACTTTGATTTTCTCTTAGGAAATCATATAAGGACTTAGCCTTTTCTTCTTTGATGCTAGAGTCTACCAGAATGCCATTTAAAAAAATAATAATCCTACACCCAAAAGAATGTTGTAATTTCTACACAAAAGAGATGGGAGGTTTATGGTTTATGCAAATACTTTGCAATTGTTGATATAGCTACAGCAACAACTTTGGGGATTTCCTTCTTCATCTTGATATGCCTTATGATCAACTCATTAATGATGCCAACCACTGCAGCCATTTTGGCTGAATAAAGCATATTTAACAATTTTACTGCAAGCTCATCACTTTCCTCAGTTTTTTTGAGAGCACTTTATGAATGAGTAGGAAGACTATGCTTGGGACTCATGATGTCAGTAGTTTATGGTGTTTAAATGGCACAAGATATGAGAAATCAAGATACAGCGATCACTGTGAGATCATAACAGGATGTCATGTGAGAGATTGCTATGAACACACTTGGCATTCCCAAACTAGTGCATAACACTGCAGTTCTTTTAATATAAATTTAATTTTAGAAAAGATAATAATATCTCCATGTATTATTAGACAGTAAAATACATACTATATAGGTAATATTATACAAAATAGTTACATATATTTTATATATTTATTAGTTATAACAATTTTACAGATATCTCTACATTCTACCCTTTGTGTGTCATTTGCTTTTGCATTCTTTTCACAAACTTGACTTTTTATTTATTCTAATTTTTAAAAAGAAATTGTATGTATTTATTATATTAATAGATAAAATGTTTGATATTATTCAATAGTATGCATATATTTCATGAATTTCTGAGTTTCCAAACATTTTCTATGTCATCTGCTGGCCTTCTTGTATCATTTGTGGCTTCAAAAAACACTCTGAAAAAATTGTCATTTCATTTCTTATGCCAAAAATTCCCATTTAATTTCTTATTCTAATCCATGACATTCTGAAATCACAATGGGGAAAGTTACAATGTAGAAGGGATCCCAATACTCCCTCTTTGTTGTTTTTCAGATGTGGCCAGTTCTTTGTAACCCTATGGACTATACTGTCCATGGAGCCTCCTTGGCAAAGATATTGTAGTGATTTGTCATTTCCTCTTCCAGTGGATTAGGCCAAACAAAGGTTAAATGACTTGCCCAGGGTTTCATAGCTAATATGTGTCTGAGGACAAATTTAAACTCAGATCTTCCTGACTACAGTCCAGCATTCTACCCATGGTGCCATCTAGATGCCTGAACACTGCCTCTACCACCTTGAATTCTGAAGATTGAGGGTAAGAGAGAAGGAGGATTAGACTCACAAAGTGGTTTAGTAGCAATCCTATATAGCAAAGGTCCCACACAAATCTGGTAGGTCAAATCTGCTTGACTAGAGAATCAAGATTCTTGATCTTCAGGGGCCTACGGCTAAGCTGGCTGCAATTTCTGAACTATATTTCTGGAATCTCAAATACCTATTGCTCATGCTCAAAGTCCAGACAAGAGACTCAGAGAGTCTATTTCCTCTACCTAGATTAGATAAGAACTATGAACACATCAAAACTAATGACTCTTGATGTCACATTTTGGTGAGTTGGGGTGGGCAGGGAGGAGAAGGAAACCCTACTCTTCTACCTCAACCCCCCTTAACCTCATGGGGTAGTTAAAGGAGTCACCTTTACATTCACGCATGAATGCAGACAAAAAACACTTCCTCCTTTTCCTGAGTCAGACCATTATAAATATACCAACAATTTCAGCTCTTCAGCCAAAGGTGAAAAACAAAGGCCATCTCCAACCACTTAGTATACCACTAAAGAATGTGATCTTCCAGTCTTCCAAAAGCCAATTTTTAGTGTTTTTCCACATGGACTATATCATCTTACATTATCTGGGAATACACCAAATTCCTATTAAAATTGCTGTAACTGCTAAGTAAACAACAATTTCCAGACCATATTCTTCATTAATACAACTATAGATCTACTACCTTTTAGCTATATAGTATTTGTTTTTTCTGTCTGTGTCACATAAAAATTAAGAGACTAATTGCGTTAAATATTTTAAGCAGTAGAAGGTATAGCTTGTCTCATCTCTATGTCATTAGGGAAAGGGGAAATGGCCATAGGAGAAAGTATCAGACATATAACAATCAGCTATGCTTGCTATCATTCAGCTTATCAACCTCTGTAGAAACAATACAATATAATCTGTAGAGAAAACTGACCTAGAATAAAGAAGACTTTGGTTTGAATCAAGGCTCAGAAACTTAACCAGTTCTGTTCATTCTGTTCAAGACATAACCTCTCCAAAAACAGTGCTTCAGTTTTCTCCTTTGTAAAATGAAAGGATTATACTTCATGATCTCTAATATTTTTTTCAGCTTTAAATCTAAGACTCTGCTTCCATATTTTTATAAGGATGTCCCAAATCCTAGGCAGTTGGACTACATGAATATTGGAAGACAGAATCTGGGTGAGGAAACACATAAGTCAATATGCTGGATGCATTCTCTATTTGACAGTGCTGGAACAGAGCATATAAAAGGAGAGACACCAAGGGAATCCCTGCCCACTATGACTACTCTGGCTAGCTATATCAGGAATTACTTCCTACTCCTTTATCCACCTTTCTTGAATATGATGACAGAAGGAAGATTGAACCTAGTTTAGAAACACCAGCACCACATTGTGTTTTTCCTTGCCTTCCATATATATCATTTAATTATACCCCAGCTTCACGTAGAAAATTTTATTCACTCTCTGGAACAGTGCATGAGAATTGGTTCTACTGCTCTCTGCTCTGGTTGCTACATGGTATCTAGTATTAAATTCATTTTTGATGACAAAAGTTTGCATACTATTTTTCCAGGTTATCAGTTGCATCCTGAAGTAAAACCTGTTTGCCTTGTACATGTGAGACAATCATTGGACTATTTAAATACTCATTTGCTCTGTCCAAATGTTTTAAAGTGTTTATAATTTAAAAAATATCTTGAGCAGAAGCCTGTCTCCAAAACCTGCTATAAGCTTATTATAGCAAAAACATCTATTCTGAAGAGACTAACTATTAATTAGGGGGTAGGGAAGTTAATTGTAATGAATGAGAATGGTTTCCAAGAAACTCTCTTTTGATTGGAAAAAGATCCTCATAGAGTTTTATATAACTCAAGTCAAGTCCCTCTCTATAGGACAGTCATGACAAACCTTTAAGAGACTGAATGCCCAAACTACAACCCTTATGCCACATATAAGCCCCTCCACCTTAATCCAGACAGGGAAGGGAGGAAGTGCTCCCATTGGGCTGTTGGGAAGAGGGATGGGTGATGCGAGAAATGCCCTCAGGCAGTGGAAAGAGGGAAGGGACCAGCCCCCTCCCGCACACATACCATAGGTTCACCAACATGGCTATAGGGGCACCTGGGTGGTAAGAAAGAATTCCTAGTTCTGTCTAGAAAACCAAGTTATATGAGACAAAGAAATCCAGGGTGTATATGCCATGTATGTATGTATGTATGTATGTATGTATATATATGTACATTTTTTAAATTTTCTAGAGTAAGCTTTAAGCAATTTTTATGGGCTATATTCTTCTTAGTTGCTCAATTATGTACATTTAGGACAAGCCTATTAATTTGACCCAAGTACTGAAATAAAAGTAACTACTTGGTGGCTGACATATGAGTTTTAAAAGTGCTATAAACATATAAGTCTTCCTTTGCAAATTAAAATAATACAATAATAACAAAGATCATGAGGTTACATGTTTCAAATCTGATATATACTGTATAAATGTGATACTTTCATGACCATTAAGAATGCATCATGAATTTGACTGAATCAGTGAATCTAGTGGATCTTCAAAACTTCAAATTATTTTGTATTGATAGGGATAAGGATTAGATATGTGGTTTCACTCTAGATGCCCTGGGGAGGAAGCTCCTTTTACCAGTGAGGATCAGCACCTCTCTGCAATTAATACTCTTAGAGGGATTGTCTAGAGCACTACAATGAGATTGCCTAGAGCAGTGATGGGCAAACTTTTTAAAGAGGGGGCCAAAGGAAAGGAAATACTCATCTGTCAGTCTGTTTCTAAGGCAACTCTTTCGAAGTTTCATTGTATTGTATCCTACTCAGTGTATTCATCAGCTTAGAAATAATGTCAGCGGCTGGATAGAGCATTCCAGGGGGCCGCATCTGACCCGCGAGACATAGTTTGCCCATCACTGGCCTAGAGAATGACAAGTGACTTGCTTAGAATCATAAAGTCAATATGTATTAGACGCAGGACTTAAATCTTATTCTTTCTAACCTCAAGGCATGGCTCTATCATGCCATGCTGCCTCAAAATTTTTATAAATATATACAATTATGTATTATTTGTATATATATGCATAATATTTTATATCAAAAGTGGTATTTTTGCAACTTAAATGAACCTCTGAATCCATGGATATGAAGATTTTTTCAATAATGCAGTTCATAACCCATTCAAGACTATCTTGTGCAAACTTTGTTCATGATTTCCCATAAATTCACTTCAGGGAGCTCATTAAATGTATGAGGGACACCTTTACTGAGATCCTCTAATGACTTAAAGATTTCATTAAGTCCCTCGGCAACACATTGACTATTCCTTTATCTTCTTTGCTTTAGAAAAAGTGTAAAAATAATGCCCTGGTTGCTTCTGAAGATATCTCTAGGAATATTATCATAGACAATTAGGGAGGAATTGCCATGTCTTTCCTTCCAACATCTTTCTCTTATCCATAGTAGTATAGGATCAGACTAAGAGCCCATATACCAAATAATGAAAAGATAAAACTTAATAAGATTTCACTTTTGGCAACTGAGATTATGATTATTGCTCAGTAGAAATGATCATATACTCCATCTCCATTGCCAACTCCTCATTGATTGATGGCTTGCCAGGTTATGCAGTTTCCTAGTTTCAGAAAGGGCCAGGGGCTGGGGGGGAATCACCTGTCAAAAATAGCTAAAAACATGGATTAGTACAGCATCTGGCAACTATTTATTAATTATGCCAAGTTAAGCAGATGGGCAGTCAAGCTTTAAAATCTGTTTTTTGTGACCTTGAATGAAGATGAATAATAGGTCAACCATAGTTTAGAGAATACCAATTGCTCATCATTCAAAGAAAGTACCATGGACAGTTTTGAAATTACATTTTTGTTGGGCTGACTTCCGACTGTACTCTGACTAAATAAATGATTCATTGTTAGTTATATTTCTTTCTATTTGTACTGTAAAGTTAGAAATGATGTTAAAAAGTTGGGCTTCATGGTGGCTGTTTTTAAAAAAATTTATACAGAAATTATTTTTCTTCCTTAGGAAATATGCAATAAAATAAAAAGGACAACCTCAAGAAACTTTCTATATATGCAATCAATCCCAGTACTATCTGAAGTCATAAGAGCTGTGTAATACCTAATAATATCATAAGAGTCAAGTAAATATAGATGAATATATAGATATAAATATAAGTGCTAGAGTGAGGATATATGTATGGGGGAGGGTGTATAGCATAGTATATAGTAGAAAGAGAGCTGGCCTTAGATTCAAAACTAGCTTCAAGTCCTAGCCTAACAAACACTGGCTCCATATCTCAATTCCACAGGAAATTCACTAAGGCTCTAAGTTGCAGAATAGTTTCAAATCTGCATTGTTAAGAGGAAGTTTCCTCACCAATTCATCCTTATACTAATGAAACCTCAGATCTGGACTCCGGAAATGGATGCATGTATGTGTAAATGTGTAAAATATATACACCTATATGCTAGATTTATGATACAGAGTCAACAGACCTGGTTCTCACAGTCATGGGGAATAATGCTCATTAATCTTCATCTTAAGAATTTAACCTTGTTGATCTTTGAGTTCATCAACTAGTATGCCCTAGATTATATTTGCATTCTCTTATCCTCTGATCCAGCCCACACCCATGCTTTGGGACCACCCAAACATCTTCCCTATTCATCCATCATTAGTGACAAGTTTTAATGCCACAGCTCTTTGCTTTCTTTGGATTAAGAACAACCTCCATATTGATAGGCAAAGTGACATCGTTTGGGGGAAGAGGAAAAGGAATATGCATTTATTATGTGCCTACTATGTGCCAGGTAGTGTACAAAGTGCTTTACAAATATTACCATTAGGCTTTTTATGAAAGTTATTTACATTTAGTTGAACTGAATAATTACCTTCTTTCTTTAGCTTATCAACAAATGTAATAATATTTTTCTTGATGGTAACCAGATCACTGACCATAATAAGCAGATCTTTCAAAGCTAGTGAGTTTGGCGAATTTCTATAGCTCAGTTATATCAGATTTCTCAGAATGTGGTCTGACCCATTTGATCAATAGCCATTCCTAAGCAAAATTATTAAATAAACAAAGGTACTCCAAACTTCAAAAGGCAAGAATTTTGCAATTAGAACAATGCTCTGTAGATTATAGATGCTAAATACATGCTATTTTTTCACTGAACCTGATCACTTTAAATTAGTAAACCAAATATATATTGAATTGATACTTTATTACTTAGCATTTTATGATTATGGAAATGCAGAAGCCTAGACCACAGTCTAGTGGGAGAGATTTAAGTAAACCATATTAAATAATGTCAAACAATCTAAGGCAATATGTAAATATATGATTCAGTTCTAACTTGAGGGGACTGATTAGGGCTATAAATTGGAAAGAAGCTCTGGACTTACACTGCCAGAGAAGTTTCCTCTCTATACCAGTGAAATCAAAGATCTAATCCTTACCTCTGCAATTTAGAAAAAATGGAAAAGAAAAGGAAAGATAGCTCAATATGAATACAATAACACTGGCAAAAATGATCATGGAGTGATCTACAACATAAGATAGAAGCATGTATGACTAGGGCTAAGAATGAATTGAACAGTACTGGGAAATAAGATTGCAAGGTAGATCAGTGATCAATAATGTCGAATGTAAAATTCAAAAAAATGAGTTTCCACTCAATACAAAATGATTTAAAAAATGGAGAGTGGTTCAAGTTTTTTTAGCAGTAGAGTTATGTGATAAAATTTGCTTACCATATATTATTTGAACTGTAGTATACTGAAAAAGTGAAAGGTGTTACAGAATCAGAGAGAAGAGCTATGTTTCTCTGGGAGTAATGTAGTTAGGAAGAAATGAGAGCCTAACATCAGATGGTAATAACAATAATAATAGTTTGCATTTATATAATGTTCTTGGGGTTTTTTAATCATATTACATATCAATAACTTTTGATCCTTACAAGTGGAATCTTTCATTCATTCAATGAACTCAATACTTCTTAATTACTATATACAACTAAATATTATAAGAATTGTAGGGAGAGGGGCAGCTGGGTGGCTCTGTGGATTGAAAGCCAGGCCTAGAGATGGGAGGTCCTGGGTTCAAATCTAGTCTCAGACATTTCCTAGCTGTGTGACCTTGGCCAAGGCACTTGACCCCCGTTGCCTAGCCCTTACCACTCTTCTGCCTTGGAACCAATACATAGTATTGATTCCAAAATGGAAGGTAAGAGTTTAAAAAAAAGAATTGTAGAAAACATAAGAAATAGGTCATGGTCCCTACCTCCAAATGGCGATGAGAATTAAGATTAATATTAATAATAATTAATGCAGGTATAGGAGATATTTCAAAGAAAGACTCAAGAAGATTTAATGATCTTTCCTTATCTCCTTTCCTAGATTCTCTTCCTTTTCTCTAAATTTAGGTGTCACTCACAGTTCTGTTCTGGGCCCTCTTTTCCTCTCCCTCTTAGCTTTCATGATTTAATGATCATCTCTGGGCTGATGATTCTTATATCTATCTCTGCTACCCCAGCCTATTTACTGACTTCCAATGTTTTCAAATATCTCAAAATGGATGTCCATTAAACATCATGAACTTAATATGTTTAAAACAGAACTTATTATCTTTGTCCTTAAACTCTCTCCCTAACCACACACATTTTCCCTATTACTGCATCAAGCAACACCAACCTCCTGATCCCCCAGGCTTTAAATCAAGGAGTCATCTTGGACTTTCCATTCTTTCTCACCCTTCCTTCCCCATTTCCAATCTGATGCTTAGATTTGCCCATTTCACCTTTGGAACATCTCTCTATGCTCCCTTCTCTCCTCTGAAACCACCACAACTCTTTTGCAGACCCATATCACCTCGAACTGGAACTATTGCAATAGCCTGCTGATGGATCTGCTTACTTTAAGTCTTTTTCCATTCTAATTCATTCTCAGTGACTCAACTCATCATTCAGTATCTAATGTGATTTTTATAAAGCACAGGTCTGATCATTTAGCATCTCCTATTCAATAAACTCTAGTTGCTCCCTATTGCCTGTAGGATCAAATATAAAATGCTCAATTTGGTATTCAAGGCCCTTTATAAATTAGCATCCCTCTTTTGTTTCCTATCTTCTTTTACCTTACTCTTTAGCACTTTATTCTTATATTCAGTAACACTAGGCTTCTGTCTGTTTTACAAACAAAGATACTCCATCACTCAGCTCTGGGAATTTCCATATGCTCTTTAGTATGTCTGGAACATTTTCCCCTTCCCAATTCTTCCTTCAGACATCTCTGACTTCTCCTAACTTCAAACTAAAATCTTGTCTTTTACTGGAAATTTTCTCATCTCCTCTTAAGTCTGGTGCCTTCCCTCTGAAGACTGTCTACTATTTATCCTGTAATTAGCTTGCTTTATATTTTTTTGTTTACATGTGAAAACCCCCCATTAGATTATAAATTCCTTGAGTGCAAGAACTGCATTTTATCCTTTTTTATTTGTATTCTTAGCATAAAGCACAGTTCCTGGCACATAGTAGGTTCCTGACAAATATTTATTCATAATATTGATTGATATAGATTTTCAATGACAGAGAAAGATATTTCAGATACAATCCCATTTCTGAACCTAGATAGCTATTAGATTGGCAATACCAAAGACTGAGGTTGGGAGCATTAGAAAATATGGATGGACCAACAATGAGTTGTTTTGTACATGGTTTGTTTGAAGTGATGGATGGTGGGATATACAAATGAACCATTTTTATCAATCATTTTTAATTTATTTAATTAATTTATAATATTTTTCCATGGGTACATCATTCATGTTCTTTCCCTCCCCACCTCCTCCCCACTCCTGGAACCACAAGCAATTCGACTGGATTTTACATGTATCATTATCCAAAAACTATTGCCATATTATTAATATTTGCACAAGAGTTATCATTTAAAGTCAACATCTCCCATCTTAACCCTATTGAAAAATGTGATTCATCATATGTTTTTTCTTCTGCGTTTCTGCTCCCACAGTTCTTTCTCTGGATGTGGACAGTGTTCTTTCTCATAAAATCGCTCCGAATTGTCCTGGATCATTGCATTGCTGCTAGTAGAGAAGTCCATTACATTCTACTGTGCCACATTGTATCAGTCTCTATGTACAAAATTGTCCTGTTTCTGCTCCTTTCACTCTGCATCAAATCCTGGAGGTCATTCCTGTTCACATGGACTTCCTCCAGTTCATTATTCCTTTCAGCACAATAGTATTCCATCACCATAAGATACCATAATCTGTCCAGCCATTCCTGAATCAATGGACACCCCCTCATTTTCCAGTGTTTTTTTCTTTTTTTTTGCCACCACAAAGAGCACAGCTATAAATATTTTATGCATATATTTTACCCTATTATCTCTTTGGGGTTCAAATCCAGCAATGATATGATTGGATCAAAGGGCAGGCAATCTTTTAAAGCTTTTTGGGCATAATTTCAAATAGTCTTTCCAGAATAGTTGGATCAATTCACAACTCTACCAGCAATGCATTCGCATATCAATTTTGTCACATCCCCTCCAACATTTATTACTTTCCTTTGCTGTCATATTGGTCATTCTGCTATGTGTTAGGTGGTAGCTTAAAGTTGTTTTAATTTGCATTTCTCTAATTATGAGAGATTTAAAACACTTTTTCATGTACTTATTAATAGTTTTGATTTCTTTTTCTGAAAATTGCTTATTCATGTCCCTTTTCCATTTATCAATTGGGGAATGGCTTGATTTTCTTGTATAATTGATTTAGCTCCTTATAAATCTGAAAAATTAGACCTTTGTCAGAGGTTTTTGTTATAAAGATTTTTATCCCAATTTGTTGATTCCCTTCTAATTTTGATTGCAATGATTTTGTTTGTACAAAACTTTTTAATTTAATGTAATCACAATAATTTATTTCACATTTTTTAATATTCTCTATCACTGGATTTGCCTTAAATTTTATCCTTTCCCATAGATTTGATAGGTATACTATTCTATGTTCACTTAATTTACTTATAGTTTCCTTTTTTCATAGTTAAGTCATTTACCCATTCTGAATTTAACTTGGTATAGGCTATTAGATGTTGATCTCAACGTAATCTCTCTCATGCTGTCTTCTAATTTTCCCAGTAGTTCTTGTCAAATAGTGGGTTCTTTGTCCCAAAAGCTGGGATCTTCAGATTTATCATACACTATCTTGGTGAGGTCATTTACCCCAAGTCTATTGCATTGATCCTCCCTTCTATGTTTTAGTCAGTACCATATTGGTTTGATGATCACTGTTTTATAGTACAGTTTAAGATTTGGGACTGCTAGGCTCCCATTCTTCACATTTTTTCATTAGTTCCCTTGATATTCTTGATCTTTTGTGTTTCCAAATGAATTTTGTTATAATTTTTTTCTAATTCAATAAAAAAAGTTTCTTGGTAGTTTGATATGTATGGCACTGAATAAGTAAATTAATATGAGTAAAATTGTCATTTTAATTATTTTAGCTTGTCCTACACATAAGCAATTAATGTGTTTCCAATTATTTAGATATAGTTTTAATTGTGTGGAAAGTATTTTGTACTTATGTTCATATAATCCCTGTGTTTGTCTTGGAAAATAGATTCCTAAATATTTTATATTGTCTAGGGTGATTTTAAATGGTATTTCTCTTTCTAACTCTTGCTGCTGAGATGTATTGGAAATATATAGAAATACTGATGATTTATAGGGATTCATTTTGTATCCTGCAACTTTGCTAAAGTTGTTGATTATTTCCACTAGCTTTTTAGTTGATTCTCTAGGATTCTTTAAGTAGACTATCATATCATCTGCAAAAAGTGATAGTTTAGTCTCCTCTTTACCTGCTTTGATCCCTTCAATTTCTTTTGCTTCTCTAACTACTACCACTAGCATTTCTAGTAGAATGTTAAATAATAGAGGTGATAATGGGCACCCTTACATCACTCCTGATCTTATTAGGAAGGTTTCTAACTTATCCCCATTGCATACGATGCTCTCTGATAGTTTTAAATATATGCTGTTTATTATTTTTAGGAAAGACTGATCTATTTCTATACTTTCTAGTGTTTTCAATAGAAATGACTTGTATTTTGTCAAAGGCTTTTCCTGCATTTATTGAGATAATCATGTAATTTCTGTTGGTATGGTTGTTGATGTGGTCAATTATATGGATGGTTTTCCTAATATTAAACCATCCTTGCATTCTGGGTATAAATTCCACCTGATCATAGTGAATAATACTGGTGATCACTTGCTGGAGTCTTTTTTCTATTATTCTATTTAAGACTTTTGCAATTATGTTCACTAGGGAGATTAGTCTGCAGTTTCTTTCTCTGTTTTTGGTCTGCCTGGTTTTGGAATCAGTACCATATTTTTGTGATAAGAGGAATTTGGTAAAACTCCTTCTTTGTTTATTTTGTCAGATAGTTTGTATAGTATTGGCATTAGTTGTTCTTTATATAATTCACTTGTGAATCCATCTGGCCCTGGGGTATTTTTCTTAGGCAGTTCCTTGATGGCTTGTTCAATTTCTTTTTTCTGAGATGAGATTATTTAAGTATTCTATTTCCTCTTTTGTTAATCTAGGCAATTTATATTTTTGTAAATATTCACCTATTTATTGCCATATAATTAGGCAAAATAGTTCTTAATAATTACCTTAATTTCCTCATCATTATTATTATTAACTCTAATTTTCCTAAGATGTCATTCAAATATCTTCTTTCTTATTTTTTTGTTTGTTTATCTAGATCTGATAGAGGAAGGTTGAGGTCTCCCACTAGTATAATTTTACTATTGATTTCCTCCTTATGTTTCAATAGTTTCTCTTATAAAAATCTAAATGGTATACCATTTGGTGCACACATGTTGAATATTGATATTTCTTCATTGTCTATCCTACATTTTATTAGGATGTAATTAACTTCTTTATCTCTTTTAATCAAATCTATTCTTACTTTGGCTTTGTCATATATCATGATTGAGACTCCTGCATTCTTTTTCTCAGTTGATGCTCAATAAATTTTGCTCTAGCCTCCTACCTTTACACTGTGTGTGTCTACCTGCCTCATGTGTATTTCCTGTAGACAACATATGGTAGGATTTTAGTTTCTAAGCAGCTCTGTTATCTGCTTCTATTTTATGGGTGAGTTTATCCCATTCACATTCAGAATTAAGATTAATGCCTTTGTATTCCCCATCATTTTGATTTCCTCTTTTAGTCCTACCCTTTCTTCTTGCACTATTTCCTTCTACATCAGTGTTTTACTTTTAATCAGTTCCCTTTTTCTCCACCCTTATTTTACTTTCCTTCCCAACTCCTCCCTTATTTTTCCTCTCTTATTTTACTTTAAAGCCTATTAATTGTGCCCTTCCCCTGCCACCTTTCCCTCCCTTTTAATACTCCCTGCCTCACTCCACCCCTTTTTTATTCCCTCTCAATTTCCCTGGAGGGTAAGATAGAATTCTATATACAAATAGATTTGTCTGTTCTTCGCTCTCAGAGCTGATTCCACTGAGTATAAGGTTAAAGTATTACCTTATTACCACTTTCTTCTTCCCTTTCTTATAAAAACATTCTCCACCCTCTCCATGTGCCTCTTTATGTGGTATAATTAATCCTATTTTTCTTCTTCCTTTCTTCCTTCCTCTTAGTATGATCCTCTATTCCTTCCTTTTTTTTTACATATCACCTTAAACAAATTAGTACTACAACCTCTGCCTATGAATAATTCTTCTATGTACAATGATAATGAAAACAATTATTAAGAGCTACAGATATCATTTTTTCCATATAGGAATATAATCAATTTAACCTTACTAATGCCTTTAAGATTTTTTCCCCCTCTTCCTTTTTTACCTTTTCATGTTTCTCTTGAATTTTGTATTTGGACATCAATTTTTTCCATTTAGTTCTAATCTTTTCTTTAGGAATGCTTGGAAATCTTTGTTTTGTTAAATGTTCATACTTTCCCTAGAAATAATAGTCAGTTTTGATTAGTATGTGATTCATGGTTGTAGACCCAATTCTCTTGCCTTCTTGAATATCATATTCTAAATCTTGTGGTCCTTTAATGTGAAGGCTGCCTGATCCTGTGTAATCCTGAATGGTGTTCCTTGATATCTGAATTGTCTCTTTCTGGCTACTTGCAATATTTTTCCCTGGCCTGAAAGCCCTTGAATTTGGCTATAACATTCCTGGGAGTTGTCTTTTGCAGATTTAATGTAGGAGGTGATCAATGAATTCTTACATTGTCTATTTTGCCGTCTTGTTCAAGAAAATCAGGGCCATTTTCCTGGATAATTCCTTGTAATATGATGTCAAGGATTTTATTTTTTTTACAGGCTTTCAGGTAGACCAATAATTCTCAAATTTTAGATCTGTTTTCTAAGTCTGTTGTCTTTTCAATGAGATATTTCATGTTTCCTTCTATTTTGTCATTCTTTTAATTTTCCTATATTAATTCTTACTGTGTCAAGAGATCATTAGTTTCTACTTGCTCAATAGTAGTCTTTAAAGACTGATTTTCAGCTATGATCTTTTTATTTTCCTTTTCAGTTTGGTCAATCCTGCTCTTCATGGTTTTCAGTAGGTCAATTCTGGTCTCCAATTTGCTTATTACTTTATTTGTCTCTTTTTCAATGTGGACAATTTTGTCTTTAAGCTGTTATTTTCTTTTTGTATTACTTTCATTTCTTTTTCCCACTTTTCTTCCCATTTTTCTTCTATCTTTCTTACTTAGTTCTTGAATTCCTTTTTAAGTTCCTTGAGAGTGTGTGACCAATTTCCATTTTTTTTGAAAGTTTGGATGTTTTTGCTTGTTTGTTACTCTCTACTCTTGCTTCTATAGTTTGCTCTTTTTCTCCATAGAAATTATCCAGTGTCAAAAGCCTCCTTTGTTTCTGATTATTTCTTTTGCTATTAGTGGATTGCAGTTCCTGCAGGTTTTGTTCTTAGCTTCTTTTCTTGCAGGGATTTGCCTCTGTAGTATCTTCCAGGCAGTTCTTTGTGTAGTATGCTTTAAAGCATTTTACCCTGAGACTATTTTTTTCAGTCCCTGCTGCCTCTACTGTGGCTAGCCTTGTTTCTGCCCAATCTCCCCACTCTGCTGTGCAGGCTCTGTACTCTTCAGCCTCAGGTCCCCAGTCTCACTGCCAAGGCTTTGCACTGCTCTCAAGGGTAAGTCTATGATGCTCTCAGGCAGTCCCTGAAAATTTAGAGATTGCCTGGCCCTCACTCTGACTGTCAAACAGTTGGAAAGAAGGGAGAAGGACTGATCAGCTCACACTTTGATAAGTGTAGCTTCACCCCCTTACATCATAGATATACCCAAACACTGCATACCTTTAAGGCTGTGCCCCATGGCAGAGCCCCTTTATCTTCTGATTTTGATTTCTGTCCTTTTGAGATGCTTTGTAAGGATCAGTTGGAAGTTCCTGCCACTCTGTGGCCATCTTACCTCTGCCCCATCATGCTAACTCTTTTTTTTTTAACATTTAATAATATTTATTTTTTAGAAAAGTTAACGTGGTTGCATGGTTCATGCTCTTACTTTCCCCTTCACCGACCCAACTCCCCCCACCCCAAGGCTGATGCGCATTTCCACTGGTTTTAACATGTGTCATTGATCAAGACCTATTTCCAAATTGTTGATAGTTGCATTGGTGTGGTACTTTCGAGTCTACATCCCCATTCATGTCCGCCTCAACCTATGTGTTCAAGCAGTTCTTCTTCTTCTGTGTTTCCACTCCTGCAGTTCTTCCTCTGGATGTGGGTAGTGTTCTTTACCATAAGTCCCTCAGAATTGTCCTGGGTCATTGCATTGCTGCTAGTACAGAAGTCCATTACATTCGATTTTACCACAGTGTATTGGTCTCTGTGTACAATGTGCTTCTGGCTCTGCTCCTTTCGCTCTGCATTAATTCCTGGAGGTCTTTCCAGTTCACATGGAATTCCTCCAGTTTATCACTCCTTTGAGCACAATAGTATTCCATCACCAGCATATACCACAATTTATTCAGCCATTCCCAAATTGAAGGGCATAACCTTATTTTCCAGTTTTTTGCCACCAGAAAAGGCATGGCTATGAATATTTTTGTACAAGTCGGCTTATCTATGATCTCTTTGGGGTACAAACCCAACAATGGTATGGATGGATCAAAGGGCAGGCATTCTTTTATAGCCCTTTGAGCATAGTTGCAAATTGCCTTCCAGAATGTTTGGATCAGTTCACAACTCTACCAGCAATATATTAATGTCCCAATTTTGCCACATCCCCTCCAGCATTCATTACTCTCCCCTTCTATCATTTTAGCCAATCTGCTAAGTGTGAGGTGGTACCTCAGAGTTATTTTGATTTGCATTTATCTAATTATTAAAGATTTAGAATACTTTCTTATCTGCTTATTGATACTTTTGATTTCTTTATCTGAAAATTGCCTATTCATATCCCTTACCCAATTATCAATTGAGGAATGGCTTGATTTTTTATACAATTGGTTTAAATCCTTGTATATTTAGACCCCTGTCAGAGTTTTTTGTTATAAAGATTTTTTCCCAATTTGTTGTTTCCCTTCTGATTTTGACTACATTGTTTTTGTTTGTACATTTATTTTACATTTTGTAATTTTCTCTAACTCTTGCTTAGTTTTAAAATTTTTCCTTTCCCAGAGATCTGACAAGTAAACTATTCTATGTTCACTTAACTTATTTATATTTCCCTCTTTATATTCAAGTCATTCACCCATTCTGAATTTATCTTGGTGTAGGGTCTGAGATGTTGATCTAAACCTAATCTCTCCCATATTGTTTTCCAAATTTCCCAGCAGTTTTTGTCAAATAGTGGGTTTTTGTCCCAAAAGTTGGACTCTTTGTGTTTATCATACACTGTCTTGCTGATGTCATTTACCCCAAGTCTATTCCACTGATCCTCCCTTTTGTCTCTTAGCCAGTACCATACCATTTTGATGGCTGCTGCTTTATAGTATAGCTTAATATCTGATACTGCTAGGCCACCTTCCTTCCCATTTTTTTTCATTATTTATCTTGATATTCTTGATCTTTTGTTATTCCAAATGAACTTTGTTATTGTTTTTTTCTAATTCAGTAAAAAAGTTTTTGGGGGGCAGCTGGGTAGCTTAGTGGAGTGAGAGTCAGGCCTAGAGACAGGAGGTCCTAGGTTCAAACCCGGCCTCAGCCACTTCCCAGCTGTGTGACCCTGGGCAAGTCACTTGACCCCCATTGCCCACCCTTACCACTCTTCCACCTATGAGAAAATACACCGAAGTACAAGGGTTTAAAAAAAAAGTTTTTGGTAGTTTGATAGGTATGGTGCTAAATAGGTAAATTAATTTGGGTAGAATGGTTATTTTTATTATGTTAGCTCATCCTACCCATGAGCAATCAATGTTTTTCCAATTGTTTAGATCTTGTTTTAATTGTTTGGAATGTGTTTTGTAGTTGTTTTGGTATAATTCCTGTGTTTGTTTTGGTAGATAGATTCCTAAGTATTTTATGTTGTCTAGGATGATTTTAAATGGTATTTCTCTTTTAACTCTTGCTGCTGAGATGTATTGGAAATATATAGAAATGCTGATGATTTATAGGGGTTTATTTTGTATCCTGCAACTTTGCTAAAGTTGATTATTTCCACTAGCTTTTTAGTTGATTCTCTAGGAATCTTTAAGCATACTATCATATCATCTGCAAAAAGTGATAGTTTAGTCTCCTCTTTGCCTGCTTTGATCCCTTCAATTACTTTTTCTTCTCTAATTGCTACCACTAGCATTTCTAGTAGAATGTTAAATAATAGAGGTGATAATGGGCATCCTTGCATCACTCCTGATCTTATTAGGAAGGTTTCTAACTTATCTCCATTGCATATGATGCTTATTGATTATTTCAGATATATGCTGTTTGTTATTTTTAGGAAAGGTGCTTCTATTCCTATACTTTCCAGGGTTTTCAATAGGAATGGGTGCTGTATTTTGTCAAAGGCTTTTTCAGCATCTATTGAGATAATCATGTGATTTTTGTTTGTTAGATTATTGATATGGTCAATTATATGGATGGTTTTCCTAATGTTGAACCATCCTTGCATTCTGGGTATAAATCCCACCTGATCATGGTGGATGATCCTCTTGATCACCTGCTGGAGTCTCTTTGCTAGTATTCTATTTAAGATTTTTGCATCTATGTTCATTAGGGAGATTGGTCTGTAGTTTTCTTTCTATGTTTTTGATCTATCTGGCTTTGGAATCAGTACCATATTTGAGTCATAAAAGGAGTTTGGTAGGGCTCCTTCTTTGCTTATAATATCAAAAAATTTGTGTAGTATTGGGATTAGTTGCTCTTTGAATGTCTGATAGAATTCACTTGTGAATCCATCAAGCCCTGGCGATTTTTTCTTAGGGAGTTCTTTGATGACTTGTTCTATTTCTTTTTCTGATATGGGATTATTTAGGTATTCTATTTCTTCTGCTGTTAATCTAGGCAATTTGTATTTTTGTAAATATTCTTCCATGTCTCCTAAATTGCTATATTTATTGCCATATAATTGGGCAAAATAGTTTTTAATGATTGCCTTAATTTTCCCTTCATTAGAGGTGAGGTCTCCCTTTTGATCTTTGATACTGTCAATTTGCTTTTCTTCTTTCCTTTTTTTATTAGATTGACCAGTACTTTGTTTATTTTAACTGTTTTTTCAAAATACCAGCTTCTAGTCTTATTTATTAATTCAATAGTTCTTTTACTTTCAATTTTACTACCCTTGATTTTTAGTATTTCTAATTTAGTTTTCATCTGGGGATTTTTAATTTACTCGCTTTCTAATTTTTAAAGTTGCATTCCGAATTCATTAATCTCTGCCCTCCCTAATTTGTTAATATATGTATTCAAAATATATATTTCCTCCTGAGTACTGCCTTGGCTGCATCCCACAGAGTTTGGTAGGATGCCTCATCATTGTCATTCTCTTCAATGAAATTGTTGATTGTTTCTATGATTTCTTCTTTGACTAGCTGGTTTTAGAGAATCATATTATTAAATTTCCAATTAGTTTTTGATTTGCCTCTCCAGGTGGCCTTACTAATCATTATTTTTATTGTATTATGATCTGAGAATGTTACATTTATTATTTCTGTTATTTTGCCTTTGTTTGCAATGTTTCTATGCCCTATTACATGGTCAATCTTTGTGAATGTACCATGTACAGCTGAAAAGAAGGTGTATTCCATTTTTTCCCTATTTATT
Organism: Gracilinanus agilis; assembly: GCF_016433145.1. Classification (NCBI taxonomy): domain Eukaryota; kingdom Metazoa; phylum Chordata; class Mammalia; order Didelphimorphia; family Didelphidae; genus Gracilinanus; species Gracilinanus agilis. Next base: position 516,270,094 of record NC_058131.1, read on the forward strand.
TTTCTCCACATATCTATTAAATCTATTTTTTCTAGGACTTCATTCACCTCTCTTACCTCTTTCTTATTTATTTTTCAGTTTCATTTATCTAGATCTGAAAGAGGAATATTTAGATCTCCCACTAGTATGGTTTTACTATCTATTTCCTTCTTGAGCTCTGCCATTTTCTCCTTTATGAATTTGGATGCTATGGCATTTGGTACATACATATTGAGCACTTTTATTTCCTCATTGTCTATACTGCCTTTATTTATAATGTAATGACCTTCCATGTCTTTTTTAATCATATCTAGTTTTACTTTGGCTTTGTCAGAAGTCATAATTGCCACTCCTGCCTTCTTTTTCTCATTTGAAGTCCAAAAGATTTTGCTCAAGCCCTTTACCTTAAACTTGTGTATGTCCACCCACCTCATATGTGTTTCTTGTTGACAACATATGGTAGGATTTTGGTTTCAAACCCACTCTGCTATTTGCTTCCATTTTATGGTCAAGTTCATCCCATTCACATTCAGAGTTATAATTATCAGTTGTGTATTCCCCAACATTTTGGTATCCTCTCCTAGTTCTACTGCTTCTTCTTACACTATTTCCTTTTAAACCAGTGGTTTCCTTTAAACCAGTAACCCTTGTCCCCTCCCTTGATTTACTTCCCTTTCTACCTCCTCCCTTATTATTCCCGTCTTTTTATTTTTAAAACCTGATGAACTCCCTCCCCCTTCTTCTTCCCTCCCTTTTTTGACCTCCTCTCTCCCCTGCTCCCCTTGGTTTATCCCTTCTGACTTTCTCAGTAGGGTTAGATAGAGTTTTTTATCTGAATGGATAATAGAGCTACTCTTCCCTCTCCAGGTGGATTACACTGAGAGTAAGGTTTGATTATTACCTCTTAATGCACTCTTCCTCTCCTTCTTATGGTAGTATTTATCGCCTCCCCTTCTCATGCCCTCTTTGTGTGTAATAGAATATCCTATTTTTCTTATTTACTCAAATTTTTCTTGGTGTCCCCTACTATTCCCGCTATTCCCGCCCCCCATGTCATCTTAGACCATTTAGTATCCTGTCCTCTCCCTATGAATTATTCTTCTGGTTGCTATAATAGTGAATATTATAATAGTGAATAGAGTTCACTACAGAGAATTACAAATAGCATTTCTCCACCTAGTAATACAGATAATTAGTTCATATTTAAGCCCTTAAAAAGTCAAGTTTAAGATTATGAGTTTTCTTTCTTTTCCCTCTGTTTCTTATTTACCTTTTCATGTTTCTCTTGATTTTTGTGGTTGGGTATCAAACTTTCCATTTAGTCCTGGTCTCTTTTGTGCAAAAACTTGGAAATCTTCAATTTTGTTGAATGCCCATACTTTCCCCTGGAAGTATATAGTCAGTTTCAATGGGTAGTTGATCCGTGGCTGAAGGCCCAGTTCTGTTGCCTTTCTGAATTTTGTATTCCATGCCTTGCGGTCTTTTAGCGTGGAGGCTGCCAGATCCTGTGTGATCCTTATTGGTGCTCCTTGATATTTGAATTGTCTCTTTCTGGCTTCTTGTAAGATTTTTTCTTTTGCTTGAAAGCTCTTCAATTTCGCTATTATATTCCTGGGTGTTGCCTTTTCTGGGTCCAGTGTTGAAGGTGATCTATGGATCCTTTCAATGTCTATATTGCCCTCTTGTTGTAGAACGTCAGGGCAGTTTTGCTCAATAATTTCTTTTAGTATGGAGTCCAAATTTCTACTAATTTCTGCTTTTTCAGGAAGACCAATGATTCTCAAATTGTCTCTTCTAGACCTGTTTTCTTGATGTGTCAATTTCTCATTGAGATATTTCATGTTCCCTTCTATTTTATTTTTGACTTTGTTTTATTTGTTCTTGCTGTCTTGAGAGATCTTTGGCTTCTACTTGCCCAGTTCTTGTCTTTATAGTCTGGTTTTCTGCTATAAACTTTTGATTTTCCTTTTCAATTTGGTCTATCCTCTTTTCCTGCTGTTAATTTTTGTTCTCCAATTTGCTTATCAATTCTTTTGATTTGGGGGCATTTTTTTCAAATTGCCCAATTCTAGCGTTTAGAGACTCGTTTTCCTTTTCAATCTGGTCATTTCTGGTCTTTGATTTACTTGCCTCACTTTCCAATTTTGAAATTCTTTTAAACTGTTATTTTTTTGCCAGATCTCTTCCTTCTTTCTCATAATCTCAGATTTGAACTGTTCAAGACCTTGTGACCCGTTTTCATTTTTTTGGGAAGTTTTGGATATGTTTACTTGTTTGTTCTCCTCTGCTGTTTGTTCTGTTGTTTGAATTTTTTCTGTGTAAAAGTTGTGGAGTGTTAAAAGTTTCTTCTTGATCTTTCTCTTCTGGGTTTCCTGAGTCTGGCCGAGTGCCCTCTCAGTTTTATCCTCACGCCCAGGGTCTGTCTGCGCTCTTTAGGCTCCTGAAGTCTCAGGTCTAGTTGTTCTCAGGGTCAAGCCTTCTGGTGGTCCTCTTGCTTGTTCTTCTGCCTGAAGCTCCTTTAACAGTCTCAAGGCACTGCTTCCACAGTCTTGCACCCCCTCTGTGCTTGGGCCCCACTCAAGGTCCATGCCAGAGCTCAGGATCCCAGTCTGTGTCTGAGCTCCAGATCCATGTCCTTACCTGCTCTCAGGGTCTGTGTTCAAAGTCTGTGCATTCTTTAGCCTCTTGGGGTCTTAAGTCTTCCTGCTCTCAGGAGCAGGCCCTGGTGAGCTGCCAATGAGTTAATTGGTGCCCCAAACTTGCTCTAACTATTTTGCACTGGCTTTGGCACTATAGGTGGTGGAGGGGGAGGGGGTTACTCAGCTCGCATTTTAGTGAGAGCTGTTTCACCCCTTTATAGCATGGAAATGCCCAGATTCCACATACCTTTAATGCTGAGCCCTTTTGTGGGGTCCCTTCATTCATCTGGATTTGTTTTTATGTCTTCTTGAGGAGTCCTATATGCATGGGTTAGGAGAAGTTAAGCAGCTGCTTTTTACTCTGCTGCCATCTTAACCCGGAAGCCAGTCATGGCTTTTTCCATGCTAACTCTTAAATGTTCCAAATCTTTTAATAAAGATAAGAAATTTTAGAAGGACTGATGTGATGACGACGTGCCAAGAAAAACCCTTTCAATAAGTTTTATGGCAAAGATGGAATGCTTTGTAAATGCACATATAACACCAAACTTGTAGTCCAAGAGAACTGAGAACCAGGGAGGTTAAGAGCAATGGACTTAACCCAATAAAATTAATTTAATATGGAGAAAAGGAAAATCTTATTAATCACAAAGTGCAAGAGGAAGGGGGTTGGATTAGATAATAATTCATGTGGAAAAAAAAAACCTAGGGAAATCAGTGGACTGCAAATGCAATGTAGAAAGCAATAGGTTATGGAAGATAAAAAGTCCAACTTGCTCTTTGGGTACTTTCAGAAAGGCAGAATTTCTAAAATGAAGAAAGTGATACTCTCACTTTATCCAACCTTGATGAAACCATAGTTAGAAAAGAAAAGATTTATTAGTATCATGCTTTCAAATATTGGAAGGACTACCATTTGAAAGAAGGATTATACATTTTCTGCTTTATCCCAAAGGAAAAAAAAAATTAAGTGTCAGAAACTGGAGTTTTAGATGTCAACTCAAAAAATGGAAAATCATTCAAATAATTAAACTCATCTGAACTTAAATAGACTGCCTTGGAATATCATTGGCATCTTTAGCTGGATGCTCAAGTACCACTTGATTGTATAGAAATAATTTTTATTGAAATACATTTTGAAGTAGATAAACTTTAGATTCTGTACCAACTCTGAAATTCTGCAGTTCTGAAATGTTGAATTAGCAAGTGATACAAGATGAAGATCAGGTGAAAGGTCTTGACATACAAATTTGGAAGCCAAGAATTTAGAAATGATTTTAAGAAATGAACTAGCTGAGAATTTGAACAAAGACATAAAAAGTACCAAAATCTAGCTAAATCTTAAGGAACAACCACAGGAAACAATAAAGGGAACAAGAGGAGCCAACAAAGTAAACAGAGAAAAGTTGGAAAGTGACAGAAGCAAGATTGAGCCATATAATGAAGGCCAAGAAAGGGAATGGATTCTTTTTTTTCCAAATTAAAAAAAAATGATATTGCTATCTTTATTTTGTACATCTTCATTTCCAAATAGATCCCTCCCTAACTCTCCCACCCCCAAATCCTTTGGGGAGGGTGACTAAGAATAGAGTGAAGTAAAAAAATATTTCATTATAGCTGTTTCACATCAACCAACTCTCATGAATATGTGATATTCCCTGCCTATAATTTCTGAATTCTGCAAAGGAAGAAGAGAGGTATTCTTTCTGCACAAGGAATATTCAAGGTTGATTCATCTATTTATTTACATTCTTAATTTATCTCTTCCTATAAAGATTAATTTATTTTCCAAAAACAGGAAACAGCACTTCTAACTTAATTAAATGAGTAGAGTATTGCATTCACCACACCAATGGCAGAAATTTTCATCTAATGTGCATTTTTCCCCTTAACTAACTTTATTTACCATTTTGATTTCTAACCAATTAGAAATTGTATAGCAATCAGTCTAGATAGTCCATTCAATACATTTTAAACACCTAAATTTTTATTCTATTATAGCATTTCTTCAAAATGCTTTTCCCCTCACCAATCATAATATTTGACCCTAGTTTACACGTGTGAAAAGTTTATAAACCTTCCCCAATCTCCTTTTCCTGGAAAGCAAAACAAAGCACAAAAGCACCAAATGAAGAGAGAGCTGCTCACTTAGTTTTCTGTGTTCTCCCAGCACCACGAATATGGTGTTAATCCCTTAAACCCAGCAAACTGTTGGTGTATAAAAAACAATATTTTACTCGTGCCGAGGGGTCAGGAAGTGCAAAGATACTTACAATCATACAGAAGGCCCATGTCTGTACCACCAAAAGAATGACTGAACTGCTGTTTGCAATGTACTGTTTTTGTATGTAACTTTTCTTGGCAACAGATGCAATATTTATAGTAAAGTCTATCACCGTTTATTAATGTTATACATTAGAGTATTTGCTACTCTAAAAATGATATGCTAAAATATGCCGAAACATTTTCAAATAAAACAAGAAAAATGATCCGACAATTTATTAATTGCATTTCATTGTTTTAATAATGGGACATGATAAACCTGGAATAAAACAATGTAAATATATTGATTTCATTCAGCATAATTGTGCTAACCCTCTATAAAGTTTTAATGGAGCCTCTAGGGAATCCCTTTCATACTTTGTTTTAAAATTGCTGAGGATTTATTATTATTTTTAATCGGAGTATTCCAGTAATTTCTAGTCAAGCAGAGGTGTAGAAAAGCAATAATCTTTAACGTACATATGCCTGTGGTGCTGATGATCAACTTGCTAATTGGAATCTTTCAACTGAATGTAATTTGAAAAACATTGTTGCAGGTACAATGCATCTTGCATATTAAGTCTTGGGTAAGACAAGATGGATGGAAGTGGGGATGACAAGGCCTTATTCACTCTGAAGCAATGTATTTCCTGAATTCTTACAAATGATGGAACGACATGGAGAGGCAATTCCACTAGGTTTTTGCTTTTTTTTTTTTCTCATTTCATATTTATTTGTGTTTTTTAGGATGCGCTAAACAAAATAAGTTCTTTATCTAGTGACACTATTAAAAACAAATTGCACATTGAGCCTTATTTAACTTTGGAAAATATTCAGATCTTGAGAAAATCTCAGCAGCTGATACATGCAAAGAAACAAAAGAAATACACCTTTCAGTAGGATAAAAGATTTCTGGCAATGCTACAGGACAGTGTCTCTTAGACTTTTTCTGCCATGGGCTCCTTTGACAGGTTAGTGAAGCCTATGGAACCCTTCTCAGAATATTATTTGTTGTTGACTTTTCAATTTAAATGAAACGCTAAATTTCAATTTGAGGTAAGTGAAAATAAGCATTAACTAAATTAATTAATTGATTGATTGATTGATTGATTGATTGATTAATTAAAAATAAGCCTATTTATCCAAGTACATGGATGCCAACTTTTAACCACATAGAGATTTGAGGATCCATGGACCCCAAGTTAAGAAACCCTACTATAGGATCATGGATCTAGTTTAGGAAAGTAACACAGCAGTCAGTTAATCCAAACTTTTCCTTTTGTAGCTGATAAAACTGAGGCCCAGGAAAGTTAATGGCATGCATAGTCATCTATTAAGAACTATCAGAGGTAGGAATATTTATCAGTTCAAGATACTGGCAGAAGAAATTTTATGTTTTACATAGTGTTGTTCATATCCAATTTTATGTTCCTGATGATTCTGAAAATAGCATGCATAGATCTTTTTCATCTCTAATTTAAAGTTTTTGTTTCCATTTTAGGCATCATCAAATCAACTATTACTTGTTAAGTATTTGCTATAGGTGATGGGTAGGAAAAGATAAAGAAGCCCAATCTGAAAGCTTAAATTCTACTAGATCTCTTGCTTTGTAAGATATAATCTTCTTTTTCCAATTCAATATGCCTTAATATATTTTCACACTATTTGCATTCATAACATCAAAGATAATATGCAATGAATCATTTTACATTCAAATTTTATAGATCACCATTGCCCATTGGACATCCACATATTTGATTCTGCCAGTATTATAATATTCTATTATTTATAATAAGCATTCTAAACTTTGCATTAATTGATTTGTTTAGTTATTTTTAAGATACTTTGATAATTTTATTTTAATATATTTTATTTCCTTCGGATTTTATAAGTATTTTATTTTATTCATTTAAAATATTCTGGAAAGTGGTCCATATTTTACTTCACTAGACTGCCACAGAGGGACTATGACATACAAAAAGGTTAAGAACAATTAATTTATGACCATATTGCATCACTGGAAGTATATCAGTTTTTGTTTCAGGGAGTAGCTTGGGATCATTGAAAGTACTGTGCAGTACCGCAGTGAAATCCAGCTGTTTTGCTTCTCTTCTCAGGGCCCAGCTGAATTTTTCAGCATAAATTAGTAGCGCATAAAATTAGCTTGATTTTTGTGACTTTTTCCAGAGATTCAATACAGCAGTTTGAGAGTAGGAGTGAAGCATGAAGTCATCAATAGGAACCTGACTAAAAGATTAATATGTTGGAAATATCATAAGGTCAGCAAAGTAGGGGATTCAAACATAGTGGCTAATGAAACATTGTAATGACTACTGAATGAATTGTCAGATGTGATTACTAAGCCACTGTTGGATATCTTTGAATGATTGGGCAGAAAATAGGCTTGGAAAAAGACAAATGGACAAATGTCCTAAATTTAAAAAAAAAAAAAAAGAAAGAAAAAGAAAGAAGATGGAATCTAAAAACATTAGACTGGTAAGCTTAACTTTGATTCCTAGAACATTTTTAAGATATATTACTAAAAAGGCTGTTTTATGAAAATCACTGATAACTGAGTCAGCACAGCTTCATCAAGAATAATCATACTAAATTAACTTCTTTTCTTTCTTTTGTCAGAATTACCAAATCGAGGTATTAGGGAAATTCTATAGGCATAAATTCAATGGTCTTGTTCACAGTCCTTGTGATTGAGCTGTAGAGATTTTGTTTAGATAAAAGATAACTGGATTTAAAGCTGGTTAATTTAGTGTCAGAAGAAACTTTCATAAGCTTCTCAGCTTCATCATTTTATAAACCAAGTAAAATAATTTATCTAGTCACTTAAGTAAATAGTGGAGCCATGATTTAAGCCTTGATCCTCTGACTCTAATCATTTTTTTTTCTTTTTCCATAACACTACAATGTTTTCCAATAAAGAAGTAATCAATGCCTAGTAGCTACATGTTTCTTTCTCATTAGTAGTGGACTGACAGATACTTTCAATCATGTTCCTTGGAATCATTAGTATTCAAACATATGGAAAGTCTAGGTGGACTTTTAATCTACCATGTTCACTGAGTCAGTGCTTGCTTCCAGGCATATTTCTAGCCAAATGCCCAAAGGGACCTTTTCTGGTTTTTAGAGAAATTGGATCGTCATAAATGGCATGCTTGTAGAATTTACAGATAGCATAAATTTGAGAGAAATAGCTAACACATTGAATAATAGTCAAGAGTCTAAAAAGCTTTTGACAGTAAAATCATGGGATAAATTGAATAAGGTGAAACAGTAAAGTTCTACTCTAAGCTTATCTTATCACTCTCAAGCTAATGGGTTCTTAGGCCACATGGAAAGTAACATAGTGCCCACAAAAGAGAAAGATCATAACTTTGCTATTCTCTGTCCTGATTAAAATTCATGTGGAACACAGGGTTTGGTTTTTTACACCACATTTTAGAGAAGATATTGACAAGCTGGAGCCAGTGTACAGTGAGAGTAATCTTTTGTTTTTGCTTTTGTTTTTTGTTTGTTTGTTTGTTTGTTTGTTTGTTTAAGAGTGATCTTGACAGTGAAGAGATTGGAGAATCACTTGGAGGAATTAGAGCTGGTTAAGCTTGAGAAGAGAAGGCTTAGCAAACATAATAGATGTCTTCAAGTATTTGAAGGGCTATTAAGTAGGAAAAGAATTATATTAATAATTATGTTTGAAGTCGAAGAACATAATGATTGGCAAGGGTTGAAGATGTGAACAGAAATGAGAAATTGATATAAAGGAAGATCTTGTATCAATTAGAGATATTCAAAAATAGTCATTTCAGGAAAGACTAGACTTAAAACTTTCTAATTTGAATCTCAATGATGACTTTTATGGATAATTATGCCTAAAGAATGCTTGTCCAAATATGGATTAGGTGAGATGATATCTGAAGTTTCCTTCAAATACAAGAACCTGCTATTGTTTCAAACCATAAAGTCAAGACTGAGTAAGGAGAAAAACCAAAGGCAAACTGGAAAATATGAACTTTTATAAAAGGGATGAGTCAAAGGTCAGAAGTTTATGAAACAAAAAATAGGCTGATAAAAATGAGAGAATGGGAGAGGTGTAATAGTTATTAATTTAGAAGTGGAATTTCAAAGGTGGGTACATACAATTCAGTTGTTGGCATCTGCACCTTCCCTTCATCTCAGTCATATTCAGACACTGTTCATCCCTTTGATCTCACTTTCCTTCATGAATATTCCACCTAATGGACTGTCTCTGAAAATCCCCTTGTCATTCCATCTCTCCCTTAGACCTTGTGATTTTAAATCTACCAATCATACACACTATAAACACCAAAGATTCCATTTTCCCCTGTTTTATCCATCTATCACCCTTGTTCTAGTCTTCTTTTCCTTTTTTTTTGAAATCTCAGTGCTATAGTTAACTAATTCAATACTATCCTATACCCTACTATCTACTTTTTGCCTACTGAACTTATTATCAAACATATCTTTCCAAATCCAAATCCTGAATTACCATGTTTATCTGTCTTCTTTGTAACCATTCCCATTCTGTTGAATTTACTGGTTGTTATCCAATCATGCTAATCAGATCCACAATAAATTTGTGTTATCTAATCTTACCTGGACCTATACTATTATAAGGGTTTTCTGTAACATTTACCTGATTTGATTGCTTATGACAATCCCTAAATCATCTGCTTTAAACTTCTCTTTTATGTACAGAATATCATATACTCCCTACACCACCCTTCTCTAACTCAGAGAGATATTCATTCTTGCCAAGGCCAAATCCCCTACTTATGATTTTGATCCAATCCCCCTCCTCCATCTCTTCTAGGACCTTGCCAATTTAATCTTCTTCTCTGTCTTTTTAGCCTTTAGTCTCTCTTTTTTATATTGGATCATTGGATTTTGTCTACAAATATGCCCCAGTCCCAGTCTTTAAAATAAAGCCTTCATTTGACCCTACTATCCCCTCACACTACTGCCTGTATATGCCTTTCTTTCATACTTAACCAATTAAAAAAAAGTCTCTCTACACTCCTTTCTTTCTATTTATCTTTTTACTTCCCAACTTCATTCTATTTGGATTCTTACCTCACCCCTTCACCAACATTGCTCTCTCCAAATTTATTAGATACCTCCGAATTAAGTCCAATAGCCTTTTCTTAATCTTGATCCTTCTTGATCTCTCTTTAGCATTGGACACCACTGAAGAAGAGAAAATAAAGTATTTTATTTGAAGTTTAGAATTTTTGTATCTCTGACCCTTAGCACAGTGCTTTATTTCATTAATTCATTCAATAGTAGAAGTTTAAAGATTTAAAAATAGAAGGGAACTTAAAGGCCATCAGTTCCAGCCCCTTCATCTTACATATGGGGAAACTGACACCCAGGGATTTTAAGTAACCTGCCAAAGTTTGCACAGCTACTTAATGGGTTTTGGATTCAAATCCAGCACTATTTCCACTCTACCTGACTACCTCCATTTGAAAGCTATACATTGAAATAGGTCATTATGCAAAACAGTAAACCAAAGTTGGGATATAATAAGTGTTCACAAAGGCATGGGAAGCCTAGTCTACAATGTATTAGGAACAAGGCTAGGTTAGAAATACTATATAAGGCAAGAAGCAAAAAAAGGAACAATGAGGTCTCAAATATTCAGGAATTTTTTTTAATTAGTTGCTAATATGGCTTATATAGGTACATATAATTTTACTTCTGAAGACCTGATTCCATTTGAATTTATTTTGGTCTTTCCACATATTCAGTAAATATTCTCTTCCATTCAAAAATTAATAACACTTGAACACCCTCAGTCATTTCTCTAGCCAGTTCCTTAAGCATTTTAAAATTTCAAAGTTAATTGAGCTCCAGAGCAAACTCGTGCATGGAATCTAATTACCATTTGAAGATCTGGCCCATGCTTGATGAAGTCTCCCTGGAGACAGAGCATCAGGTAGTTTTTGTCAATCAGATCAAAGTCATCATGTTCCTTCCAATTTATTATCATCATTTATGTGTTTACTTATGTGTTCAGGGGAGATTTGATTATGAATTATTTACTGTTGTTATTCACTTTTAATGCACCAATCACCACAAAGAGACCAATTTAGGGATGCCTCCAAATTTCCAGGCAAAGAAAGCTAAATAATCACATTTGTTGAACTGACAGTTTAATGAAATGAGAACAATGGTCCAACCCGGAATGGACTCTTCACTCCATTCCAAAGTATACATTCTTCAAAGCCTAAGTCAAATACCTATTCCCTTCTGAAGACTTTTCTTATTTTTATAATTTGAATTAATATCTACCATCTCCAAATTTCCATAGCTATACCGCCTGTGCTATATGTCTTTTTCTCTGTTTCATATATCCAACGTTTGTTTCCCCAACAACACTATAAGGTCCTAGGAGGTGGCCACTATTATCTAATACTAATTATAATACTTAGTACTTAGGAGGTATTCAGTAAGTACTGATTGGTTAGTTGAATGATATTTGCAAAAGGAAGTGTCAAAGAGAGTAATTGCAACAAGTAACAGCTTCTCAAAGAAGAACTGGAAAGCATGGTAAGGTATTGACTTAATTGTAAACAATGTAAATGACTTGCCAGATCTATCCAGCTAAAAGGAAGATTGTGACACTGCCTATTCTTGAAGTGGCCTTTGCTAGCATCATTTGGAACTAAAGTTCATACTTTGAACTTTTATAAGGAATATAATACATTATTAAAAAGAATTACACTATTATCATCTCTATTATTTTAAATATACAAGATAATAGGAGGAGAAACACAGAAGAAAAACAACTGCATGAACACATGGGCTGATGGGGATGTTATTAGGGATGTAGACACTAAACAATAACTCTAGTCCAACTATCAATAATATGGTCTTGATCAGTGATACATGTAAAACCCAGTGGAATTGTCAGCTAAGGCGGGTTAGGGGGGGTTTGGGGGAGAGGGAAAGAACATGAAATATGTAACTATGGGGAAATATTCAAAATAAAAACTTTAAATAAATAAATATACAACATAACTGACGTTATACAAAAATGTGACAAAAAGATGACTTTGATCACAAAACAAGACATATGCACAAACAAAATCAATCCAGATTTAATGTCAAAATAAATTGAATGAGGAAAAATCTTTGCATAAAATATTACTAATAAAAATCTATTATCTAAGATAATAGGAAATTAACACAAAAATATGAAATTGAGTACTCTCCCAAGGTGATATAAGCAAATAGTTTTTTAGAAGAAAATTGTACATGATCAATAACCACAAGAGGAATGGCAATATTTTAAAATAACTCCGAGGTTTCCCTTCACATACAACAAATCAATAAATGTAACAGAAAATGAAAAGAGTTACTACTGCAAAGTTGGTAGAAAACAGGAAGGAAACAAGCATTTATTAAGTGCCTACCTTTGCCACACACTGTATTAACCACTTTACAAATATTATGTCTTTTGATCTTCACAGGAACCCTAGGAGGTAAATACTATCATCATCCTCATTTTACAGTTGAGGAACCTAAGGAAAATAGGTCACATGGCTAGTAAGAATCTGAGGTTAGAAAAATTCAATTCTATTCTTTCCCCAGACCCAATACTCTGTCCACTATGCCACCTAGCTGCCTCACTCATGAGAAGATAGCCATATCAATGCACAGTTGATAGAACTATGAATTGGTCTAAGTACTCTGGAAAACAACTTGAAATTGTTCAAGAAAAGTGTCTAAAGCAGTCATCCTCTTTGACACAGTGATGCCACCACTAGTCATATGCTCTAAGGAAAATAAAACTTGAAGCAATATCTGTGGAATTCAAAAACAGGAATAAGGACTGGACCTGTAATTTCATATAGAGAACTCCCAGGTGTTGAAATTTTCTCTTCCAATGAGAGTTGGCAACTTCCTTACAATTTAAAATCTTAGAGCACACTCTAGACATTTGCCTAGATCAGAGATGTCAAATGCCACTCATCTACAGGCAGCATTTGCTTCCCAATATTCAAAAATGCCTTCAGAACCAGAGTAAAATGTAAACTGCAATTATAGAACAAAATAAATGAAAATGCAATAGAACACAGTGTATATTACTATGCCACCCTATGTCATTATGGGACTCTAGGGATCCTTATGTCCAGTTTAGTGACCTCACTTCTATTTGAGTTTGACACCACTGGCCTAGAACATTGAGAAACTTGCCTAGTCACAGTCAGTAGGTTTGAAAGGCAACACTTGAACCCAAATCCTTCTGAGTTGACTGGTATCTCAGCTTCTTTTCTTAAATGCAGTGACCTATTCATTCTATGATTATATCAGTATGTTCTTGCAAAATAAAGGATGAAAAAATGTATGAAAACCTGAGAGACATGGGAAAATATATGATCTGATACACAATGAGATAAGAAAAAGCCTATATACATAATTATTTAATTTATACATAATAATTTTAAAAGCAACATACACAATGATTTAATAATGCAAATGAAATCAATGCTGAAAGGAAGCTATATTTTAAGCAATTCTGATCATGGAGGAAAGATAATGAAACTTTCCTTCTCTCAGTAGAGACCTTGGACTATGGGTACAGAATATTGTACACATAGTCTAACACAGTCACTGTTTTTCTTACCTGATTTTCTTTGTATGATAAAGAACATAATATTAATTGTTCACTGGAGGAAAGGGGTGATGAGGACAGGGAATATAGTAAATTTGAACCCATCAAATATTGTGACACAAAACAAAAGGTACCAAAATTGCAAATTACAAAAGCCTAGCAGAAATGATATGTGCTGTATCCACATAATAGACTTGCTATCACCACTCTAGTGAAGTGGGTCCCTCAGTGAGTAACCTCCAATTTCAGTGGCCTTTTCTTAATCCTTACACTCCTTGATTTCTACAATATTTGGTCCTGTCAATTTCATACTGACTTCTCTGAAATTTGACTTCTTCCTTTTTTTAAAATTCTAAATTTTTAAAATATTTTCCAAAATTTATATATTTCATTTTCTTTCCCTCTCCTCTCCTCTTCCTTCCCCCCTCTCAGATACAATAAGTACTTCCACTGGGTTATACAAATGTTATCACTTATGCCTATTTCCATATTATTCATTTTTGCAATAGAGCAGTCTTTTAAAACCCAAACCCCAGATCATATATCCATATAAACAAATGATGCCATTTGTTTTTCTTCTGTGTTTCTACTCCCAAAATTCTTTCTCTGGATGTGGATAGCATTCTTTCTCATAAATCCCTTGGTATTGTCTTATATTAACAAAGTTCATTACATTGTATTGTTCCACAATGTTTTACTTGCTGTGTATAATGTTCTCCTGGTCCTGCTCCTTTTACTCTGCATCCATTCCTGGAGGTCTTTCCAGTTCACATGGAATTCCTCCAGTTTATTATTCCTTTGTAGCACAGTAGTATTCCATTACCATGATACACCACATTTATTCAGCCATTCCCCAATCGAGGGACATCCCTTCATTTTCCAGTTTTTTGCCACCACAAAGAGCACAGATATGAATATTTTTGTACATTTTTCTTTATTATCTCTTTAGGGTACAAACCTAGTAGTGGTATTGATGGATCAAAGGATATGCAATCTTTTAAAGCTCTTTGGGCATAGTTCCTAATTGCCTTTCAGAATGGTGGGATCAGTTCACAAGTTCACCAGCAATACATTAATATCTCAATTTTGCCACAATCCCTTTAACAATTATTTTCCTTTACTGTGTCATATTGGCCAATCTGCTAGGTTTGAGGTGGTATCTCAGCATTGTTCTGATTTGCATTTATCTAATTATGAGTGATTCAGAACACTTTTTCATGTGCTTATTGATAGTTTTAATTTTTTAATTGCCTATTCATGTCCCTTGACCATTTGGAATTTGACTTTTTTCATTAATTTTTGTTCCATTTTTTAGATCCTGGTTCATTCTTTCTCTGTCTTCACTGGCTTCTTTTATCCCCTTCAGAAGTTCTCATTTCTCACCCCTAATTGTATATCCCAAGTTTGATTTGTTTGTTTGTTCTTTCTTAAGCTTTTACCTTTATCTCTTCATGAGAACTCTTAAAGTTTCTAACAATTATCTGTTTACTGCTGAATTACAAAGATATATCCAGGGCTGTGCTAGAACTAACTCAAGCTAGCATCCTGAGAGATATTGTTAAATTTTCAGTGTGAGCATGTATACCTTGGAAATTGGAAAATGTTATAAATGAAGGCTTGGTTTTTTGCTTTGTTGATTGTCTAAACTTTTAAAAAGTGTTTATAATCCAGATTAAATTTTAAAAGTGGGTATACATGCATTTCCTTCCAGAACCAAAGTTATATTTACCAGCAAAACCCTCTATTGCTCTATACAAATTACCTAAACTTCAGAGGAGTACAATTGGAGGTTCAGGAAATTGAATTTATCACCAGACCAGAGACCTGATAAACATAGGCTAATAATAAAAAATAATTAGCATTGATATAACACTTTAAGGTTACAAAATTTTCTACAAACATTATCTCATTTAGTGACAACACTTCTGGAACTATCTTCAACCCCTTTCCCCATGTTCAACTGTTTGCTGGACATAACAATTACAAAACTCATAGATATTTAGATTGGAAAGGGAAATTGAAGGTCTTCAGAATAGCTTCCTCCCTGAAGAACCTTTTCTGCAATCTCCCAGAAAAGTGGACATCAAACTTCAGTTTAAACACTTTCAGTGAAGGGTGACTCAAGACTCATTGCCTAGCAGGATCATAGTCACTCATTTAATACTGAAGGGAATTAATAAGGCAACCTGTCAAATTTCTTCATCCTACACATGAGGAGACTGAGACTTAAAGAAATTAGATGGCTTGTCCAAGATCAAATAAGTCAAAATTACATTGCTGAACATGCATTTGAAGCAAGGTTCTTTTACTTCAAATTCAATTCATTTAATTGTGCCATGCTTCTTTACATTTATCAGGATTATTAATTTACAAAAAATAACTAATTTCTCAAAGATGATAGAAAATATGGCCCTATCTAGTTAAATCTGAGCTTTAACGTGACAAATGTATGAAAATGAAGAAAATTTGCTGCCCTTACAATTTAATTGGAAATCAGCTAAATAGTTGTCGGGGGGGGGGGGGGGAAAGGAGCCTATAGACAAAAAGCAGAGAATTGTTGTCTTTACAAACTGGGATTCTCCCAGGCTGTAGGCACAATAAGTTAATACCAGAATGTTTACAAAGGACCACATAGCAGAATTATAGGAAAGTTTTTTGTCAGATATGATTGTTAAGAAGTTCTTTGTATTGAGCTGAAAGGTCAAAAAGGATAAATATTGAGGAAATGCCATAGAATTTGGGAATTAAGAGAATCACAGTAGCCTTAGAAAGAGAAGTTTTGTTTAAATGATGATTTTTTAGAAGCCAGAGTATAGAAATAAGAAGAGAGGAAGAAAAGAGGAAGTGGATTCTTTTAGAACTTCTCAAGGGGTTTAACTAAAAAAGGCAGAAGATCTATGGGATAATAGTAGCTGAGATGGAAGGATAGAGTGAGCATTTGGGGAAACGATAGAAATACGGTTATATTTGTAAACAGCAGGGGATGAGTCAATGGACGTACTAAATTAACTTCTTTTCAAGAAAAGTGAAGAAGAGATGGGATGGAATGTGGACGGGTTTGCCTTGGCAATACAAGGATTACCTCTTCACATAAGATGAGTGAAGAAAGAAATTATGGAAGAAAGTTTCAGTACTGTGAGTAGATGAGAAAGAAAGACAAGACCTCCATTCTATTTTCATTTAATAAGAGTAAAACCAGTGTTGACTGCCCAGAATGACCAAAGAATAACATGGGTAGAATGAAAATTTTTCTGAGATTTCTATATTACAAATTCAGATGACCTTTGTATTGAGGTATGCCATTTATATAAGGTATTTGAGTTAAAATCATATATACTTAATACACGGATGTCTAACTTTTGTTTTAACTTTGCTAAAAAATATCCTTATATATCTTTTTAAGGAAGCTTACAAGTAGATTACAAATGCAATATGCTAACCATGTGATATAGTAACAAAAAATATCCTCCCATTTTTGTTCTGATAGGAATAATATACAAAGAGAGTTAAGAGAGATGACAGCTTCATTATACTCTGCCTTGGTCAGACTACATCTACAGTGTTTTGTTCTGAAGTGAGCACCACATTTTTTTCAACTCTTACCTTCTGCCTTAGAGTCAATACTATGTATTGGTTCCAAGGCAGAAGAGCAGTAAGGGCTAGGCAATGGGGATTAAGTGACTTGCCCAGCGTCACACAGCTGGGAAGTATCTGAGGTAAGATTTGAACCTAGTACCTCCTGCACCACATTTTTTATAAGTGTAAGATTAAAATTAATATCCAATAACTCCAAATATTATATTTTATTATATTTATTACTAATCACTTGGAGTAGAAGAAAAAAGAAATAGAAGTATAAAAACCTAATTATCAAACAAAGTTAAACCCAACTGTGTAGATTCTCCTGTCTGACATAAAGCCAACTTCCACAGCCATGATCACAGGAAGGGGAGGGGGGGGACAAAGCTACACAAAACTTATATCCTCCCTACATTAGCATGTAATGTGAGAAGAAACATGGGAAGCTGGGGTTTATAATCCTGAGGAGAAAAATCTAATTATACAAAAGATAAGTTAAAACGTATCCAGAAAAGGAGTATCAAGATAGTGAAGGGGGTCTTCCATCCCATACCACATGAAAATTAGTTGAAGAACCTTGGAATGCTTGACCTGAGAAAGAAAAGATTTAGAAAGAAACATTGTAGTTGTCTTCAAGTATTTGAAGATATCTCATGTTGAAAGAGGATTAACTTTGTTTTATTTGGGGCTGAATAACAATTGAAGTAATGTATGGAAGTTCAAGAGAGATGTATTTCAGTTCTATGTTAAGAAAAACTATCTAACAATTTTAGCTATTCAATAGCATAATAGACTGCCTTAGAAGCTACAGCTCCACTCCTGACTCTTATTCCCAGGTTTTTTAATAAATTTTATAGGACAATTTATTGGAGATGTTCTGAAATCTCAAATAACTTAGTAAGGTATAAGGTGAACTAGATAGCTATAGTTTTTCAACTCAGAGATTCTGTGAAATAAAAATACTAACATTTTTCTGAATTACCTAATAACATTTTTAAAAATGACTATAAATTTTAAAAATGACTATAGACCTACACATAGGTATCCATATTTCCCCCTTCATCTTATTCTTCTTCCATATAAGCTAAATTAAAACCTCTACTTAAAATTTATATTTAAATATCTTTGTGTTCTAGTTTTGTATTTATTTGATCTCTAGCTGTATATCTCAGAAACATTTTTCATTTTCTAAGAACATATTTAAATTAGTATAAATTTTTCAAATGTCATATACCATTGTGTCATTTTAAAAGAACTTTTTAAAGCAATATGGCAATATAACCATATATCATCTTTTAAATCAACTAGTGGTATAATAATCTTAATTTTTACATTTCTATCTTCAGCTATAAAAATCTCATCACATGCAAACTGGGTATACATTTCGTTGAAATATTTTCTCTAGAAAATTGTCTTTTAGGGGGCAACTGGGTAGCTCAGTGAATTGAGAGCCAGGCCTAGAGATGGGAGGTCCTAGGTTCAAATCTGGTCTCAGACATTCCCAGCTATGTGACCCTGGGCAAGTCACTTGACCCCCATTGCCTACCCTTACCACTCTTCTGCCTTGGAGCCAAAACACAGTATTGACTCCAAGATGGAAGGTAAGGGTTTAAAAAAAAAAAGAAAAAAGAAAATTGTCTTTTCAACTTGATTAATGAATGTCATTTACGTATAAGGTAGAAATAGTCATATATACTTATATATTGAAAGAAGAGAAGGGAAAAATCTCTGTAATATCTTCAGCCAAAAGCTTAATCTAATAACCAATTGTGGTGTGATGGTGATATTGGATCCTCTAGGCCATGCTTAGGGAGCACAAGTTCCATTAGGTCTTAGTGAGTTGGGATGGTTTCATATATAGCACCAATAAAACATCTTTTGTCTGTCATCCAAAGACTGGGGATATTTGGTCTCAAGATGAGAGCATTTAAAGAGGAGCACAGTGGTTGCCTTCAAATATTTAAAGGTATCTAAGGGGGAAGCAGAAATTGAAGAAGCCCATTGCCTTGGGTGATGAATTTTTTGGCCTCAATAAACTTTGGAGAAGGTCCCCTAAATTGTAAATAGATTGTAATGTGTTAGTGGGAAAAGAATCTATACCAATTAAATCACAAATTCTTTATATATTGAAGTAGAATATGTTGTCTTCAAAATAAGGCTATTTTGTTATTGTTGTTTTGTAAGAAAAACAAGTGAAAAAGTGCCTCAGCCATCCCTGTCTTTTCAGATGTCTGTAGCAATGTCTAACCCAGTTTACCCTTGCAAGGTACCAATAATCACATAATAACAGCTATAAGAACTGAAGACAGTGTACCAGAGAGGAAATAAGTCTTTCTAGGACATTATCTGAAACTCTAAATGACAGAAGTGCCACAAGCAAACAGAATGTCAACTCCTAGGCAAAAGCCATATGAATAAGATAATACATAATGCAAAAAAAAAAAACAACTCAAAAACTGAGAGGATTTGAATTGGTCTTTATAAGATATCATAATAGGATTTGGTATATTTTACTAGTATTATGCCATTTCTGTAAATTGTTTAAAAAATTAGCTAATGATCAGCTGAACATTACAGTGGATAGAGTGTCAGGCCGGAAGTAGAGAAAATTCATCTTTCTGAGTTCAAATCTGGCCTCAGACACTTACTTGGTGTGCGACCCTGGCTAAGTCACTTAAACCCTTTTGCCTCAGTTCCTCATCTGTTAAATGAGCTAGATAAGGAAATGGAAAACCATTCCAGGATCTTTGCCAAAAAACCTCAAAGGGGTCATGAAGAGTCAGCCATCATTCAACCATGGAAAATTTTCTTACTTAGTCAATAAAATTAATTTTTTTTAAAATGTAAAAAAATTAAGTCAGCTACTACTGAAAAGACTAAACAACAATTATAACAATAACAGCAAGGCAATATAGCAAATAAATTGCTGAACTTTGAGTCAGAAAAACCTGATTTCAAATTCTGTCTCAGATAATAGATGGCCATGATCAAGCTATGTAATTTCTCTCAGCCTCAGTTTTCTTATCTGTAATATCAGAATGATAATTGCATCCGTTTCTTGGAACTTTTATAAGAATCAAATTCAATAATTCAACCTCAATTTACATTTATTAATGTTATGATTCAAATTTTTTTAATTTATAATTATGTGTTAAATAGCAAATAGCAATCCAGAGAAAGAAAAGGCACCAGCCATATGTGGCCAGTCACTCTCTTAGCCATATCCTTCCACACACCCCCATAGGTGGGTCACAGTCTCTAGTCAGACTGTTTAGGATGTCCTGGAAAGAGAGTTGCTTCCTCTCCCACCTCCAGAGTAGGCTCTTAGTGAGGTCTCTTTTCCTAGCCTCTTTGGAAGGAGCCAACCTCAATCTGGACAAGAGGTAGGTATTCCAGGTATTCCAGATGCTAGGCGTCACGGGAGGTTCAGAAAGCCCACACAGCTTGCATGTCCATTTTTTCTCTGCTTGGCTTATTTAGTTATTTCACTACTCAAGAGGCTTGTTTACAGATAAACAAAGAACTTGTCTCCACTCTGATTCAGTAAGGGGAGGAGATATTCATAGCTTCCATCTTAAGATCAAAATTTTTCTCCTTTAAAATACAAAGGTTATCTTGGGGTGTCACAGAGGTACAGATTAATATTAAATTTCCACATTAAGCACCTACTATATGCCAGGTATACTAAGGGCTGGATTAGATCATGCTTAAGGTGTATAATCCTAAAATCTGCATATAATTAGCTAATAATAATAACATAATAGTAATTTAACATTGCTTTAGCCCCAGAAGATTTGACCATGGAAAATGGATCAAAGTTGCAAAGAAGCAATTATGGCTTCATTATCATTGGATATCATTAAGAGATATCCAAAAGTGAAATGGACTGACTCTGTCTATAGTGGGTTTATTAAACAATCTCTAATTTGTTTAAGCAAAGACAATGAATATTATGTGTATTTTAATGAGGATTCTTTTCTGTGTATGGGTTGGGAAAATAACCATTGAGGTCCCTCCTAACTTTGAAATTTTGTCATTTTATAATATGAATAGAATTCTGTGTTGTATCCATAAAGATTTATCTTTGAAAAATCATCAAATTAAATTATTAATTTAAATTTACAAAATTATTAAAACAATACAACTAGGTAAAATGTGGTAATAAGAATTCTGGACAGTAAGGGAAAAGAAGAGTGCTTAGTCAATAACAAATCAATGACATTGGAATGTAGAGGAAATATTCCATACTTGGAATCAAAATAAAATATTTGAGTTTCAATCCCAGAAACAAAACTTAAAAGTTCTGATCATATACTTCTTTAACTTCAATTTCATCATTTGTAAAATAGGCAATATAGTATGTGTATTATTTATTTCATAGGAATTACTTAAGAAAATTATTTTGTAAGCATTATAAAGTTGCATTATTATAATTAGTAGTAGTAGTGGTAGAGGTAGTAGTAGTAGTAGTAGTAGTAGTAGTAGTAGTAGTAGTAGTAGTAGTAGTAGTAGTAGTAGTAGTAGTAGTAGTAGATGGATAGTGGTAATAGTAGTAGTAGTGGATAGGGTAGTGGTAGTAGTAGTAGCAATAGTAATAATAGTGGTGATATAGATTATTAGTATAAGATCTGGCATAACAAGAATTGGAATTTCACCTTGATGACAAAAATAATCTCTCTCATTGTCTTTTACAAATTCTAGGGTACACTTAGGTAGCCCAGAAGATAGAATGCTTGGCAGCTTCAAATTTTTCCTCAGGCATTTTCTAGCTGTGTGATCCTGGGCAAGTCACTTAACCATGGATTGCCCAGCCCTTGATGTTTTCTGTCTCATTATTGATACTGAGACAGAAAGTAAGAATTTTTTTTAAATCCACTGATTTTACTTTTAATTATGATGAAAGAATACTACTTTCTTAAACAGTCTTTTAAAGCTTTTCTTATAATTTAGTTATCTATAATTCTGAATATTTTATCATGTATCTATAAAATATCTACAATTGTTGTCAGATTCATTTGACAAATTTATTCAACAACTACTTCTTGCCCAGAATTGTGCTGGGGACCAAGGGACAAAGCCTGGATGATTCCCATTCTCTATCCCCACAGCTTTCTCTCTAATGGTGGGATGGCACAGATCACTAGAGTAAAGTCACTGCATGATAAATTCATTAAGGAATTGCAGAACAGAATGTTATAGGAAATCTAGGAGAAAAGGTCAAAACAGTCCACGGAAGGCTTCCAGGAGGCAGCCTAAGAATTTCAATACAAAGTTAGTAGATAAAATAGAAATAGAAGACACATATCGATGAGAGTTTCCAGTCAATACTGATCCAAATTAGCTGCTCATCATCCCTCTCCTCAAGATAAACAGAGAACAAATTTTTTGTGTGTTATGAATTATAATTGATATATATGTTCTATATTAATATACAATGGGGGAATTCAAAAGTCCAAATCCAGTTGTGTCTTTGAACCACTTCTTTTTGCTGATGAGGCATAGATATAGAGATCACGTATTCAGGAATTCATTTCCATTAAACATACACTTATTATACACAAAGCCCTACATTGCAAATAAATAAAGGCTTGCGTTCTATTCCATTTCCTAAGATTGTTCAAGGTTTTGCTGTTTCTGACAGTTTGGCTTTCTTTTGTCATTTTCTCACTTAAATGTTGTAAACTCTGAAAGTGCTAAGCAAAGATTCTTTATGTTGTGCTACACATGCCATAAGACAATATTATTTTACCATGTCAAAGTTGTTTGCACCATTTGGAGCACATCTATCATCAAAACTCAATTAAATGGAGCCTTTCTATCTTCAGCTAAAACAAACTGTTTACTTCCATTCGCTCAGTGTTTACTTCGCAAGAGGTAGAAGACCCAAATATCACCGTAACATAGGTGTCTGGGGATATACCAGAGGTCAAAAAATTTAACCCAAAGAAGGAGGCCTACTCTTTGGGTTGCAACAGGAGACTTTCTTTTTCTTTCGCCAAGTAAATGGCAGCATTATAATGTTATTCATACCTCACTGGTGTCCTAACAATTCCTCCATTCAAACTGAAAGGGATATATTCCCTTTGTTGGAAAGTATTAAATTTGTCCCTCGGGATTAGTGTGTAGGCAGTTTGAAAGGATGAAACGGGATTAGATAAGGTTTCTTTACTCAGAAAGAGTTCTGAAACAGTACTGGCAAGAAAAAAAAAACTCTTGTATTTCTTGTGTTGGAAAAATTCCTTTGTTTTAA
Source organism: Gracilinanus agilis (assembly GCF_016433145.1). Classification (NCBI taxonomy): domain Eukaryota; kingdom Metazoa; phylum Chordata; class Mammalia; order Didelphimorphia; family Didelphidae; genus Gracilinanus; species Gracilinanus agilis. The sequence goes on from NC_058131.1 coordinate 516,293,453, forward strand.
CACTTCAAATCACAAGTCACATTTATTAAATTATTAGTTGACAAAATGTTTCTTTGTGGGGTTCTGTGAAAGGTAAGCGAGTTACAAATAGGAAAAAAAATGACATTTGCCTTAATTGTATTTGAAATTTTATATCTTTGAAATCCCTCTTTGGCATTTATAATTTTAATATGTTCTAACAGGTTGATATATAAAAGATTATAGTAATTGTACTTATCTGCTAAAATATTCAGAATGTTTCTGCCTTTCTCACTGCAATTTGGGGTGGGGGAGGGATATTATGCCATATATCTTGAGAACTCAGCTGAGCATTTGTTAAGTTTAAAAAAGTGTCAAAAATTATGTCAAGGAGAGTCCTGGAAAAGATGTCAGTAGTTCAACTGTGCTCCACTCACTTGCTTATAATTAATAGTTTTGTGTACTACATGAGTCCTGAATGAATTTTATTATCAGGTTTTCAGGGAAAATACTCTGAGACTTTCTATTTTCCTTCTCTAGAAGAAGAAAAAATCTCTAACAATACATTTGCTTCTCTATTTGTCTTATTTTTGAGACTATAGACTTTTCTAATTAGTAGCAAGATTACTATAGGAATACATGAGGAAAAATAATTATGTAGGGGCTTTTTTTCTATTGACCCTGGAGCGTGAGGAGCAGGGGTTGACGGCTTTCAGTATGACACAGGAAGTAGAATTAAATTAATTGTTGAGATATGTGGATTCTCTTCCTGGTCCTACATCTACCTGACTCACTAAAAGACCTTGACCAAACTGCTTCACTTCCTGAAACCTATTTCTTCATTTATAAAACTGGAGAAAGTGAGGAGTTGAAGTAGATGATCTCTGAGGTCCCTTATAGCTAAAATATTCTAGTAATTCTTTTTCTCATTATTTCTTCTCATAATTTCATTTTGTTATTTAGATGACATTTCCTAATAGGATGGATTTTTATGGGTGCTAACCATTCTCATGGATTATTAGAGTTAAGTAAAAATTTCTATTTTTTTTTGACATGTCCTCCCATGTATTCAGCCTGCACTGAATTAGACCTAGGAATTTGATTTCACATTGCTGCCCAGAAAGCCACCTACTTTCTCCTATTATTGACAGTGGACATAATTGTAAGTAAGTCTTCCGGTGACTTCCCTCTACCTTTCTTCTGAAAATCAAGAAACCCTCTGAATCTGCTTCTTTTTAAATAATCACAATGATAAATGTCCTTTGTCTTATATAAGAGTTGTTTTTCATATATATTCTCCTCCTGACCTTTTATTCAGATTTGAATCCTCCTTTGTAAAAAAGCAAAAAAAAAAAAAAAAAAAAAAAAAGCTACAGTGTCCAATATGAGGATCTATACAACATTCTGCCCTTGCAGTTCCCACCTTCTTAGTTGTGAAGAGTATTAAGTTTCATTCAGGTTTCTCACTTGTTATTCTATTCTGGGGGTTTTTTCCTTCCTTGGAGTGATCATTTATTTATGTTGTTATAATCATGAATATTATCCTTTTGATTTTGATTTTTTTTAAACCCTTGTACTTCGATGTATTGTCTCATAGGTGGAAGATTGGTAAGTGTAGGCAATGGGGGTCAAGTGACTTGCCCAGGGTCACACAGTTGATTTTGATTTTTGAAACTCCACATCTCTCCCTACAAGTCATCCCAAATATAAATACTTCTCAATGATATCATTTGGCTGTCTGTGTAAAAGCAAAGCTGTGGGGTACAGCAGGAGAGAAGAATTAGGTTCTTATTTCTGTTCTCTAATTTACTACCTGGGTGACCTTGGATGAGTCAATCATTTTACTTTTTGAAGCCTCAGTTTCTCTCTATATCAAAGAAATAATAACACTAATTTTAGAAATAACTCATATCTCAAGGCCACTGGTAGAGCATTCTCTCCTTATTGGTAGAAATGAAGGACTTAACCTGCATGAAGAGCAAGGTGGAGTTGAAGAGAGATAAACACTTTAGTTCTCAGCAAATCCCCTCTTTGGAGACTCTTTAAGTGGTAGTTTCTAAGCATAAGATCAAGTTGGCTTTCAGCTTCAAGAGAGAAAATGGAATAAGCCAATCTCACGTAAGGCTGCTAAAGAAACAAGAGAAGCTTCATCATGTTTTTCGCAGCTTGCTCTTCTAGAGACAGGGTAGTTTCCTTTTGGGTAAGATTCAGGACTCTTTGTCTTGGTTGAGTTGAATTATTTCACTCCCAGTGGAAGAACTCCTTAATTCAGTATTGTCTGGTATATATTCTTCTATGTATACATTCCCTGATTTCTGTTTTGCTACAATTTGGATGAATGGGTATCCTTACTATTTAGTATATGTCTTCATTATGGAGAAGGGAAGATATCAAGCTTTAGATTTAAAGTTTGAGGTCTCTGTTCCCCTCCAAAAAATGACAATGTAATCAAAAGTTAGATGGAATCTGATCAGATGTCCAAAGAAAACAATTTTAATAGAGAAGTTAGATATAACTCTTTTTTTTTCAGATAACTACTTCTAGCCTAGTATCCCTTCTCTCTAAAGAGAACAGAATGGTAAACTCTGACCCCAAACTCTTGCTTCCCTTCCTGGCAGGAATGAAATTTTTCCTTACAGAAAGATTGGCAGGAAGAAGAAGAAACTAGATTCTATTCTGCCTCCCTTTGAGCCACAGATAGCAGTCTCCTTGTCATATGTACACCTGCTTTACACATGAGGCTCACTTTCTCTATCCTTATAGATGGGGCTCCATACTTTTACATAGGATTGTCATGAGGATCAATTCTCAGCAGATGTTACCTACAAAAACATACTATATATATTTGTATTATTATAGTGAAAGTAATTATGATAATTATTATTGAGATCCTATTGCATCACTCTTTGCAACCATTAAAGTTCTTGTGTAAAAGCTGATGAGGCTGACTTTTTGACATAACGAAAGTACCATGTTTACAACCGTCTGCCAGCTGTGTCTCTGGGATTTTCCCTGGATTCTTCTTACCTCTTGTTCTAAGAGAAAAAAAAGAAAAGTCATATAAAATAAATAAAGATTTCTAGAATTCTCTATTGCAAAGAAATTATGTTTTTTGTTTTGTTCTTTACGTTAAAGAATGTCTAAAAGAAGAACTTATTAAGGATTTATAACGTACAAAGCACTGTGTTAAGAACTGGAGATACAATAAGAAGAGTAAGACAGTCCCTGCTGTTAAGGAACTCATATTCTAAAGGAGAGGCAATACATATGGGAGGTTACAGCTGCAAGTCAGATGGAAAGGTCCTTAGGGTATAGTAGGAAAACAGGTGGTAATGTCTCTTCTTTAATGTCATTTCCACTGATAAAATCATATCCATTTCTGATACTGAAGGATTTGACACTAGGCTGGAAGCACTGCTACTCCAAAGGCTTTTGGGCTCAGGAGTCTTAATGAGAGCCTGAGAAGAATCAGTCATCTAAGTGGTTTCATCTGCCTAGAACATACTGCCTCTTTTTTCTCCCTCAGATTGCCTAGCCTGTCCTTTGAGTGGGATCTAGTTGGCAATTGGTATGTTCCCCCATCCAGAAGCCATCTTCCAGGATGGTGACTGGGTGTTCTGTGATGGAAACAGAACTGATAATCCCCATCATACTGCTACTCCCAGGACTCTTGGGTTTATATGTCTTTTCATGACATTTATTCAACAATTGTTTCTGGTAGTAATAAGGAAGGTGGACCCTTTCTCTACTATTTTCCTTCAGTGGTGGCTGTCAGGACTAGGCAAGAAGAAGATCTGGTGATCTCCAATTTCCAAGTTTCTTACGCTCAAAGCCCTGAGATTTCTCTATTGGGATCCAAGGGGAGAGAGTGACCATCAGCACTATGGCTTGGCTTTAGTTGAGCTAGGTCATTTTCCTATGAATCCTTGATGGCCATGATCCTGAGATCATGGGAGAAAAAATAGAAAGGGACTTTTCATGCAGTTAAAGTACCTCATAAACATTATTTCATTTGATCTTCACAATCCTAAAATATCATAGAATTTTGAAACTACAAAGGATCCCAGAGGTCATTTATTTAATGATCTTCGTTTTCTGTAAGTGAAATTGGAACCCAGAGAGACTTATTTGCTCAAGATTACACAGCTAATCAGTAGTGGAGCCAAGATCTGAATCCACATCTTTGAATTATGAATTGGATACTCTCAAGTAGTATTCTCCAGTTCACAAGCTGCAGTCTGTCTAATAGCCTCATTAATAGTAAGTAGAATTGTTGTTGAGCCTTTGTTTTCAAAGAGGACCAATAATACTTACCTGCTTTTAAGTTTGATTTAAGCAAGGCAGAATCAGTAACGTTAATGCAGTCAACAGAAAATCGAGGTAATATATCATAGTACAGTTGTACCTTTGGATGTCTTGTGTTTCCTTATCACTATGATGTAAACAGATGAAAAACAAGAAATGAACATAATGTACTAAGTAGGAAAACTATGTTAGTTGGAGTATCATCCCACACCTCCTATCACATTTTTTTTAACAGGGAGCATTAATGATGCTTCTTTATGAACAATGCAGTTGGACAGTGTTAATTTTACTCATATTAGTTAAATGGATTTATTTGTATTGGAAAAGTAAGAATGTAAATCTAGTATGGTATAAACAAGTTGAACATATGGCCAGAAAATCTAATGAACTAAATGTCATTTTTTTAATATTTGCATTTACTAGGAGAACGTTATACACAGAGACGAATATACTGTGGCATAATAGAATATAATGGACTTCTCTACTAGCAGCAATGCAATGATCCAGGATAATTCTGAGGGACTCATGTGAAAGAGTGCTATCCACATCCAGAGGAAGAACCGTGGGAGTAGAAACACAGAAGAAAAACAACTGCTTGATCACATGGTTTGGTGGGGATATGATTGGGAATGTAGACTCTAAATGATTACCCTAGTGCAAATACAAATAATATAGAAATAGGTCTTGGGTTATCCAAGATTTCTCTATAATTATAATATCTATATTGGGCATTATAAAATATTTAGTTTCCTCACTAATTTAGAAGCAGTGTAGCATAGTAGATAGAAAATTGATCTTTAAGTCAAAAAGACCCATGTTCCTTTCTCTGACACGTATTAGCTTTGTGACCTTGAACAGGTCACTTAATTCTCAATGTTCTAAACCAGTGGTGTCAAACTCAAATAGAAACAGGAGTCGCTTATTCATACATGAGGATTCCTGAAGACATATAATTGACTTAGTTTTAAAATGAAATATGATCTTTGTTTTATTTGTATTTTAATTTATTTTGTTAAATATTTCCCAATTATATTTTAATCTGGTTCAGGTTGCACTGGAGAATATTGCAGGCCATACGTGGCCAGAAGACCTTCTGCTTGACACCTCTGCTCTAAACAACTCTTTAGGACCGTAATTTGAAGTGCTGATCTAAATCAGTAGAGGAGATCTCCTCACCTGAGAATTCTTTATGCCAAGGAAATCATAGTTGCCTCACTTTCTCTACTTTGAAACTCAAAATCTCTCGACCTATCCTTCAGATTCTTTCTACGTAATATATAAAACGTCTAACCTGTTTATAGGCCAGGGTGCTTAGAATTTAGGTTTCGTTAACTGATGTAATTTGAAAATATAAATAAAATCAAACTTTATTAAAATAGAGAATGATGAATGACCCAATTAATGTTTTTAAAAGAAAACTAAATTATAGAATATTTTTAATGTAAGTAGATCATTTTCACTTATATATTATCGCTGGATGGAAGGGGAAGGGTTCACAACCTAGGGTGTGTAAACTTCTTTAAAAAAGTAACTATTTCAAAATAATTGGATTCCTTCATAATCCTTTGCATTCTATTTTCTTCCTTAAAAATGTTTTTCAAAGAAGAGCTCTACAAGCTTCATCAGACTCCGAAAGGAGTCCATGACCAAAAAAATCTTAGGAATCCCTGATTTAGGTTAATAAAATATATAAACTAGAGAAAGACCCTGGGAACAAACTTTACAGGGTAGATAAGAATAATTGTATTTAAGTATTCTAATCATTTCTATGTAAATAATGCTCAAATACTTTAGGGAGTTTTGACAAATCAGTTCAGTTCAACAACAGACATTACTAAATGCCTGTTGGATACATATAAATGCACATCAAGTAGGCAACTCAAATTGAGTATGTCCAAAACAGAATTCATTTTCTTTCCCTTATGCCAATTTCTCTATTTTTACTGAAGACAACACTGTCCTCCTCTTAGTGGTCCAGTGCTTAGTAGAGTGCCTGGCACATAAAATGTGTTTAATAAATGTTTGTTGATTGATTGATTGAGATTTTCAAACTCAGTCATCCTCAGCTCTCTCACATCCTTATCCCATTAGTTTCCAAGTCTGGTCATATTCCATCATATCTCTGGCAACCATTTCCTTTCTCTCTGCTCACATAATGACCAACATAGTTCAGATTTTGTCATCTATCCTCTGGTCTATTTCAATAGCTTTGCAAGTCTAGCAGTCTTGAGTTTCTGCCCTCTCCAATCTCTCCACCATAGCAGCCAAATTGATGTTCCTAAAGGCAGATAGATAAAATAATTGTGCTTATTAATTGCTTACTACATGCCAGGCACAGTCCTAAATCCTGGCAATATCAATACAGACCAAAACAAAGATAGGTCTAAACACAAGTCAAATTATGTTTCTCCCTTGCTCAAAAACATTTCAGTGATTCTTTCTTGCTTCTGGGACAAAATGAAAACTCCTTTGACTTTTAAAGACTTTGGTAATCTAGCTCCAGCCTACTTTTTCAAGCTTTCTATATATTATTTCTTATATACTTTCATGTTCCAACCAAACGGACCTGCTCATGATTTACTCACAAAGTTTATTCCATCTTCAGTCTCCATGCTTTTGCCAAGGACAGAATTTTCTATAAAAGGACAGATAGTAAAAACATGTGGAGGCAAAATTGAGGATATTATATAGGTACTTTAATAACAAGAAAAAAAGCACATATACACATTTTAAAAATTTTATCGATAAAGTTAAAAATATAATAACACCAGTAATTATAACAATAATAATCGGTACTCCTGGTGATGTAGGCCTACTAAAGGGAATAATGAAAATCTTTTGGGAAGGATAACATTTACTTAACTGATGTTTGAAGTCTATGTTGCCTATAATCAAAATTGATTACAAATGTTGACCAATCCTAATCTGTAATGATAAAATACATATTTCATCTCTGAGCATGTCTTTTCCCACATGTGGGTACTGTCAAATACTAATATCAATCCACAAACATATGATTTTAATTTAACTGAAAAGACTAATAGCCTCAAACAAGTTTATTTTCTCTAGACATGTTTCTTTAGCTGCTCCAATCAAACACAATATAATTAATTCAGCATCAGTAAATGGTTTTTCTTCCTTGGTTAAGAAATTAGTCCCTTATTTTTTTTTGTCAGAAAATTCTGTGGTGATGAGATATTTTGTTTACATTTTCTCATTTTTCTGAGCATTGTTTTTCTGTAATTTGGGAATATTGTGATAAATGCTTAATCTCGTGGTTGAAATATTGTATTCTTTAGCACAATTATAGTCTTAATGCATAGCAAATACAGTATTTTACCATCTAATTTAATAAGAGAATAATATATACTCCATTGTTCCTTAAAAGGTCAACATTGGATGTTCACCTTTCTCTACTTTCCTTGTTCTGACATAACAAGAATATATATGTACTGGTAATTAAAAAATAGTAATAAAATGCCACAGTGCAAAATAAGTATAACAGTATCAATTCTGTTGAGTTATAACTTCATCGCTGAGATGCTTAGCAGAAGAAGCAATGACAGCACCATATATAGTCTCCGTGTAGCCACCCATCTTTGACTTGTAGCTTAAAAATAACTGTAGTCAAGACATAAACCAATGAGCATGTCTATGTTCAGTCCAAACTTTATTTATGAGCACTGAAATTTAAATTTCAAATACTTTTCACTTGATGAAATATTATTTTTAAAATTTTTCCCATCCATTAAAAATACTAAAATCAGGTGTACCAGATTTGACCCACTGACTTCTGGTTTTGTCTGTCCCCCTTCCCTAGAATGCATCACTTCCTCACCTTTACTTCAAAGAATGTCTCCTAAGGTTTCAAAGCAGTTTATGTTCTACCTTCAGTAAGAAACCTACCTCAATTACTCAATTGCTAATGCCCTCATCCTAGAAATTACATTGTGTTTTGCATAAATTATCTTTTAACATGTTATTTTCCCTCAACAGAATATAAGTTCCTTAAAGATGAGAACTTGGCATTTTTCTCTTTATATTTGTTATTTTTGTTGCTGTTCAGTCATTTTTCAGTCGCATCTAAATCCTTGTTGACTACATTTGGGATTTTCCTGGCAAAGATACTGGAGTGGTTTGCCATTTCCTTCCTACATCATTTTATAAATGAAGAAACTGAGGCAAACAGAGTTAAGTGACTTGCCCAGGGTCACACAGCTAGTAAGAGTCTCTTTCTATACTCAGGACCTAAAACAGTATTGACTTACCTAATATAGTACAGAGGGAACTAAGTGGTATGATCGCGGTAACAGTAGGTCTAAAGCCAAGAAGATCTGAGGTCAAATCTGTCTTTGAATACTTACTATTACTGTGACCCTGTGCAATTTTGTTTCCTCTCTGCCTCAGTTTCTTCAATTGTAAGATGGAGATAATAATATCACCTACCTCCCATGGTTATTGTGAAGTAAAATGAGATATAATATTTGCAGAGTGCTTAATATAATGCCTGACACATAGTAATAGATGCTTAATAAATATTTGTTTCCTCTCTTCCATGGAATATATTAATTGCATAATAAATTAGGATCTTTTGGCTCTAATAAACCCACATTAAGTATCTTGGTATCAAAATACTAATAAAAATAAATAGACCCTGTTGAGCATTTTGTTCAAACACCCCAGTGACCCAAGTAGTTTAATTCTCAACTTATTCAAGTTCTCATAGCAAGTAATAAATGCTAGGCTCTGAGACATTTCCAGTGCTCTTTCCATTATAACCAAATGCCATCATTTATTTTCTTAACTAGCTTAAGTGTTTTGCTTATACTTTAATTTGCTAAGCTGTTTCCCCTATAGAAACAAAAAGTACATTTGCCCAGCAAATGTTTAAAGTTAATTTTAAACAATTATTTTACATCATAGAGATAAAATCAAGTAAAACAAAATCCAAAATCCATTGCTTGACTAAATTCAAGCTTTAAAACAAAATCATTACAGAATGTTTTGCGTGTAGACAAAGCCTTTATTTACGACTGGTATCCTTCCACGGTTCAGGTTAGGCTGGGGGAAAAAAAGTATTTTGGATCTGATTAAATTTTTTACACAGTATTTCATTCTTTAAAATCCAACTAGAGCAAGCCCTTCTCAAAGAAGTCTCTACTGATTTCCCCTTTGATTGTCAGGACTTTCTTCTTTTGGCTAGACAAAGTATTGTGTTTTATAATTCTAAATTATTTGTCATGTAAGATTTGGAATCTGCTAAATATTCTCCTCTTATTTGACTCTCAAAGACTTGAGGGCAGTGATTGAGTCTCATTTGATTGTTAAGTTTCTTCTGTTACCCAGCATGTACACTGCAGGACCTTAAGGACATGTTGTTGATTTATGTTGATTTGTTGCGTCACATAATAAAGATATCGCATAAAAGACTTCTAGCTAGAAAAAATCTTGAGATCATCTATTCCAACCAATAAAGAAACTGAGGCATAAATGGGTTGAGTAAATAGTGTGAAGTTAGACATCTTTATAGCATCGTTGATGGAAAGTGGGAAAAGCACCTTAGAGGTCATATAATCCAATCCCTTGTTTTATGGATAAAGAACCAAGGAGAAGTTAAATGTTGAAGGTTTTACAGGTGGTGAGTGGCAAGTTGGTAAGTAGCAGAGTCAAGATTCAAACCTAAGTTCTCTGATGCCAAATTAGGAGTTCATTCCACTGTACCACACATTCCATAATTAACTATTAATTATATCTAACTTTTATCTTCCTGAACATTAAAAATGGCATACCCAAAGGGAATGGTCTCATCAATTGTATTCATTTAATAAGGCTTGCTTATTTTGAGGCAGGCAATATTTAGGAAAATATTTTTGAGTCATTATCCCTTTTGAAAATAATAATTCCTGGGGGATAACAAGCTTGCTTAATGGATAGAGTCAGGTCTAGAAATGGGAAGTACTGGGTTTAAATCTGGCCACAGAAACTTTCTGGTTGTGTGAATCTAGACAAGTCACTTAACCCCCATTGCCTAGACTTATTTCTCTTATGCCATGGAACTGGTAGTTAGATGGAAGGTAAAAGGTTTGGGGGGGGGGGTCGTTTGTTTTTTAAAGAAATAATGGTACCAGAACTGGAAAGAAATCTAGTCAGAGTCAAAAAATTAATGAAGGCAAATCTAAGCACATCACACAGAAGGCAAGTACTGGGTGAAAACATAGAAAGAGAACAAGTTCTGAGAAATTATTGTCTGTGGAGGTATAGTAAATAACCAGAGATGCTGTTGTGTTTTCCAGGAAAAATTCTCTAGCACTATTGCTAGGGGTAGGGGAAAGGGGTAGGTACATTCTAAAAACTAAGGATTCTTCATGGTTTTATTTTGTTTTTAAATCAACTCAGCAAAGCGTACATTTTTTCTTGCTGAAACATACCATTTTCACACTGGAAAACTCCATTGCTCATTCATTTATTGAACAAGGATTTATTAAACACATTTTACTAGGTTCTCATTATTTAAAAAATAAGAACAATACTTATTTATAAGGAGCTTGTGTTCTATTAAGGTGAGCAACATGCATTCAAAAAGGGAAATACAAAGTACATCAGGAACGGAGCTTGAACTCAGAAATTCAAAACATCAAATAAACAAGGTCAACTATTTGTTGTGAACCTAGGCAAATTAGTTTATTTGGGGTAAGGAATTTAGAGGGAGAGAGACAAAGAGACAGAGAGAGAGAACAAGAGAGAGAGATACACAGAGAGAGAACACACAGAGACAGACAGACAGAGAGAGAGAGAGAAAGAGAGAGAGATAGAGAGAGAGAGATGAAATTAGTTCAGTGGTTTCATGAAATGCCTTCAGATTCACCTGTATACATTAAATACCAAAGTCAAATTTTAATCTTACTTTTCACCAGAGATGTAGCCTTATAATCATTTTGGTATATTTTTGGGGAGTTTCTGAAGGCAAGGAGGAAGAAATAATAGTCAATCTTTGTTGTGCCATACACCACCATCCTGGCTATTCATAGAGCAACCTTTTTCAGTTTGTTTATCTGAAAAATGTCAGAATTGTTTGTAACACCTCATAAATTTGGCCCTTTTAATTATTTGCATCTTGAAGGTAAAAACAACCAGATATTTGCCTAGGAGCCATATCGCTACATGCTACAATCATGATAATGCAATGTTTGTGTCTTCCCAGTGTGGTATCATATTATCCCATTTGCATGCTGCCCTCGTTTGCTCTCAAATATACATTGACTCTTACATCTTTCTTTTATTAGTCTTACTAGCTTGCCTGGAGTACATAATGTCAACCCAGAAAAATGAAAGCATATGCCCCACCCCAGTTCTATATGCAAAAGCAATTATCCATGATATTCACAAACTAAAATAACAGCATAGATTCAGGTCAGTTCTCAATTTTGTCTCAGTTTCTCTTTCTGCAATCAAGTGTGTAATCTATGATATACACAAAAATCCCCAATGTATTTAATAACGTGATGTTTTAAATACTATGGCCCCAAACAATCCCTTTTGTTGAAAATGTACATAATTAACTTTGAAGGTTTTTTTTTGTTTTTGTTTTTGTTTTTGTTTTTTAAAGGGATAACATTTCTTAGACAAGGTGAATAGTGATGGCAGTCATTCGGTAGTTTCAAATTTCTTTAGATAATAATTTCAAACTACAAACAGCTTCAAATAATTCAAGTCAAACATTTTTTTGCATTAAACATGAACTGGGTTATAGTATAATTTCAACATATGACATCCCATTTAAAATGATTTTCCATAGGAAGTTATATTTATACTTGTAGGCATTTTAATTTCTTGAATTAAAGGACGCAATGTAGGTAAAGATATTCCTATATTTTCCAGTTCTCTTTTGATTGGTAAGGGACAGTGCAGGCCCATCTGTTTTGCAGCAAAGAAAGCCCCAAACCATCTGTGTAGAACCACATGCCAGCTAAAACACAGAGATATGCACAGTTTTTTTGTTATGAAAAATTTTGCAGTATTTTTTTTCCTGTATTAGTGTGAATAAATTAGCAACAACTAAATTAAAGAAATCTTCAGAGAACATATTAACTTTCTAGTGCATACAGGAAATTATATCCAGTTAGAAATTATAAAACTTGCATTGTCCATCTGATTTTTTTTTCCTTTACTATAATCAGTTACTGATACCGAAAAAAATCATCATCTGAAAATTAAAATACCCTTCTTCACTGTTCGTAATGTAAGTTCTTTTTTTTTTTAACAAATTAATTTTATTGAGAAATCCTTTGACTTTCAAATAGGAACTAATGATAACTTTTGTTCAGCTCTATATGGTATTAGCATAATAAGATGACTAAGTTGCATTATTCCTTTCATATAGAGAGTTTATTATGAGTATAATATCATTGAACTAGTCTATGGCATGTCAGTGCACAATTTAAAGTACTTTTAATTATGTTTCATCTCGGGGAGGGGGAAATCAATGACTCTTCAAGTAGCTTCAACTATAAGTCAGTATGTGGATTCTGTCAGAGCCTTCTACATTGTTCTTTTTAAGTTTTCATCGACCCTCTTCATCAAGTGTGTTGAGTAACAAATACAATAGGTGCCCAGAATTCTGAAAAATTGTATTGATATTCAGGATCTATTGTTTGATTTCACTTCTTTCCTCTGGCATTTAAGCATGGGAGGTTTGGCGTAAATAGAGATCTTACTGTTCCAGCTGTTTTGTTCCCGTATTTTTTTTTCCCAGACCAGAAGATGTTCAAGTATAAATAATTACAAATGTCCCTAAAATAATTAAAGGTATCTTATTTTCTAGTTTTGATGATTAATCTTTATCATCTTCCTGCTACAGCACATTCCTGGACAAAATTGGATAAGTTAGAAAATTCGGTAACATCTAACAATAAATGAATTTGAGGGGACAGTAGCTTTTCCTTACATAATAAGGACTGGAGAATGAACTCACTTATTCTCCTGGACTTCTCCTATTATGTTTTATTTTAATATTGAAAAAGTGGTTATTATCCATTTAAAAATCAATAAAAGCTTTAAATTCAAGCAGCTCATTTTTCATTTTGTTAATTGCATAACATACTAATGTCTCACAAGGTTGTTTTTTTTTTTCAGTGGTATAATGATGCAACAATATTTACATACCAACTCTGGTTTTCCTTTAATGGTTTCTATAACAAGATCATAATTTCCTTTAGCGTAATCACTGGCAGATTTATTTGGAGTCCCATCTTCTCTTCTCTCTGGCTTTGGGGGCCCTGTGAGAAAGAGAATCCTCCTCTTTCCTTTACCGTTAAGTGCACTCTATGAAAGTACAGATGCTGCAGTCCTGGATTAAGCCTCCTACCAAATGTGTAAGAGTTTAAAAGTCTTTTCAGGTAGAGGATCAGTTAAAAAGCAACAGATTCCTCCAAGCTCTTTGCATCCGCTCAAATAGCCTGATCTGAAAACCTCCGTATTACTGTGGAACAGGGAGGGATATGAGGATTTGAAAGTAGTATGTTAGAGGCAATTCTTATTGAAATTAGAAACCAGCTTTCAATAGATTCATTTTAAGAGATAATGTTATAAGGAAGAACATTATATGGCCAGACTGTTCTGTAACATAATCGCTGTTAATATAGATTCTGGGAAAGTAAAAATAGTGGTTTCAAAAAGCAGACCTGTATCATACTGCCCCAGACATCCTGCTGATATGTCTTCTACCCACCCACTAACGTCAAGAACTGATTTGTTCTGCTATTGGACTCAGTACATAAGACCATCGTCAATGCATATTCTGAATTTTACATTTCATCACATAGAGAAGTAATAAGGTTTTAGGATTTATCTGCTACTTCACTGAATATGTCCTAAGAGCAAATGAAAACACCATAATATGACAGTCCAAATTTAGCCCTTTTCCTGCATAGGGAAGCCACCCCCGCCCTTCACCCACCCCACCCCATCCCACCCCCTAAAAAAAAAGATAAAGAAAAAAATCAATTTCAAGCTGTCGTACTAAATTGAGTTGATTACAGAAAGAAATGTCATTAATCTGAGAACTACAGATTGGTGTGACTTGCTCTTCAAATGATCTTGTATGAGATGACTTTGGCAAACCTGTCATTATTTTTTTATACTGGGGTTTGAAAATGTCTAGTTTCTTTTTCACTAAGTAGTGAGTGACCTGTTTTAAGCCACAGTAACAGCAGAGTTTTGAAAAGAAAACTATTCACACGTGAAGGAGTTTGGTAAAGCTGTGATTTTCTGCTTCACTTGCAAACAGTCTATGATTCACTTAAAAGGTTAATCAATCTGTACTAAAAATGTAAGGGAACATGCATAAAATACATACGTAAAACGAGATCATTAATGTGCCAAAAGAGCACAGACTCTATACGTAGATACGGTGGTGACACAGGTTCATTTCATTGCTCTCCTGAGAGCTTTAATCCGTATATTGAACATTGTTGGTAACTCGCATTGCTAGGAGCCATTCTTTTCTAGGAAAATATTAGCAGTATCATAGCCTTTAGCAATATGGGAAAGGAAAGGAAATCAGGTATGATTTCAAAACAGCTATGAAATTAACTCTCAAATGAGTATCTTTGGTAAATAGGGAATGAAAAGTCTTCCGAGTTTGCAGTAGTAGAGTTGCGCTAATTAGAAGGAAAAGCAAAGTTTTGTTTTCATTATCTTGTGGGAGGAGAGAAACAAAACCTTTTTAATTGATTTCACTATTTTCATTTCTAAGACTGTGGGTGTAAATGAGATATCATTTGTTTCTCTTTTAATTAGATAAACTTCTTCCTTCCTCTCCCTTTCCCATCCCCGAGTTCCACCCTGACCCCCAACTCATCACAGGTAAAATGGGCCCCCATCTTAGGTCTTAACCACTTACTCTAATGATGAGGGTATTTAGTTTTGTTGGGACTTTCCTTCCCCCATGCACCCCACCCCCCATTAAAAGACTTTAGGAAAAACAGAACTCCGCTACTGTGATTTGTACCTGTAAGAGTCAAGACTTTCTTTACATATTCTAATGTATGTCTGCTTATTAAAGTCTTCAAGACATCCTAGACTTAGGCAAACAGTGTCCAAATGTACCATATTTAGCTTCTATCTCAAAATCTCCCGAGCTGTCAATTTAGGTGTTAAAGAGACCATTTGTAAAGCTTGGCTGGGAATTGCCATTATTGACTGGAATGTGTGTTTATCATTACATTCAATGATGAAAGTGGAACATGTAGCATATGAATAAATGTCAGCAGATGTTTCTTTTAAATGGCCTGATTTCAACCTCCTGTTGTTTGTCTTGAATACAAATATTAAAAAAGGGAAAAAAGGCAGAATTTTTATGACATAAGTGCAAGGATAGTTAGATTTTTTTTTAGACAACAAAAAATAATGGCTAGAGGTAGCCTAAGGAAGTTAATTAGAATTCAGAGTTGCTCTGGTAGTCCTTGGCTATTTCTTGAGTTTGTAAATGAGTCTATAGGAAAGAGCAGTGCCATACTTTATGGCTCTAGCAAAACTACATTACAAGCTTTTGTGTTTAACAACTGGGATTAGAGGACAAAACTACTGTGCTTTTTAATTGAGAAAAGAGCACTCCTTAATATGAGGACTCAAAAGCTTTTCTGACCCTTCACTGAAGATTCTCCCATGGGTTATTGATTGACAAGGGGGATTCTGACTGGAAATATGAAATGGTGAATGAATATTTTTGGATTTCTCAAAACTTGCTAATCATAAAAATAGAAGTGTTAACACTAAAAGCATTCTATCAGTTTTCTGATTTTAAAAAATGACCATTTGACCCTGGTAGGGTACCAATGAAATGGTCACATTTTCCTAAAGAAGATTCACCTAGTTCTTTGTTCCTGAATAGATATATTAGTTGGGTACTTTTGAAAATAGTCTATATTTGTAAAAATTTCAGTGGTGTTTGGTAGTTATCAATATTTGGTTTACAAACATTTGAGAAGGTATATAATGATTAGACACTAATTCTGCATGGGCTTTGAGAGCAGAATATTTAACTCTAAAAATCAGGCACTTAATAGCGATGTAAATTTTCAGTATGATTAGTCTAAAATATTCTATGATACATTTTCAAATAGAGCATATATTATAATAAAAGCTGCACAGAATTAGCCACTATTTCTACTTTATTTTAAAAAAATATAATACTTCAAATGGTAAAGAGCACTGCAGGATAGTACTTACTATCTCATATACAAACTCATTACAGATGGATAACTTCCAAAGCCAGTGAACTCTAGAAAAAATTTCAAGGAAGGAAAGAAGAAAGAAATGAAGGAAGGAAGGAAGGAAGGAAGGAAGGAAGGAAGGAAGGAAGGAAGGAAGGAAGGAAGGAAGGAAGGAAGGAAGGAAGGAAGGAAAAAAAGAAGGA
>NC_058131.1:516315062-516337562 GCF_016433145.1 Gracilinanus agilis
ATATATATATATATATATATAGGCTCAGGGAAAAAGTAACAAAAGTATCAGTTGATTAATCTTTTTTCACTTCATAAAAATGACATCAAAGTTTTAAATTTTCATATAAGATTGATCAAGCTGCATCACTTAAATAACATGCAAATAGAACAAATGAGAATATGACAAAATTTATATAGTCTTATAGCCCATGAAGCAGGCTAAGATAAAATAAAAATAATTTAGCCAGCCAAGTCCCAGGACTTCACTGGGACATCTTTTGATAGTCAAGTGGTGGAATCACAGGTTCACTATCTTCCATGATGATTTGTGTGTTCCTTCCCACCATTACCTCTTACTTAGATATAAACCAACATTACCATTACTATTATAAAGGGTATAACAATATATGGCCTTATGGCTCTATTAAGATTAAGATCTGTTAGGATCCTATAATCATGAGTTATAGGTTGCATAGGCCAAAGTCTACTTTCTAAGACACCAATACCATGCCCATCCCATTCCTTCAGGTGCATCCATGTCACATCTATTCATCCAAATGCATCTATCCCACTCTGTTCTATCCTTCCTTTGGGCTCTTCATATTGGAACAGTGTCCTCCCCCTTCCCTGGGAAAATAAGTTAATTATATTTTACACTTAATTTAACATATAAATGTTTTTTTCTTCCACCAAAAGAACATATAGCAAGTTCCTTGAGGAGCTCTATTTTTGTATCCCCCAGAATCCAACACAATGCCCCCTCCATAGCTGCTTAATGAATGAGTCTCCCAAAACTTTTCTACAATACTTGAGAAATATCTTTACGCTTGAAGCTCACCCTACCCCTAGATAGACCTCATCATTTCACAGCAACTCTCTAAAGTTAACAGGGATCTCTTAATTGCTAAGTCCAATAGCCTTTTCTCATCCTTCATTTTCTTTGACCACTTGTAAAACTTTGATGGTGCTTATCACCCTCTCCTCCTAAATGCTCTCTTCTTTCTAGATTTTCAAAACACTACTCTCTTCTGGTTCTGCTCCCACCTTGCAGAACACTCCTTTTCATTCTCCTTTGCTGGATCCTAATTCAAATAATGCCCTCTAACTATAAGAATTATGCAGGGCTTTGTCCTATGCCCTCTTCTTCTTCTATCCTATTTCATTTGGCGATCTCATCACCACTCATAGGTTTAATTATTATGTCTATGCTGATGATTCGGTAATCTACCTATCCTTCCCCCACTTCTCTAACTTCTAATCTCACATCTCTAACTGCCTTTTAGAAATCTCAGAATGACATTGTTGAACATGTCCAAAACAGAACTTATTGATGCCAAAACAGGTTGATTTGACTTTAGCAACATCCCTACAATTCTCCCCATTCCCTCTTCTGATACTGTCACCATTCTAGTACAGGTCCTCATCACTTCACACCTAGTCTATTACAATAGTCTTGCTGATGGGTCTGCCTGCCTCAAGTCTCTCCCCATTCCAATCTATCCTCAATTCAACCATCAAAGTAATTTTCCCGAAGTGCAGGTCAGACCATGACGCTCATATATACTCAATAAACTCTAGTGGTATCCTATTGCTTCCAGGATCAAATACAAAATCCTGTTTGGAGTTTAAAGTCTTTCATAACCTAGTCCCTTCCTACTTTTCCAGTAAGTCTTTTTATACCTCACTCGTCACAATATACTCTTCAATCCAGTGACCCCAGTCTCCTTACTGTTTCATAAACAAGACATTTTATCTCTCAGTTCCAGTCATTTTCTCTGTCTCCCATGCCTGGAATATTTTCTCTAATAATTGCTGCCTATTAGCTTTCCTTTCTTCCTTTAGATACAAACTAAAATTTCATCTTCTATAGGAAACTTTTCCTATTCCTTCCATTCTAGTGCTTTTGCTCTGTTAATTATTTCCTATTTAACCTGTATATGTAGTTTGTACATATATGTTTTTTTTGTTGTCTCCCCCATTAGATTATGAGCTTCTTGTACACAAACACTTTTGCCTCTTTTGTATTCCTAAGGCTTAGCACAGTTCCTGATGAATAAATGGCTTAATACATGTTTATTGTCTGACTTCAGATATTTTAAGTAACCTTCTGCTTCTTTGAAGGTTTCAGCTTCTACTTTGCTGGTTCTTCCCACAAAACTCCATTTAAAGAAAACATCCAGGTACCTTCATTTCTACTCTCCTCTCACATATTATTCACCTTGAAGATAAAGGAGGCACTGGCTTTTGAGGTGGGTCTGTCTGATTATGTACCATGTGCTGATGTGTGTACTTGAAATCCTGAAAATAACAATTTGGGAAGTCTCTGTCATCTAAATGTTCAACTGGATTAATTGCTGTATTAGCATGTGAGAACAAATTGGAATGAACATTAAATCAGACCCTGGTCAGGCAAACTATATGGCTCATCTTAAATATTATAAGGAAGATTGATACTAATTTATCTCTGATTCAGTGGCCAAGAGTTCAATTTTAGTGAACCAGTCATTTGACAGAATAGAATCCTAAATGGCACTGAGTTTTCAGTGGCCTCTTTTGCTATTATGGAATGAGTTGCCAAAGAAGAAAGAAAGGTTTCCCCAAGGCTAAGTGTCAGGATGACATCAACTCTAACAGTTATTTTATTTACGTTCTGAAGACTACCTAAAACAGGTGATTCCTTTAGCTTCAATTTTTCTTGGTTTAATTTATTCAATATGGATATAGTTAATTCCCTTCTGTATATCAACTCATTTATTATACAATTAGGATCTCTCCTTAAGGAAGGCACACAGATTATTCATCTCATCATTTACTATTTGGCTACTGTCCTGTACTTCATGATCTACAAAAATTTCCAAGATGACATCAGTTCTTAAATTCCCAACTTCTCAGATCACTTCCTACCTAAGCTACAGGAAATAATCATGATTCCAGGCCTGGTCCTCTGCCTCTCTCCTAACTTTCAGCTTCTTTTTCCATGTTCTTACCTAATTAGATTGTCAGCTACTAGAGGGCAGAGATTGTCTTATTATGTTTTTTACATTCCCATCACATAATATGCTGCCTAGAACATAATAAGAGCTGAAAAAATGTTTATTGACTCTTACTGATTGACTCAGTTGTCTTTCCCATTTAGAATGTAAGCTCTCTGATATCAGACATTTTCTTTTTTTTTTTTTTTTTTGCATATATGAGTGTCCCCAACTCCTTAGTGCAGTTCCTGGTACATATTGAGAAGTGAAATAACATCTAACAAATATTTCTCTCATTTGTTTATTGCTCCTTATTTGGATCATTATAGAGCAAATGTGATGAATTATCTAACTGTAGGTGGTAATATTTGTACAATTTAATTTCTGGTTTAGTCCTTGATTGTACCAAGGAACAAACACACTATTATTGGCTAAAGATAA
This sequence comes from Gracilinanus agilis, assembly GCF_016433145.1. Lineage (NCBI taxonomy): Eukaryota > Metazoa > Chordata > Mammalia > Didelphimorphia > Didelphidae > Gracilinanus > Gracilinanus agilis. The sequence continues at coordinate 516,318,457 of NC_058131.1, forward strand.
GTATAACTTATATATAGAAAAAAGAGAGAGGAACATATTCAAGAAATATTCTTCTCAGCCAACTCAAAATATTTTAAAAACCCATTAATTTCTTAAAATATTTAATTCAATTATTAAGTGATTACAACTTGAAATTATAAATTCTAAAGCCTAACTCATCATTGGTGGGTAACTTCAGACCTTGATGAACTTCAGGGGAAACCTAGTTCAAAGAACTTACTTCATTAAATTCTGATTCTGAATTTTAATTTTCAAAGTACTAATGAAATTAGCACCTACAGACACCGGTCATTTTCCTTAGACACAGGGTTCTGTTAAATATTTCTAGATTAATTTGATTCAGTATACTAGATTCCTTTGTAATCCTATGATTTTTCATTTTATGCATTTTTGAAACATTATTTTGAGAGTTCCATAGGCTTCATTAGGCTGACAAAGGAGTCACACAAAAAGGTTAAGAACTCTGCCCTAGAGGGTAACACTGTCACCAGACAGAGTAACTGTCCACCTGCAACTAATTTAGGAGAGTTTGGAAAGCAGAGAGGTCAAACATAACAAAAGACAGCAAATTGTGTGAACCCATAGACTTCAGGCTCTCCTTCTGCTCCCATTATTGAATCTTCATAATCTGGCAATGGTTTACTCTCAAATTCTATTCTGATTCTGGTATTAATAAGGAAGGAAATTGAAACTCCAATCTCATTGGTAGAAAGAGAACTGCTAGATAAGGACATTCTTTCAAAATTTACCAATTCAGATTGCTAATTCCTTGAGTCATTATCTGGTACACGGATATGGTAAGTGACTTGGCCAGGGTCACACAACCAAAAACACATCAGAGGAAACATTTCACAGGTCTTTATGTCTTCATACATAGCTCACTGTTCAACATGCCACCTTGATTACCCTGGTGATAATGCTGACTTTTCAATAGTGATTTATCTCATTTGAGGGTCACAATAGCTTTATGAGGTAAGTACTTAATTAATGAATTTCAATCTTCACATAAAACCATTTAAGGTTTTGGTATTCTAATACCATAAGGCATCTGTGTTCCCATTAACATGGGAACAACCTCTCCCAATAAAGATAGTTATCCATCCCTACCTTCTAAATCTCTGTAACTTTTATCTATGTTTTACCATAAATTCTCCAAGAGAAGTCTACTCCACATTCTGGCTGCCTTCTTCACATTCTCTTGTTAATGAATAAATCATAACAGAGCACACAGTTTAACCAATAATTATCCTTTGCTCAAGCCAAACAAAAAATTCATTTTGTCTGCAGTTATACATTTCTCTGATGACATGCTACACAAGAGTATATGGCAGGGGCAGCTGGGTAGCTCAGTGGATTGAGAATCAGGCCTAGAGACGGGAAGTTCTAGGTTCAAATCTGGCCTCAAACACTTCCCAGCTGTGTGACCCTGGGCAAGTCACTTGACCCCCATTGCCCACCCTTACCACTCTTCCACCTAGGAGCCAATACACAGAAGTGAAGGGTTTAAAATAAAAATTTTTTAAAAAAGAGTATATGGCATAATTTCTTTTTGGCAACCTGTAAATCCCACTTACAATTATAAAAGGCATTTTTTAGACTCTCAGAGGTTGAGACATGGTTGGAAGCATCAGAGGTTGGGTTTGAAGACATTCTTTCTTGAATCCAAATTCAGGACTCTGTTATAATAATTACATTTGGATGTGCTTCAGATACAAATACTATTTATGGTTCAGAGTCCCCCGGCTCAGTTCTCCTGTCTTCAGGAAATAAATCTGATATATTCTTTTTTTTTAACCCTTTTACTTCGGTGTATTGTCTCATTGGTGGAAGATTGGTAAGGGTGGGCAATGGGGGTCAAGTGACTTGCCCAGGGTCATACAGCTGGGAAGTGGCTGAGGCCAGGTTTGAACCTAGGACCTCCTGTCTCTAGGCCTGACTCTCACTCCACTGAGCTACCCAGCTGCCCCAAATCTGATATATTCTTAAGTTATCATTGAAAGAGAACCTTCAAATTAAGACATTAAACCAGCACCATGAATGTCTCTCCATTTCAAATCAGTACTTCCCATTCTTTGCTCAGTGCCAGGATGGGGTGGAGATCTAGAAAAAAATAATACTTAGGGAAATATCTTCCTGAAAGTTATCAAAACAGATTCCTTAAGTTTATCATTGGCTTGAGAAAAGTTGACTTCTTTGGAATCCATTCAAAATTTGTTACTACCTATCATTTAGAAAATGATGAGAGGTCTTAATAAAGAAAAGCAACCTGTTTCTTGGATAAAGGCCCAAGTATTTTTTGCATGTAGGTTTTTAAAGCAGGGTAAAATTTAGTTTATTTTACAAATAAAGCAACTCCCAGCTGAAAAGGAGCATATTTAATTCAAGTATATTTAAATCCCTCACATTGAGATGCATCTTGCCTTCCTTAGCATTTGTACCCTAAAGATCTTGCTCTGAATGTATTCTTACTCCATATTTTGCATCTTAAAGTACTTTTTTTCTGCTATTAAAGATAAATTCACATAGAATCTTCATATAATTAGTAGGGAAAAGTAGAAAAGAATACAACAAAGTGTACATATTTTACCTGGATCAAAATTTCCACTATTCAGTTAAATAAACATTAAGTGTCTATTACCTGCAAGTCACTGTAATGAGTCTTAGGGGAGCAAAAACGAAATAAACGAACCATTTCCTGCCTTCAAGTAACTTACATTCTTCTATCAGGAAGGCATTGAGGAGATATCAGACATATGTAGGTAAATAAATACTAAGTAATTTGAGGAGATAAGAGTATTAGTGTAAGCACACAGATTAGTTTATTTAGATTGCTTTTTATTTTAGAATTTGAGATGAAATCTGGGACAGATTCCTTTGAATGGAAATGGGGGAGGAGGAAATTTGATAAAGCCTGACTCTAATCATCCCAGAGGTCATGCCTATATTTGTAGTGATGACCTGGAAACCCTTGGAAGAGATGGAGAGGGTCCTATACCGAAAAGAAGGTAAGTGCTAAGAAAGACAGCAGAGTCTTTGTTTTAAAAGAAATCTTTTAGAGATTGTGACCTAAATATCACATCAGAGTGAAACTCCAGTGTATTTATTTTCTTTACCCTTATTGTCAATATACAACCTTAGTACTACAGACCAAAAATTCTGCCCTACCACTTTGTCAGAGCATGACTATGCCTTTATTGTATATCACACATTCATTTCAGATGATAACAACAGATTGCCAAGTACTCAAGAATCACAATTTTCAGAAAGCATGTTCAAGGGAAATAAACATTGGAATTCTTTGTATTAAAAAAGGACTTTTTTCTAGTAATCTACATAAAGACTGATATTTCACATGAATTAATTCACTAATTTCTCAAGTAATTCTATTATTCATAATAGAATGGTATAAAGGCAGCAGTTCTAAATTAAATGCTTGTTCAACCAAACTAGATGGCATAAAAACTCATTCCATAACACTATAATTAGTACTAAATAATGATGACCACTTCCTCGGGTATTGACATCCATTTATCTGGCTTAGTATGCACATGTACAACAAGGCAGTTGGCAAGGCAATGGTAGGGGATTAGAAGGAAGCATGGCTATAATGGAATGTCCATCTGTCTAGTATATATGTATAGAGTAGACCACTCATGAATCATTCACATATTGGAATTTTAAGTCCAGCAGGGCAAGAGTTCCAGAGCTAAAAGTTAAGACCCTGAGGGCATGGGTATTTCTTAGAGATAAAGAGATAAAGAACTCTTAACCATGCTAGTAGACATGACATGCAGCATTGAAGACCCACACACTTTTCCTGGCACCAATGGACTATTTTTTATGCTACCCTTTTTATGCACCCTGTCCTGATTTTGCTTTGAGTAGAGGAATTTCCCAATTACATTTATAATTCTTCTGCTCCAGCTATAACATGATATGATTCTCATATTTCTTTAAAGTTTTAATGCTTGTCATTTCTTAGGGTGCAATGCAGAAGGAAACAAAATTTTATCGAGTGATTACCATGGGCCAGGAGCTATGCTAAAGTGCTTTATGTTTCAATTGATCCTCACAACAAACTGTAAGTTAGGTGTTCTTATTACCCCCAATTTATATTTGAGGAAAACGAATCAGACACTGGTGAGGTGACTTTCCCAGGGTCACATTGCTAACGTCTGAGGCTGGATGTCAATTTAGGTTTTTCTGACTCCAGGTAAAGCACATGATTCATTATGGCATCCAGCTTGACCCATTCTTCAGCCATTTTCTAATTGATAAGCACCAAGAAAACTTTGCCAAGAAAACTCCAAATGGGGTCACAAAGAGTTGGGCATGACTGAACAACAACAACTTTGCCTTCTAGCCCTTTGCTATTATAAAAAGTGCTCCTATAAATATTTCTCATGCCCAACAGGTCATTCCTTTTGTCTTTTGCCTCCTCACAGTATATGACTAACAATGGTATTTCTAGGTTAGAGGATATGTCTGTTTTAATTATTTTTTTAGTATAATTCCAAATCATCTGTCATAAGGATTAGACCAATTCGCCATTCAATAATGAGAGAATAGACAGAGCCTGAAATCTACAAAAAATTCAAACAATTAGCTGTTTTTGAATGCCTTTTTATGCCAGACTTTCTGAGGTATATTAGAGTGTCTACTTCTTACAGATGCTTTGATATTTGCCATTTTCAGCTTTTCTCATCTTTGCCATTGTAAAGGGGGTGAATCAAAACCAAAGAGTACTTGTTTAAAGTTCTTTTAGTTCTTAGTATTTTGGAGCAGTCTTTCATATGGTTGTTGACAATTTGTTTTTCTTAATTTTAAATTCTTTGATAACATACCTACTAATATTCTACCTTATTACATACATCAACTCTTAAATTTAACTTTATTTCTCCACTCGCAACAGCCTATTCCTTATCTTAAGGCTTTATTTCAGCAGGTATTGGAGCCAACTCCAGTGGCAAGGGAAAGCCAATCATTAAATTTTCATTGTGAGAATTTAAACCTCAGAAATCAACAGATATTCTAAATCAGGGGTTTATTTATTGTTGTATTGATTGTTTAAACTCAAGAAAATAGTGGTATTATTCTTAATGCAGATTAAACTTAAAACATATCCTGCATTTATATGTATATATCTATGTAAATTATATTTGTATCATATTGTTATATTTATTATATTACAACAATGATACATTTTGGAAAATAAGTTATCAGCATACCCCTCCCTCATTCCCTTTTGCCTAAACTACTGCAGTGTCTTCTTATTTTTTTCTTTCTGTTTTTCCTCTCCAACTCTTTCTCCCCAAGAGTTTCCAAATCTATGTTCCTGAAACACAGGTCAGATCAGGTCATCCACCTACTCAAATATCTTCAGTATTGTTTTTTTAACCTCCCAGATGAAATCCAGCATCCTCAGGCTGAGATTTCACCCACAGCCTTGCTTCTACTTACTTGTCCAGTCTGTTGTATAACCTTTCCCAACATCTGCATTCAAAATGGTCCACTAGCTATTCTTCTATCCATGACATTTCTTGCCTCGGTGTCATTGTACATTGTTGTTTTTATTGAGTCATTTCAGTTGTGTCTGACTTTTCATGACCCCATTTTGAGGTTTTTCTTGGCAGAGATACTGGAATGATTTACCACTTCCTTCTCCATCACATTTTACAGATGAGGAAACTGAGGCAAACAGGGTTAAGTGACTTGCTCAAGGTTACACAACTATTAATGTGTCTGAGCCCACATTCAGACAAAGATGGGCGATTCTTCCCAACTCCAGGCCTCATATTCTATCCACTGTGCTGCTTAGATGTCCCTTTTTTTCTAAAATTCACTTCCTCTCCCTTCTCTCCTTGTAGAACTTCTACATTTCTTTCAAGTCCAGCACAAGTTCTTTCTGTAGCCTCCATATTATTGTTCTCTCCTTCTTGCAATTGCCTTGTAAGCATTTTGCTTTTACTTATATGTATGTATCATGCATTCTTCCAGGGAATTCAAGTTTTTTATGCTGAGGAATATTTTATTTATATTTTTGTATCTCAACATCTAAAGTCATACCTTAGCCAGAGTATATACTGAACAAGTATTTGTGGAGTTGAATGATTACAAATTCAATAAATGGACTAGTATATGTTTGTAATATTGACATGTTACAAATTAATTAACAAGCTTATTTCAAGGCAGGATTTTCATAATTATATTTAAACTATATTTGAGGAGAAGTACCTACTGACCTATCTTTTAAAATGCCTAAAGAAGAAGAAATGTGGGTGGATGAAGATGTAGGCCCCACAACCCCAATTATCTATACCAAATATAAATGTTTTAGGATTTGTTGTTTCTTATGATACAGCAATATTCTCTTACTGTCATCTACTATAATTGGTTAATAATCTATCAGCATGCAGCTTAATTCTAATTGTTTGCTACAACAATAAATGTTGTTTTGTTTGATTGTTGTCCTCTATCCTTGAGTTCCTTGGAATAGTATGTACTTCCTTAGTCCTTTAAAAAAGACAAAATAAAAACAAAAACAAACAAACAAACAAAAACAACTCACTTATCTTCTGTCTTAGAATAAGTATTAGGTATCAGTTCCAAGATACAAGAGTGGTAATGGCAAAACAATTGGGATTAAATGACTTGCCCAGGGTCACACAGCTAGGATGTGTTTGTGGCCAGATCTGAAGGCAAGACCTTCTATTTCCAGGTCTGGTGCTCTATCCACTTAGCTACCTAGCTGCCCCTTAGTTGTAGTCTTATCAACCCAAAGGGCAATCTCAGAAAAACATGGTTAATCTTTGAGACTTTACATCATAAATGCAAATGTAAGTGATGAGAAAGGAGAAGACAATCTTTGTTTTACTAGAGATCTCTAACTACAAAATATATTTTGATGTATTTATTTTGATATGTTATTTTCAAAGGGTTTCAGGATCCATATTAGGATCTTTGTTCTTTTTATAAGGGCAAAGTCTTTTGATAAGTGTAGGCATATTGTTTATACTAGTCAAGGACTCTCAGAATATTCGAATTTAGAGATTGTCTACTACAATCACTTTATTCTTCATTACCTGGAAGCCCAAGAATTTAAATGATTTGTCCAAGTTAGTTTGTTATTCCCCCAATTTAAAGAGGTGGAACATGAGGGCTAGATGTGGAATACATTGATGATTGATGATGGCGGTAGGACTGGAACATAAATTTTCTAACACCCAATCCAGTTAGCTTTTCATTATATGACACTGCCATTCTTTAGAGCTCTTTAGTATTCAATAAGGGAGAAAGATAGTCCTGTCTTGCCCATCATATGCTTTCCCTAAATCATGTTCTTAGTTCTTTGCCTTGATTTGCTGTTTCCTTAACTCCAAAAAAAAAAAAATCAGATCCACCACCTCTGAGACATCTTCGCTTATATTAGAATTTTCTGGTGTCTGTGTTGTGGCCTCTCTGACACATTTTAAGATCCCATTACACTGTGAGCAGTCCATTCTTCTTTCAATACACATGCTTGACTCCCATTGATGCTAAAGAAGCAATGCACACATACTAAGGAGAGAACAGACACCTTAATGCTGCTTGGCAGGATTTCCTTTCTCTGCTTTGGTCCCAAGCAAGCATGTGTAATGTTTGGTGACCTTTTGCACTAGACCAATCAGTCCATTGTAGAAGGGCTTCCTTTTCTTGGCACGCAGCAAAGCAGAGTTCCAGCTTTCAATCCATGATGTGGAGCATCAGAATCCTACGATATAAAAAGCTGTAGATTCTCTTGGAGAAACAAAAACAGCATCATTAACAGTAGCAGGTCCTGCCCCATCCCTCTCCCCTGCAACCTCCAGCCCACAACAAATAACCCTTCTCATTGTTTTGTATTTCCCAATTCTATATTTGTCCCATTTGAAGAACTAAAAAGCGGAGGGCAAATGTAAAGCAGACAAGGAAATGATATGATGGTGCAGAAAATCATTTCTATAAATTAATGTTTATATGTATATACACAGACATTAACCTCTTTGCATTTATCTCTTTGCTTTAATTATGTTGATTTGACTTGGTTAATTGAATCAGACTTTCCTGATGAGAAAGTTCATAAAAGACAAATATAAGTGAGGAAATTAACCCCTGAGATCCTTGAAGAAAAGGGAAAATTAATATTCTTCAAGTATTCATTGTAAAAAAAGATTATACTAAGATAAATGTGTTCATGAGCTAAGATGAGTATGAAGGATTAAATCTTTTGAGAAGCAAAAAAAATACAACTTATGTCCCATGACTTCCCACTATATAGTGGCTAGAGTAAAATCATGTAACAATAATTTCTTAATTTAATTTGTGGGTGGGAATTGAGTAAAAATGCATGTTTAAAATAGCTTTAAGTTTCAGATTTAAGAATTTATCCAAGTTACTCCAACAATCCTCTAACATTGAAGAGAGAGAGAGAGAGAGAGAGAGAGAGAGAGAGAGAGAGAGTAATTAGATAAATAGATAGCTGAATGGTTAATAGTAAATTTACAGTTCTTTCACCTTATGAAAGATAAAAATATTCTGAGAGAAAAGGAAGATTATTTGAAAGATACATTGATTTAGTGGGAATCATTTGATTTCAGTGAACAAAAATATCATTTCTGACATCATGCTTGGACAAGATAACCTCTTAGATCTATGATTTCAATGAGTCTATAAAATAGGTTAATGATCCCTTTGAATTCCAAGACAGGCCTAAATAATGACACTTTGACATGAGGGCAAGAAGATTTTTGTAACATTATGTATGATATTTCCCAAAGTAATCGGGTAGTCTTTTCCTTTAAGAGTGAAATTGGTTCATTATTATCTTCAAATAAAAATACCATTAGTCACAGCCACTTTCAATTAGACTAAAAGGGGTGGGGTGGGGACTGAACAAGGAAGGAAAGAATCTTCTGTGTCAGGTTCAATGCAGATTTAGTTTGTGCATAAAAATCTTTCAGTGTCAGTTTGCTTAAAGATATGTGATCTGGTCACAAACAATGGATAGTTTGGAATATAAGGTGTAGAAACCATTTGTGACTTTTAAAACTACAAGTTGTAGAATTTTATTGTCTAAAATTCATCTTTGTCTATGGCTTTATTATAGCCCTCTAATCTATTTTAATGTCACCATATGCTTTTCATAATTTTAGCAATTTTCTAAAGCCCCCAAATCTGATTTCAGAAGTTCACACAATCAAAATGCTCCAACTTTTAATTTATAATCAAGGGTTCAGCCTAGAAGTACGTCTAATATCCTGTTCAAGTAAAACACTCTTCTACTTTAAATGCATTTCATCACATTATTCATTCACCGTGTATTATTTCTGCCATAAAAAATATCAGTAGGCTCTAGCAAAGGCTTTCCTCTTACAGAATTACTAAAATGCCTGTCTAAAATCCAATGGTGGGTTTGGTGGCATAATTACTCTAATTCTCAAAAGCTAGGCATTCATAAATGTTGAGCTGTGTCTTTTTCCTAGTGACAAAGTTCAGAATTTGCTAATTGGTATACTCAGAGTGCAATGGCTTCATTGCTATTTGAGGTGAGTAAGCTTACCCAAGGGGAGGTAAAAAGTACATGTATAGTACTGGGAGATAAGCACATTTTTTTTTGCCCTAAGGAATTAGAAACTGATACAGTATGAAGAACCAATTTATGTATGCAGAAACAGATAATCCACTGGAGCCACAGAATGTCTAGCTTCCCAATCTCCCAACTGGGGTACCACAAAACAAAATCATGATTGGAAAAAAAACATGATTTTTTTAGGAGGCATAACCATTGCCTATTTGTATGAATAAATATTCCCACATTCCATAGCAAGCACAGTGGTAACACATTGCCAAAGTTAAAGCATTTCAGTCGATAGGATAAGGATGTAATGCCTTACTTTAAAATCTCGAGGCCAGTGTTTTCTGGATTCAAAGTTTATGATGGCTTCTGGAAATAGCATGCACTTTTTTACATGCACATTCCATAGCTTTCAAAAATAGCATTATATAAAGGACGTAGTGCATTTATGTAGAGTTATTGCTTACTGTAGGATAGACATCTGTCATATCCATCTATATTTGTACCTATCACTGGAAGCTGTAATAAACCCCTCTGTATATTGTATTAATAAAAATTTTCTTAAGGATATCATAGCTGTATTTGCATATGTACAACTTGTAGTGTTAGGGGGAAAAGGAAGTAATCAGGAGATTCAATTTAGTGCCTTAAGAATTGTCCTGTATTCTTATTATCCTGCAATTGTGTTCAGAGCTTGAGAATTTAAAATGGAAAAAAAAAATCGCATGCTAGCAATCACCATTTTTTCCCTTGTAATCAAGTCTATACTTCTTTTCATATTCCTTTCACTGGATTGCTTTTCTCTGTTTATTGTTGTTGCTAAACAAGGTGAGAGTTGAGGCGACATATTTCAATGATGATTTCTTTGGCAATAACAAAATCTTAAATGTAGTCTCTCTTTTCCTCCTGCTATGTGCTATCAACTTCATCTTTGTATGGAAGGCACAAACTAAAATGAGTAAATTGCCCTTAGTAGGCAATACTCTTTTCCAGACACCAGGAAGTAAATTGTCAAAGAGTTACACAGGGTTTTAGCCACATGATTCCCATTGACTTTAATGGGAGTTGCAAGGAAAACACCCCATGCAAAGCTTAGAAAATGTAGGGGTTAGTATTCCTTTAGGTCTCCAAAGCATTTTGTGCCCTCTAGATATTTTTACTCTGTCCCTCTTTCCTCTCTCCACCACTCTCTTTTCTGCCAAGCCTTTCTTTTTTTCTTTTCCACCCTCTTCATTAGCTTTGCCTCAGAGTACACAATTCCTAGGCTCTACCAATTCATCATGAACTTACTGCTTAACTCTTTACTATTCAATCAACACTCTTGCTCCAACACTCAACATTCTTTCCACTATGCCACAGTATTTCTGAAAATTACATCTCTTCCTTGTTCCAGAGTAACTGTCCTTTTTGCTGGATTATCCAAGAAAGAAGAAGAATATTTTTCCTTCTTTCCCCATTTAGAGAAATCTTATCTGTGAGGGAATTTGATTCTGGCCTTACCTAACCATTTCAAGACCTTCTGTTATATTTTCTATGGGACTGGCATTCCTTGAACAAGGCCCTTTCCACACTGTTAAAATACCATATTTGCTATATAAATAAATAAAATAATTGTTTTCCCTAGCATTGAGCACAAATGCCACCCCAGCAAAGAGGAAAACAGCCTGATATTGAAAAACAGTTTCTGTAGTCCCTGTTGAACGCATGGTCCAAGTGGGTTCTGGGGAACTCGGGCAAGAGGTGATAGAGGCTGCTGCTTCTAGTCAACTAGGCTTGGGCATGAAATTCCATGCAATTTTGCACCAAAGTGAAGTCTGCTTATTAAAGAGAATCCTTGATTGATGGTGGCAAAGGCAAAAGTAGGGTTCATCTTTCTTTCTCTTTCCCTTTCAGTCAGACCAAATATACCACCCTCAAAACTCTGCTAATTCTCCAGTAGGTTGTGATTACAGAGTGAACCAAACTGGAGGAGTGTTAAGCTGGATTTTTGAGTGTTTGGGACTGTACAGAACACACAAAAGAACCAATTTCCATGCCTACTACTTTTTTTTAATTAATGTGGCAGTAACTGCAGAGTAAGATGCCAATTAATTGGCCTTGATTATTTATCACATACATTTCTCCTATGTCCTTGGCTGCTATCCTTTGCTGCACTTTTTATAATGGATTATTAGGTCAGCCTGTATTTATGGTGGGGAACCAATGGTCTCCCTTTGGCAGTTTTAGCCAGATCCTACCTTGTCTTACTATATGTTCTTCCCAATAATAGTAGAAGGGATGTAGGAATTAGAGTTTATATTCAATGACATGATTTTTAAGTAGCATCCCAAAACGTGATGTGTAAAGTCTAAAACAAAACAGATAAGAGATCTGCTACCAACAAATTTCCTCAAATCATTATTGCACCTACAAATTCATTATTTCTATGAAACATTGCATGTCACTGTGCCATGGAGTACCAGATGCAGAAAGTAATCATCCTTCAATCTTCTAAACACATAGGGTACCACAAAAAAAAAAAAGAAGGAAAGAAAGACGCAACCTTCAGAGGCACATTTTCCTCAATTCCTCACATTATCCCCCCACTCACTTTTTTTAATCAAACCTAATTCCCTGTGTCTTCCTGTGTTTATCATGACAAAAAAGCTATGTTTTTCATACAATCACACATTTTGAAATAATAAGGAAAACCTTGGTTCGTTTCTAGCCCATTAGAGGATAGCACTTCTTGTGCCGTGCAGGCACAGTTGGCTACCCAGGGGCCCTGATGCCAAGTTGTGGAGGATATTCTTGTAGCAGTGACAAATAGCTTACTGGTGGGCTGCACATAGTGTTAATTCTGGCAGCATCGGAGTTGTCTACGTGTCTGTCACTTGGGTAGGCAGCATACATGCGAGGTGATTTCATTCCTCCTTCCCATCTTCTTTGAGTGGATTTTCAAACTCACCTTTGCTTCCAGGGAATGTTGTATTTTTATTCACTTGGAAAAAAAAAAAGACCGTATGATAATTCCTCTCAAGTCTTCCATACAGGTATCTAGTGTTGGGGGGAGGGGGGAGTATGTGACAAAAGAATTTTTCACAGTGCCATACTTGTTTTCCATACAAACCTACATGCTGCCATTACAGCCACCCACATCCCCGATTGGCAACTCATTTATGCAGGGAGCGCCTTAATGAATCCAGGCTCCATGGAACAGCTTTCCTGACACACTGTAAAATCATGCATTTTAATGGTTCTGCCATGTCACTTATTGCTCTGCTCTGCAACAATTTTGGTGGTCAACCTTATTTGATAGCAGCAAATTTCTACAGGGAGACTATTTGGTCTTAACTACTGATCCTTTCCTTGGAAGACCAGACTTATCTCTTTTAGGGCCTCTTTTCCCTGGTTTAGTGTTTCTTCCTCAAAATCTGTAAGAGAAAAACAAAACTGTAACAGAGGAGACAATATTCAGTAAACAAATTAGGTTGTAAACATATTGCAGGCAATCCCCACAGTGTCTGTTGACTACCTATGAAGGTATATAATTTAATGCCTCTAGATAATTTGTGGGTAAAATGCTAACCAGCTGACATTTCAGGATAAATAATAAATAATCCTCCTATTTCACTACTGAGTTTATAATTAAGTACAAGCGTAGATGCGAAATTTAAAAAAGAAAAAAACCACATCACACTATAGATATAGGAGTCACTGTATTTTAAACTAGTGTGGAGAAACTGAAAAGGATAATATAATGAATACAAAAGATGTAGGAGGCATTTTTTAAAAGTCTATAGAATGACAGTAGATTTACTCCATAAAACATATTCTAGAAAGCGGATGTATTATTTAAGCCGCTCCACTGTATAAAAGAAGCTAATGCTTTTTACACAAAGGACAATATACAATAGAATAGTTCTAAAAAGCGAATGAACAGACTTTTAATCTAGTGAGGAGAAAAATGTTTATTTTTGCTACTTTCATATATAAATGTATTTGTTGGTTTTATTATTCAGACTGGCCAACTGGATTAAATGGGCTTTAAGCCTGCCCTGAAGCCTTTCATATAAAAAGACATTATATGGGTATTGTTTTCACAGAAACATTTGTAATCCCCTTCCCCCCATAATACATTAAGGAGCCCATTTATATTAATTAGAAAAAAAATAATCACAATCCTCCAAGAAGAGGGACTTAGAAAGATGTTGAAAGGTATTTTTAACACTGTAGATTAAGGGTTTGGGGAGGTATAATTTTCAGGCCGAAGTGATGTTTGAATTAGTTTGTTTTCATTGTGACTAGTGATAGTACTTAAGTCAGCCCTCTGGACTACATGGGTCTTGCTAAACTAAACTTATCAAATTTGCAACCAGTGCTTTTCCAGAAACTTTAGTGTTTTGTTTTATTTAAAAAAAAAAAAGTCGACAGCAGAGAGTTCCTAGCTTTCATCACTCAGGAGCCCAGAGAGAAGCTATTGATCCTAAAATTGCTGGGATTTCCTAAGGAGGCTGCTTGTTTGTTCTGCCCCTGTTGTCCCTGAAGTGGTTAAAGCTTTGTTTGTTTGTTTTGTTCTGAATGGCTCTTAATGGATTAAGCCTTAGAGCTTTCACCCAAGCAGTGACTGATTGTAAAAGTAGCAAGAAATAAACTAACCACAGGGAAATAACATACACCCATAAAAACAGCTTTTCTGCAGCAGCGCTCAGCAACCCCCAGCCGAATCTGAAGACTTACAAGAATGGGCTGGGAAGGAATCAAAGAGTTTTTTGTTTTTTGTTTTATAAAATGATACTTATTTCTTCATTTTGGTGGCAACCTAGAACTCTAGTAGCAAATGACCAACACCCCACTGTGGACTAATTCCATCAAAAAAGTATGGTGAACGAGCATTTATAAGTTCCTGAAATATTTTATCAATATCAGTTGAAATGGACAATAACCAGTTCCAGATTGACTTAATCTCCTACTTTATGGTAACTGGATTGCACTATTCTATAAAACAATTTAGAATTGAGTTTTAATTCTGGAACTTTCAAATAAAATTTAAGAAGACATATAAAATTCTACCAGGATATTTCATGACTGTGCAACATATGCCGCAGGTCTTTACTTGGAAGGGGTGGAACGAAAACAAAACTGAATTTATATTATTAGAAAGCATTTTTTTGCAGCTCTGAATAAATATATATATATATAGAGAGAGAGAGACATAATTTGTTTCAGCATGAATGCAATGGCAGGTAAAGAGTCTTAACTATTTAGCTAGTAAAGGAATACCTGCACTTAGAAGACAATGATGAAGTGTATAGACAATTAATTTAACTGTCAAACTGTTATTTTTTATTTTTTAAATAATCATACAGGTCAAAAGAGAAAAAATATGCTCTAAGATATATTTTTCCTATGGATCAGTTTTCCTTATGTGAGATGAGGCCAAGAGATGCTTACTCAACTTTTCCAGTGACATTTAGCAAACCTCTCAATAGTAGCAATGACCAAAAATAGTGCATTATGAGTTCAGATTATCCCCCTTGTTTTCCTAATTTTCCAAAATGGAAACAAGTTTCTCTGTCAAAAAATAACTGCTAATATCATCTTTCCTCATACAGGAATGTGCAATGCCATAATAATCCACGTATTTAAAAGTGCCAGATCACCTCAAGCTGTCGGACAAAATCAAGGCACCAAATGATGTATGAAGTATTGTTATTGAGTAGCCCCTAGCTACTGATAATGTGTGGTGTATCACTCTTGGAGGAGGTATTTAGGCCCCTCTTAGATTTAGCTGTGGTAGAGTGTGTGTGTGTGTGTGTGTGTGTGTCTGTGTGTCTGTGTGTCTGTGTGTCTGTGTGTCTGTGTGTAATGTATACATTTCCAAGGAACAAATCCTGAAGATCTTAAATAAGAGGAGAAAGGGAAAACCCTTTGCTTTCTGCTTCAAAAAAAACTAAACTTCATCAGTCAAAATCCTGAGTGATAATAGCCTCTTAGCAGTTCCTCTACAAGGCTGTGACAGTGAGATTATGTTAACGCAGAATCTGAACCTTTCTGGAACTGCATGCAAGGTGACAGATAGACAGACAGACTGAAAGAAAGATAGATAAAGAAACCGATAGAGAGAGAAGGAGAGAAAGAGAGAGGAAGAGAGAGAGACAGATCAATAGATGTTTGGAAATGCATCATGTGAGATAGGTTTAATTAAAGGTGAAAACTGTATGCACTCAATAACTTAAGCCTCTTGGATGTAGGAATTCTATTTCATAATTGCACATGTATGGGCTGAATTACTAAATGAACTATTCATTTAACTTCTGAGAAACATGATCTCAACTCAACAATTCCTTCATGTAAAAGCATGGGGATAAGAGTCTTCTCATTCTTGTAAATATTATGCAAAAAAGATCTAAAACCTGGGAGGAAGTTTCTCATTTTCTTTTCTTATTTGAAATAAGTGTAATTCAGTGAACCAAAAAAGGGGTGGTGGTGGCACATATAATAAAGGTATGGTGAGCTTCAAAGTCAGGGTGCATTTATTGTATGGAAAGAATGATCATTTTTGCCATATGCATGTGTGGTCTTTGTAATGTTCAAAATTCCATTCAGAGAGCTGAGATTCTGATGACAGAACTGCCACTGGAGTTCCAGAGCCTAGCATTAAGAAAAAGGGTTTTCAATGAGTACATGAAAAAAGAAGGCAATTTTTCCCCCCTGCATATAATATTCTAAAATTAGGGGGATAGTATTATAAAACCTAGATGGATACCCTTAGTGAACAACTAATTTGCTAATTGTTTGACCCCCAAAAAGCCCAAAGCAGTTAATATTTATGTAAGAAAAGATGAAGCTTTTACAAAAATCAAGGCTGCTGTGTCAAAATCCTTTCCTAGGGCATTGTACCAAAATAAAGAAGAAGGATTAGCTATGAGAAGGGTTATTTTTTCCCTCTTTCTTCCCTTTTTCGGAGCCCTTTCTGGATGTCTAAAACTATTCATACATTTTTCATACTTATCACTTCAAAAAAAATAAAACAAGGGCACGATAGGGAAGCTAAAGGAGATGAGATTGTTGTTGGGGGTCCCCCCCCTTCTTGTCTCTCTGGCTTAATCTCTTCTCATCCTATTTTCACCAGTATTGTTTCTCCTCCCCTGCTGACACTGTTCTGTTCTATCTTCTCCTTCCCTCTTTCCTTCCCCCACCCACTTCCAAGTCTCTTGGTCTTCTCCTCTTCTAACTTCTTTGTCAATGAAGTGAGGAGGAGGGGAACTCGGAAAGGGGGCTGCCCAAGACAGCAGCACTAATCCTCTTCCCTGTTTATAGCACCACCTGCAAGGGAGGAAGCAATTCTCTATGGAGTTTCAATGAAAAGCTTCTTCCTTTTCTATAGATAGGGATGCACAATGTGGAAATAGTATTAACCAGGCTGGCCATTAAAAAAAAAGTCCCACGTGACAGGGTGGCTTAGAATTCTCTCAAGAATCTGGTATACTACTAGACTAAGTCAATGGGGAAGCAACCAATTTCTGATTCTCTTCCTGGCCCCCTACAGTGTTGGACAACTCAGGCTGATCTAGCACTTCTAAATATGTGGATTGTTATGGCATTGCACATTCCTTGATGATGAAGGGCAACATTAGCAGATATCTTTTTATGGGAGAAGCCTGTTTCCATTTTGGAAATTTTCAAAATCAGACACCAAAAAGGATCAATATTCAGTGGGTTGGTTTCTTTCTCACAGGGGTTGATAAATAGTTAAAATCAAATGAGATTATATAAGTAAAGTGCCTTGCAATGTTAAAATGCTTCATAAATGTTCTTTATTCTTTGTCTTTGGTATTGAACCAAGCTCTTCTAGAAAAGGAAGAGGAGGAGGAGGAGAAGGAGAAAGAGGAGATGAGAGCAGAAGGAAGAAGGAGAAGAAAAGAAGAAGGAGATGTAGGAGAGGAAAAAGGAAGAAGAAAAAAGGAAAAAAGGAGAGGGAGGAGAAGGAAAATAAAGAATATGGTGGAGAACAATAACTACAAAAACAGGGTATAGAGTCATTGTAAAAAAGTGATAAGCACATTACCAAACCTTGAAAACTGAATAAAGAGAACTGGGGTATATTCTGAATTTTACTTAATTTGTCTTTTTTCTTCTTTATAAGGTATGCCTGTTAAAAAAAACCCCTTAGCTTCTGTCTTAGAATAAATACTGTGTATTGGTTCCAAGGCAGAAGAGTGATGGTAAGGGTTTGGCAGTGGGTGGTTAAGTGACTTGTCCAAGTTCATACAGCTAGGACATTTCCAAGGACAGATTTGAACCCAGGACCTCCTATCTCTAGACCTGATGTTCTATCCACTGAGCCACCTATCTGCCCCACTTTAGACTCTAAAAAATTATTGAGGCTTCCAAAGAAATTTTATGTGTCATTTCTATCAATTATTGCCATTAAAAAAACAACTTTATTTTCTGTCTTGATAGCAACTCTGAGACAGAAAGAAAAGGACTAGGGACTTGGGATTAAGTGACTTGCTCAGAGTTACACAGGTAGGAAGTGTCTAAATTCAAATTCAAACCCAGGGCCTCCCCTCTCTAGGCATGGCTCTCAATCCACTGAGACACCAGCTGCCCCTTGGTTTGTCTCTTAAAAGAAGTATTTGATTACAATTAAGATAATTATATAATTTCTTGATTATCTTTGTACTCTAGTAAAGCTCTGCATAGGAGGCAGCTAGGTGATTCAGTGAATAGAGAGCTAGAACTGGAGTCAGGAAGACTTGAGTTCAAATGCAGCCTCAGACATATACTAGCTCTGTGACTCTGGGCAAGTCATAATCTCTATTTGCCTTAATCCACTAGAGAAGGAAAATGAAAGCCACTCTCCAGCATCTTGGCCAAGAAAATCCCATGGATGCTACAGTCCACCAGCTCACAAAGAGTCAGAGATGACTAAACAACAACCACAACAAAAGATCTACAAATATAAATCCCAGGCTTGATTTTTAAAGACTGCCTAACCTTACAACTGTACTCATTGATTTAGTCTGCTAAATTGGGAATGAATTAATGGTTTTTTCTTTTTACTTTGCATTCATACAGCCATAGTTCTTAGGGTCGGAGCTCTTCTAACCAGTTCTATTTAGATGATAAATGCCTTTCTATAACTGTACAGATATAAACAAAAATTCCAGTTTTTCGGTTCTGAATCACTTTCCTTCAGCAAGTTCCAAGTTCTTCATATCCAGTTAAGAACATGTGGCATTTATTATGACATCAATATTGAAGATAGAGGAATGACATTTCAGGAAAGTTGATTGTCACTCAAACACATGAAAGCAGGTCACTGACAGCTCTGGGCCTCCTGACTTCGACTTTGCTGTAGTTCCATCAGCCCAGACATTAAACCACAGTCTTACAAAATGGAATGCAAATTTCCTAACCTATAAATCACAATTCCTCCAAGCGGAGGCATGTACATAGAACAAAATAAATGAAATTGCAATTCTTTTCATTCACTTGGCATATGCATATGGCATTTCTTACTCTGGGC
>NC_058131.1:516342562-516455442 GCF_016433145.1 Gracilinanus agilis
TATCAACCTTATTAAACATACACCCAGAAGATATCCATTTTAATAAGGGGCCAATTACTAAGTGTGTCTTCAGTTAGAAAGAACTTAGCTTTTACCTTGTTCTTTGGCTCTCCACGTCTCTAATTAATTGAATCTTGAAATCGTTGGACTTTCAGCTTAAGAGAAGACTGAAGAAGGGAACTTAACAACACTGCCTATTCCTTTATGTCTAGAACGGGCTAAAAAAAAACACCTGTAATACTAAAAGACTCAGGCTTTTGTCTGTTTCTAATATTACTTTTCTGCCTAATTGCCATCACTGCCACGTACATTAGGCCCTTTTTCAGCAGGGTTAAAACAGGGCCAGTGATGAATGGAAAACTGATTGTACTGCTGTCAAACTTGAATGTGAGGCTTATTCTAGAGATAGAAGTATGAGGAAAAGGACAGAGAATTGCACTTCATTAAAGCTCTACCAAGCTGATTGGAGTGGAGGAGGTAATTGAGATTTAAAGTGGCATTCCCATCACACTGTCCCTTTTTCAACTTAACAACTGTCATTCAAGCCACATAGGGCAACAATTGGCCAGATTTCCCAGCTCTTCTGAGTAATAAAACAGACACTCACCTTCTGGCTATTCGTTTTACTTACTTTGTTCTAATTTCCAATTCATGTGTCATTAGTGAACGAAGATTGACAAGAAATAGCTTTGACCTCACAGATTTGACCTTCAACCCCAGAGACCCAACTCTAGTCTGAACATAGGTTGGAATATGCTAAGAAACACCTTTCCTTTGCACAAGAATGAATGGCAGTTTTTTCATCATTGTACCACCCCCTGCTTGCCACTACATTTAGACTATGAGACATGTCAACTGCCTGTCACAATTACAATAGACACAGCAAACCAGAATTTTCCCCAAATCCAAGGGGAACTTCCTGAACAAAGAGTAAATTTTACTGCACAGATTTTGGAGACCTCCAATTTGTAGAGCCATAATGAATGCATCCCACAGACAAATAGGTAGTTGTTAATTATCCCAGCAATTTCTTTTTTTAATGTGCTAACAACACAGCAGGCTAAGCCTTCATATCTTACACTGTTACCTGATGATCTCATCACATTTGAAAAGATGGTAGTCTAGGAAGAAGGCATTATTAGAGTGAGTGTGCATGACAATAAGTTACATGAAAATAATCCCTTCTATTTTTCATGATTTAATAATAAGCAAGTGACGGATGAGAAATAGATGCATTTGGCTACACCTTTCAGGAGGGACTGAATCAGTCCCACCTATAGCCACTGGATTGAAGAGTAACATAATCTTTGTATTTGACTTGGATGATTATCCAAAGCTTTGTATATACTAATTTAGTGTCATATTACTCATCAAAGAATGTTGTGGATGAATAATAACCGAAGGGCAAGACCTATGACCTGAATGAGAACCCTCAACGAATTTCAGAGTAATTTGTGCCTTTTACATAGTGGTCTCTTAGAGCTCTACAGTTTTGAATGGAAATTGGATCCTGGAAGTCTATTGTGTTGAGGACCTTGTTTTTGTTCCGTCATATTTGGTGAGCAAATATTTGGATGATTCTGGTATTATGCTCCCAAATAAGCACAATAATTGCATGCACCACTTCATTGTAGCAGGTGTTGAAAAACTTGACTGTGTCTTCTTTCATGATGAAACATTTTGCAAACACTGGTAGGTTCCTACACTGACTTCATTTCAATGGCATATACAGGCATTTTCAGATCTCTGCTAAAAGATATTTTTCTGGGGGCATTTAAAAAAACACATATACAAAATGTTGGCATATGACTATTGACTTCACATTAATGGATGATGGAATCCTTTGGTTTTTCCTTATGCAATTCTTCTCTTCTATAACATATTTGCATAGCTCATTGTGTTTCTTAGTGTTTTCGGAATTCCCCATTTGTGTGGACAGAGACAGAGACAGAGAGAGAGACAGAGGGAGAGAGAGAGGGAGAGAGAGAAGGAGAGAGAAAGAGGGAGAGGGAGAGAGAAGGGAAGAAAGGGAGAGAGAGAGAGAGAGAGAGAGAGAGAGAGAGAGAAGGGAATGGAAGGGGGGAGGTGAGAAGGGGGGAGGGGAAGAGAGAGAAAAAGAGAGAGAGAAAGAGAGAGATAACAAAATGCATTTTTCTAACAGGAGGCGGCATAAACTTCTGTAAGGAATCACAATTGTCACCAGTGTCATCCATGAACACTGTTACAGCCACTACCTTCAGAACATTTAAATAAAATTCAAAGAACTGACTTCTTCTGAAAAGAAGGTAATTAGCATATAAATACAAAAGAATCATCTCAGAATAGGACATACTTCTAGAGTATGACATAGTAAAGAGTTTACTAATAATTATTTTTTAAAAATCCATGGAGTCTATTGTGGGAAGAGTCTTCATTATTAGATCGGTGTCACAGTTATGAGAGAAACAAGCTTTCATGGGTAATGACAATAACATAATTTACCATCACTCTGTCCTCATGAGGAGGCACCTTCTCTGTTACCACACTGGTCTCCTATCTTAGGAGAAAATGTGGCTCTTTGTGCATGACCATCTTTTTTTTTTCCCTTCCTCCTAGGTAAATTTTAATGTCCTAAAAGGTCAGAGGAGGTCAGAACTTTTTGACTTTACTAGGACAGCATATTTGTGGTCATCAAAAGAAATAAATCTCTGGCCAGTGGTTGCTTCTGCAAAGATGTCTTTTATCCTGCACCTGTGACAATTGCCCTGTGTTAGTGAAGCTAACAGGAATCAGGCTACAGGTCAAAGGGTCAGGGCACTGTCAAGAGGAAGTTATTCTTCAGGTCACTAAATCTCTTATCATTTTCATCTAATGTAATATCCATCTGTCAATCAGGGAATTTAAGCAACTGTTGTATTTTAAGTGCTGCACTTTATGCCTCAAACAGCTCCCATCTTACTACTTTTCTTATAATTACATTTTTTCCACCTCAGAAAACCCATCTGCAAAATAAACACTCTGAACCTGTATTCATTTCAAAGAACCAAGCTTTTTATTCTGAAAGCTGATTGTGTTGCATGTATTTTGGGAGAGAGAGACAGAGAGAGAGAAACAGAAAGAGAGAGAAAGAGAGAGACAGAGAATAGAGTGAATGATCTCCCAGCAAAAGTTTTAGGTTATTAACTTGTTGCTGTTTTCTTTTTAAAAATTTTATTTTTCATATGTTGCAAACCTTTAACTCTCAGAGAAATACTAAAACTGGTTTAGAATGGCCTTGATGATCAAATCAAATGTTGGCTAATAAATTGTGGTTGGGTGTCATCATGTCAACAGCCACAATTATATATGATAATCTGCCAGATGTTTATCTTGAAAACAAAGTTAAATTCCCATGGAACATATGTTCCTTGAAGGCAGGGCTTTTTAAAATTTTTTGTTTGTTTAATTTTACCTTGTATCCCTAATATCTTGCAACTGTGGATGCTAATTAAGGCTCGTTAGGTTTTACTTGTACTTCAACAACAGAATGAGACTTCAATTATGGAATGTCTTTATATTGGACTTTGAGTGAATAGATAAGTAATGTACATAGTCAAAACGTCTTAGACCATACTCAGACATAATGAAATTCCACTTAGAATATGCTATAGTGTAAAGCCATGTTTGTTTAGTATAGTACAACATACAGATACTGTCAAGAGCTTATAGTCAAGATATTGCCTCAAAGAGACTTTCTTAAAATGCTAACTACTTTCTAATCTAATAAAACCCTAGAATATATAGTTTGATGATCATGACACCAGAAGAGACCTAATTAAATGAATTAGACTTCCTAATCCTCTTCCCACTAGACTTTCTTTCTCTCTTTTCTTTTTCTCCTTCTCTCTCTCTCTTCCATCTGTCTACTCCATACTAGCAAAATATTAGCTTTTATGTGATCCAATGAAAAGAGTTTTAGAGTTGGAGTAAATATACTTGGGTTTGAATCCTAACTATACTATTACCACCTTCATGGCATTAGACAAATCACTTAAATATATTTGATCCTCAATTTCCTTCTACACAAAATTGGTTGGAGCAGAAAACTCCAAAAGCCAATGCTGATACAATTCATAACTTTGTAGGAACACAATGGTATAGTAGAAAGTGGAATGGTTGGGAGCCAGGTTTTAATTCTTTGTCTACTACCATGTAATTGTATGACCTTAGCCAAGTCATTTGGCCTATCTGGGTCTCTGTTTTTCCACACTCATAAAGTAAAGAATCTGGACAAGGTAATTACTGAATGAATAACAACTCTGAAATACTAAGACTAACTGAAATTCCTTCCTGCTATCATTTGAGTCCATTCACTCAACGTGCCTTTAGGAAGTAGGCAACAAATGCTTACTACGACCCTTTTAATAGTCCTTCATGTTCAGTAGACAATTAAGGCTCACTCAGACCTTTCATTGTGCCAAATAATACCAATTCCTTTGCATCTTCCTTTTAATACTTTAAAATAGAAACCATTTTAACGAATGATTCAATCTTGGGTTGGATCTAATTTTACCTTGTGAAGACCTTTCAGAATCTACTTAAATTTTCTTCCTACTCCTATTTTAAGGGAAAAATACACTTGAAGATATAAATGTATGGAGGGTTTAAATCTGTACAAAAGATTCAAAAAATACATATATTAAAAAAAAGAAAGAAAACAATTTTGGCCATGTCATTATATAAGACTGTCAAACATGAGGCCAAAGAATCATAAATTAAAACTGGAAAGAACCTCAGAGGTCACCTAGTCAAAGCACTTTATGTATATAGATAAAGAAACAGAGTCCCAGAGAAGGTTAGTGACTTATCCAGTCATATTACTAATAAGCAGCAACTTAAACAAGATATCCTAGAACACTGCTGAAAATCTTAAACTTTGTTGTGACAGATTTTTGCTGTTAATACCATGAACCCTAGTTTGATCTATGAGATACCTTTCCTATTTTTCAATAAACATCAAAGAGTACCTATTACTAACGATTTTCCTTTGTCAATACCAGATAGATGAAATCTTTAAAACTATCATCTCATTTAGGAAGTCATCCCGTGAGAAGATGCAACTGATATACTGATGACAGTGAAGGACTATAGATTTGTAGATAAATTCAACATATTACAGTGTATGTGATAAGAGTAACCAGCCCATACCCAAATATGAATCACAATTTAATATGCATTAAATTGCTTTTCTGGTGCCAGTCACTGAGCTAGGTGCTACAAAAGAATGACAATAATCTATCAAGGAAAAAAAAATATATATACATATATATATATATATACACACATTATATGAATACATACTATATATGTGTGTACATACATATACATATACATACACACTACTTAAGGGAAACACCATGCACACAAATCAATAAATACAAAATAAACACCAAGTAATTTCTTAAGTAGCAAGAGAAAACTAACAACTGGGAATTAGGAAAGGCCTCAAAGTGACACCTGAACTAAAGGGATCTAGATATTTCAAGAGGCCAATATACAGGAAAAGAGAGTTTTATTCATGAAGAGCAGTAACATAGAATGACATAGAAGATGGAATTTCTTGTACATACAAGAAAAAGTAAACTGGTTCAACTAACACATAGATTGTATAAAAAGAAGAAATAGAAGTTCTCCTAGAAAAATAAGTTGTAAGTAGATTGTGAAGGGGTTTAAACCCCAAAGAATTTATATTATATCCTAGAGGAAAAATGAGCCTCTTAATGGGACTTTGGGGTCCATCTAGTTCAAATTCTTCCCTTTAGAGAAAAAGAAATTGAGACCCAGAAGAGTTAAGGGTTAAATGTGTCCCCAAAAGTCATACAAGTTAGTGAATTTCCAAAGAAGGATTTGAAAACAGATTCCCTGCCTGCAGATCCAGTTCTCTTTCCCATTATAGCACATTGCCTCCAACTGAATCATCATGAGCCATTTTCACAGCTAAAAATTTGAGACCCTTTTGAAGGTGCTATATTTTGCTGGAAAGAGCAATTGAATAGGAGTCAGGAGACCCAAGACTTAGTATTATTTCTTTTCACCACTAATTTACTCTGAGAATTTGGGAAAGTCATTTCACACATCTGGGCCTATTTCCTTACCCATAAAATGATAGGGATAGATCATACAATCTCTATATTCTTCTAGTTCCATGAATCTATGACTTCTGTAATGCCACCTAGAATTATATTTGGTGTACTCATACCTCCATGTGAGAGAAAAGAGAGTATAAGAAAAGAAACAAGTATTTGTGATTCCAAAATAAAATGAGTAGATAGTTTTTCCCAAATTTGACAATCTTTTCTTAGCTTTAACATGTTTTTCAAATAGTCTGGTCTGCTGTTAAAACTTATGCCCTATTACTTCAGAGGTTGTGAGAAAAGCCTGGGGATAACAAAGCATACGCACACAGAAGCATGACTAGGTAGAAGAAAAGAAACTTGTAAATAAAACAAAAAATTGAATTAACTGAATCATGAGCATTCAAGAGAACTATGGACATTCAACACAACCTCACTGGGCTTCTAAATTACTGACAATCCTTTGTTTCCAAAGTGTAACTCCATTTTCAACTTATAAGTGAATAGGTGAATGTGTCATCTTTTCCAAAGATGTTTTTTTGACAATGATAGAGACTGGTCATGTCCCATGATGCCATGTTTCTTTTTGTTTATATACTTTATCTTTCTCGTGTGAAGTTTAGTAAAGAAAAAAAAGGGTAAAGGGATGAAAAAAACCTTACAGTTAGCTTCATGATTTTGGTTGGTGCTAGTCCACAATAGTTGTCCACAAACCATCTCTCTGCAAATGCCATGATATCCTCCTCCTCATATGTTTCATGGGGAAAATTGAGAAGGTAGGGAGGTTAAATTATAAGCATATTCATTTTAATTAAGTAAACATTTATTAAGGGCCTAGTAGATACAAAACATTGTTAGTAAAGATGCAAAGCATAAAAAGTAAAGAAAAAAAATAGCTACTGTCCTTCAGTAGTTTATATTTTACTCAGGAGAGATAGCTTAGTAGTGTAATGGTTAGGATTAGTGCTATGACCATGATTCTCAGGCAGTCAGAGAAGATCTTCTAGAGAGGCAATGTGAAAAACCAGAAGAAAAGCAATGGATTTGGAGTCTCAGAATCTAGGTTCGAATCCTGCCTCTGTTACTTACCAGCTGTGTGATTTTGGGCAAGGCACTAAATCACTCTCTGTCTCAGTTTCCTTGCCAGTAAAGTGAGAGAGTTGGACAATATAGCCTCAGGAGTTCCTTGTAGCTTTGAATCTATTATCTCAATCCATGATCTGTGACTTCTCTTTGTATCTTCATGGTCTAGGACAGTGACTTGCAAATAATATTCATTTAATAAATATTATTGGATCGAATTAGATGAGCTGTTGAATGAAAAATACTCTTGACTAGGAGTGAGGGAGGAAGAATAAAAGAGCATGTAAAGTTTTTCTTCATTCAATTATTTAGAAGTTCTGGGACATCCTTGGTTTGGGCAACTTTTCCACTGAAACATACTGGAATCCCTCCACCTTTATACATTTGGTATCTTTGAATTACTGTGGCCAAAAAAATTATTACCACAATGATAATACCAAGAGCCACAATAATAATTAATAATAACTGGTGGACTATATTCTGGTGATGCACCTCTCTGAACTTGATTACTCAGGATTTGAGATGATGGAAACAGGGTCTGTTCCTGAACCCCTTCTACAGCCTTTCTAGCTTCATGCCGCCTTTTAGAACTTAAACTCTGCTAATACAGTCTTCAAGAATCCTGAGAAATGAATTCTGACTTTAAGAGAGGGAAGGATTACAAAAGGTTTAACTGAAAAAAAAATATCATGGATTGTTTTAGTTTTTCAGTCATTTATTTTTGCCTGAATATATGGTTATAGAACCAAGGTAAGCTATTTCTCCAAAGTTGAGGAAGCCAATGTTAATAAACAAAAAGACATGGTATCATTTTCATTGACTGAGGTCAGCATATTTAGAAAAAAGAACTCTTGAAATATTTCTAAATGTCTTTTGTGAGAGGCAAAGGTAATGTTTGAAGTGACCCATAAACAAGCACCGCTTTGCTTTCCTACGCTGAAACATGCACACTCTCTTTTCTTAATAACAGCTACTAAAAACCAGAAATGGCAATATTAAGAGGCACAATAATATTTGCAAAGATAACTCAGGTGCCTGGAAGTCATTAGGGTTAAGAAATTTATAGATTTAATTGAATCGAACAACTTTAAAATGCAAGGCAAAACAGTCTGAGGAAAAGTAAATGAATGCTTGAAACATGAGAAAATTGCATTTCAATTGGAACGAATTAGTTTCATCTTGCTAATTTTTGGAACTGTAAAAACCATACTGCAAAACTCAGTTAAGAATTGACACTTGAGACCAAAGTTTTACATACTATGCAAGAACATTATGTCTGTTTATCAAAAAACCTATCTTTAGTAAGAGAGGCAAAAGATACTAGATCTGATGAACACAAAATATCAGATGAAATGAAATAAACTTTATCTAATATGACTAGAAGGGACCCTTCAGTTTATCTTATCCAAACTCTTGATTTTAAAAAATGAGGAAACTAAGGCTAAGAGTTATTAAGTCTGGCTACTTCTAAGGTCCCCAGGGCAGAACTTGGAGCTATGGTTCAAACTCTGGTACTCCCATTTCAAATTCAATGTTCTTTCCATCACATTTCAATTGCTTAACAAGAGAAATCATTTTAGAATTAGCTGTCTAATTAGTTGGAAGCAGATCATTACTGTTTAGAGCAAAGGTCAAAATCACTAGCAGATTAGAGTAAGGGTAAAGTTGAACTATGTGTTTATAGCAATTCCAGTCTAACCTATTGACTCCAAAAAATTGATCAAATTTAAGAATAGTTATTATTATTTATTAGAGAAATTTTAATAATTGCAAAATAACCATCATAAAGCAGAGACTAAAAGAGTATAGAAACTCTCTCAGGTAGCAAATACTTGGCCTCTTTGTCAATGCAACACCAGATTAAAAACTGAGCTGCAAAAGTTTTTTATTTTGCATTTTCAAAATACAATGGAGAAGAATCAGAAAATACTGAGTGGGGGGAAAACAAAGAGGAAAAGAAAGTACAATTGAAAAATTGGTTTGAATCCCATATAAATCAGGTCATTTTGAAACCATTTATAGAGGAAACTTGAAAAGATACATCAAATAATATGAATTTGAACAAATCCACTTCATGCTAATTTTTTATCAATATGAGTAGTGAAATTAAAACACTCAGACCCAGTCACCATAGAACTTAATATATTACTGAAAGAAATATCACTTGGGAAAATGAAGTCTGGAAAAATATCCTGAAATGACCAAATCAATACAAAAGAAAAACATGTTTAAAAAAACTTTGGCCTCAGACACTTTCTATCTGTGTGATCCTGGTCAAGTGACTTAGCCCTCTTTGCCATACTGTTGCCCTTCTCTTAGAGTTATGTAGGTAGAATGTAACATTTTTTTTTTTAAAAAAGGAAAAGAAATGAATGCAAAGAGAATATCCCATTGAAGTCTCTCAACAATCAATTTTAAGATGTTTCCAAAGAAGGAAAAGTTAAAAAAAGTTTTTAAAGCACAGGTTATACTGTTACAATTTAAAAAAAAAAAGGTGATAGAGAGAAGAAGGCATCAATAAGTAGAGATAACGATACTGGTGATAATCAAATATTGGTGAGCAGACCTCAGACTGTGAGTATGCTAGAGACCCGAGTTTTCCAGTTCCTATTAGTCACAGAATGTTCTCTTAGTAAAGGATGCTAGAGGTACCCCCAAACATCTTCTATCTGCCATAAAGCCACCATTTCCATCTTTATCAGCACAAGACGTCTTCCAACTCTTCCTGCCAGCTCAGTGTCCCGAATGGGATGTGGAGACTCTCTAGTGCAAAGAACAATCCTTCCTTTTAACTTCCAAGTCTCGTATCTCCTGCTTTGTCTGTCCTTTGAGGGCAGACTCTACTCAGTGATGAACATTCTCATACCTGGTCATATCATCCACTTCCCAGTGACTCTAAACTTCAGTGGATCATCATCCAAACTCAATTGCACAGTCTTTACCACTGATTCCTCATTCACATCCCTTTTAACCCTCCTACACCAAAACTTCATCCTAACTCCATCCTGCCTTTCCCTTGTGCCCTCTGAAATGCTTATACCACAGGCAGCAAACTTCTCTTTATATTAACTTCCTCTCCCACTCCATTCATTTCTTTCTCTCACTGAAACCTGGCAGCCATCTGAGGACCTCTGCTTCCTAGGAACCCTTTCTAGTACTGGCAAAACCTGTGTTCATCATCTTCTGCTCACTGGTTTAGGTGGGGTTGTTGGGATATTACTTTCTCCTCATTGCTACTTCCATGTTCTCCTCCTTTCTCCATCACTCAGTAATCTCTCTCTCTCTTCTTTTGAGGTTCATGCTATTCATATCTACCACCCAAGCAAAATCCTGGTAGCTGTTGCCTGTATGCCCTCTTCCCATCAGGTGACTTCACCTTTCCTTCCTCAGTGATTTTGATACCTGGCTTCTAACTTTTTCTTTCTAATTCTTTCCCAACTTCTGGTATCATGCTAGGGATTTCATATACGTAATGATTGGCCCTCAGACACCCTAACCACTCAATTCTTCAACTGATTTACCTCACATGATCTATTCCCCCACTCCACTTTGGCCACACACAAAGACTGTCATACCTTTGATTTTACCATCATGCTCCTGAATGAAGGTGAGGAAAATCAAGCAGTTGTTCTGTCTGGGTCCACTACAAACTTTTGTTATATAATTTCAATTGATTAACCTAACTGCTGGTAGGCAATCCTACTATACATCTCCCTTATCAACTTACTGTCCCATTCTCTATGGTAATTCTTTCAATTTTTTTATCCTTCCTTAAACTTTGCAGGCTCCTTTTCCATACTCTATCAGCTGAGAAACTTGCCTCATATTTTGCAAAAAAAAAAAGTGAAGCTGAATTTCCTCTTCTCCCCTTCTTCCACTTGCCCCTTTTTTCTTCCTTCACTTCTGTCTTGCATGATTAGTGGCCTTGTTCCTTACTGGGGCTTGTCCCTCTACTTGTTAAAAGTAATCCCATTCCCTCCTGTGTCATGCAACAGATTATTCCTTTTGTCATCTTTACTTTTTCACTCCCTTTCAGTCTCTTCCTCTATTTTCTACTACCTAAAAACATGACTATTGTCTCCCATATACTAAAAAAATCTTCCCCCCAATTTTTCCAACTCTGCTAAATAAAGTCCTTTATCTCTTTTGCTCCTTGTCGCTAAATTCAAAAAGGCCATAGGCAATTGGCACCTATACTTTCTTTTCTCTAATTCTCTTCTGAACCTCTTACAAGATCACTTCTAACATTATAATTATATCAACACTGCTCTCTCTAAAATTACCAAATCCAATGGCCTTTTTTGGGTCCTCATTCTCCATGACTTCTCTGTCCCCTTTGACATTGTCGATCACTGGTTTTGTTTTTTTTTTCCTTTATGCTCTCTTTTCTCTAGGTTTTTGGGGTACCATTTCCTCCTGGTTCTCTTTTCACTTATCTGACTGCTCCTTCACAAACTCCTTTGCTGGATCCTACTCCAGATCATGCTCACAAGCCATAGATGTTCCATAGCGTTCTGTCCTGAGTCCTCTTCTCCTTCTACATTACTTCACTTGGTGACCTCATTAGCTCCCATGAACCATCTCTATGTTAATGTTTTTCAAATCTACCTTTCCTGGTCCAGTCTCTTTGCTGACCTCTAATTTCACATCTCCAGTTGCCCTTCAGATATCTCACATTAGATGTCCAGTAAGCATTTTAAACTCAATATGTCAAAATAGATCTAATAAACTTTCTCCTCAAACCTTCTCCTCTTCATTCTCCTTATTATTCAGAGGGTAACACCCTCCCCCCAGTCTCCCAAGCTCACAACCTAGGAGTCATTCTAGATTCCTCACTATCTCTTATGCCACCATATCCAAGCTGTTGCCAAAGTCTGCTGATTTCACTTTTACATCTTTAAAGTATACTCCCTTTTTTTTAAAACACTTGTACTTCGGTGTATTGTCTCATAGGTGGAAGAGTGGTAAGGGTGGGCAATGGGGGTCAAGTGACTTGCCCAGGGTCACACAGCTGGGAAGTGGCTGAGGCCGGGTTTGAACCTAGGACCTCCTGTCTCTAGGCCTGACTCTCACTCCACTGAGCTACCCAGCTGTCCAATATACTCCCTTATCTCCACTGTCACCAGCACCACTAGTGCAGGCCCTCCTCACCTCAAATGCAGACCACTGTAATAACCTACTGCTATGTCTTCCTGCCTCAAGCTTCTCCCCCACTTTATTCCGTTCTCTATTAAGCTACTAAAGTGCTTTTAAAAATACAAGTC
Source organism: Gracilinanus agilis (assembly GCF_016433145.1). Classification (NCBI taxonomy): domain Eukaryota; kingdom Metazoa; phylum Chordata; class Mammalia; order Didelphimorphia; family Didelphidae; genus Gracilinanus; species Gracilinanus agilis. The sequence goes on from NC_058131.1 coordinate 516,355,002, forward strand.
TAAGGGGCAGCTGGGTGGCTCAGTGGATTGAGAGCCAGGCCTAGAAATGGGAGGTCCTAGGTTCAAATCTGGCCTCAGACACTTCCCAGCTGTGTGACCCTGGGCAAGTCACTTGACCTCCATTGCCTACCCTTACAACTCTTCTGCCTTCAAGCCAATACACAGTATTGACTCCAAGACAGAAGGTAGGGTTTTTAAAAAAATACAAGTCTGACCATGTCAACACCACCATCCCCTACTCAATAAATTCCAGTTGTTTGTTATTGCAACATCTCCATTCCCCTCCACCTGGTACCTTTCCAGTCTTCTTATTCCTTACTCCCCAACATATACTCTTTGATCCAGTGACACTTACCTCCTGAATGACCCAAGAAGAAGACACTCCTTATCTCTACCCCAAGCATTCTCTCTGGTTGTCCCCTATGCCTAGAATTTCTTCCTCCTTGATTCCAATTTCTGACTTCTTTTAAGTCCCAAATAAAATCCCACTTTCTATAAGAAGCCTTCTTCAACCCCTCTTAATTCTAGTCCCTTCCCTCTTAAAATTATTTATTTATCCTATATATAGTCCATTTCATATGTGTTTATTTGCATGTTGTCCCCCCTCTTAAATTATAAGCTCCTTAAAGACAAAGGCTGTAATTTTTGTCTCTTTTTAGCTCCCTAGTGCTTAGTGCAGTACTTGACACATAGCAAGTACGTAAGAAATGTTATCTGATTGATTAATCTACATGCTTGCTTTCTTACCCCTAAATCTTTGTAAAGCATATTTATGTACACATAAAGGGCATTGACCAAAATAAGAGAAGCAAATGAGTTTTTCCAGTTTATTTTTATAGAACAACAAAATTACTTAGGCTTAATTTACTGAAAGTTATAGAGAATATAATAGCACTATTTATTCTTTACTGATTTCAAAAGAGCATTTAATTCATTAGTGAAAAATACATCCTTTAAGAGTCTCCTCCCAAAAAGAGAATGGTCCAAACATGCAAAATTCTTTGTGAAATGCAGCCACAGAGATAATTTTGTCCAGTGATACTCCTTGACTTTTAAGCAAGACATAATATAAGTGATTTTCCCCTTTTGCCACAGGTTTTGACTAATATTCTGGAAAATGTCCTATACAAAGACTAAAAAGAAGATGATTTTCCAGACACTCCTTTTGTCATTGCCAATATGCTGTTTCTACTGAACCACAGAATGCTAAAAAGCATCGTCAAAGAGATTTATGGTTGTACAAAAGAACTTGGCCTAGGCATTTACATGGTTTAAAAAAAGTGGATAATGAAAACACATTTTCCAGATTACTATATAGAGATAGTTGAATAGTTTAATGAGTTAGTCCATCAGCAGATAGAAAAATAGATATATAGATACATAGATACAACGCTATAGATAGATAGAATGACATATTATGTTCCAATACATATGTACACAGTACATATATATATATATATACACACAAAGGTAGATAGGTATATAGAAACATAGATAGATAGATAGATAGATAGATAGATAGATAGATAGATAGATAGACACAGACAGACAAACATAGATAGATAGAAACATAGATAGATAGAAACAGATATGTAGATACATTGATACATAGACAGATGCGTAGATAGATAGACACAGACAGAGAGAAATATAGATAGATAGAAACAGATATGTAGGTACATAGATAAATGTATACATAGATAGATAGACAGACAGACAGACGGATAGATAGATAGAGAGAGAGTGAGAGAGAGAGAGAGAGAAAGAGAGAGAGAGATACACAGACAGACGGATAGAGAAACAGATATGTAGATACATAGATACATAGACAGATACCTAGATAGATAGATAGATAGATGATAGATAGATAGATAGATAGATAGATAGATAGATAGATAGATAGATAGATAGATAGACACAGACAACAGACAGAGAAAAACATAGATAGATAGAAACATAGATATGTAGATAGATACATAGACAGATGCCTAGATAGATAGATAGATAGATAGATAGATAGATAGATAGATAGATAGATAGATAGATAAGATAGATAGATAGATAGATAGATAGATAGATAGATAGATAGATAGATAGACAGACACAGACAGACAAACAGAGAAACCTAGATAGATAGAAACATAGATATGTAGATACATAGATACATAGACAGATGCCTAGATAGATAGATAGATAGATAGATAGATAGATAGATAGATAGATAGATAAATAGATAGATAGACAGACACAAACAGAGAAACCTAGATAGATAGAAACATAGATATGTAGATACATAGATACATAGATAGATGCATAGATAGATACATAGATACATAGACAGGTAGACATATAGATATGTAGATTATCTTGGATAGATGTTGCATATGGGCAATTNGATAGATAGATAGATAGATAGATAGATAGATAAGATAGATAGATAGATAGATAGATAGATAGATAGATAGATAGATAGATAGACAGACACAGACAGACAAACAGAGAAACCTAGATAGATAGAAACATAGATATGTAGATACATAGATACATAGACAGATGCCTAGATAGATAGATAGATAGATAGATAGATAGATAGATAGATAAATAGATAGATAGACAGACACAAACAGAGAAACCTAGATAGATAGAAACATAGATATGTAGATACATAGATACATAGATAGATGCATAGATAGATACATAGATACATAGACAGGTAGACATATAGATATGTAGATTATCTTGGATAGATGTTGCATATGGGCAATTGAGACAGGACCAGAACTGAACATAAGAAGAAAACCAGATTGAAGCCCGAATCACTTTTAGGCTAGTGAGCATCAATAATAGTGAGTATCAATAATTCTTAACCATTTACTATCACAAACTTGAACAACTATCCTTTAGACAATATTAAACTATTCATGTGGTGATGCTATAAAATAGAAAATCAGGATATGCTACCATATTTTAAGAAAGGGGAATGGTCAGTGTGAGTAGGCTTCAACATTTATCCAAAATTGCATGCATACAAAAAGTGAAATAAAAGACTGATATCAACAGAAAAGGAGGTGGACTCATCCAAAACTGAGTGAGTTAACAGGTTGACCCCTTGTATACTCCATTTCTACCCACAGAATGAGAGGGTATATGGTATTGTATATACAAGACTGAGCTTGGAATCAAATGACCTTCATTCAAGCCATGAGTGATACATGTAAACAATCAGTGGCCACAGGCAACTCTCTTAGTGTAAATAAATTGCAATCTACATTGATGGAAGGAGTTTCCCCACAGGAATTTCTTTATATTATCACAAGTCCATCATCCATTTCCCCCCAAAACACATATTATGTTAGAAGAATCAATAGAAGGATGTAGATCTGCTTGGGTAGATTCATGGAAATGCAGGGACAAGATTCCCAAAGAATGGAAGGGCATGGTGGAATATTCACTTTAAAGAGATCATATGTTTATTGTGCATTTTTGTAGAGTCTATGAGGGAATTTAGTTCCCATTCTTTGCATGGTCTATTCTTTTATAGTAAATGCTCAACATATTAAAAAAATTAGTTGATATTTATTTGAGAAAAAATCCTTTACTAAAGAACAAAGAGCAAACAAACAAAGTTTAAGCAGAAAAGCAAACTACTGAACTTGGGGTAGTCAATTGGATAGGCAGCAAAGAGACAGAGGAGAGAGCAGAAAAGGATAATTTCTTTATCCCAGAATGGTTTAAACAGGTACATACACCCAGACAAAGAGAAAATTCTGCAATATAGCAGAAAAGGGAAGGGGGGAAAAAAGCACTTATATGATACCTTGTTGTTCAGTCATTTAAATTATATCTGACTCTTTGTGACTCTAATTGAATTTTTTTTTTGCAAAGATATTACAGGGGTTAACCATTTTCTTCTCTAACTGATTTTATAGGTGAGGAAACTGAGGAAAATAGGGTCAAGTGACTTGTCCAGGGTCACACAGCTAAATGTTTGAGGCTAGATTAGAACTCAAGTCTTTCTGGCTTAATGCCTACCATAACACCTATCCATAGTACCACCTAGCTATCCATATGGCTCCTAATATGTACCCAATACTCTTCTAAGAGCATTCTACAAATATTATTTCATTTGATGCTCACAACCACATTAGGAGGTAGGTGATATCATCCCTACTTGACTGACGTAAGCCAGAGATTAATTGACTTGCCCAGGGTCACATTGCTCCTGTGTCTCCAAGACTGGTGTTCCTGACTTGTGGATAATCACTGTACCAAGCAGCTGCCTTGTCTTTTTCTTTAAACCTCCTACTTTCTATCTTAGATTCAATACTTAGTATAGATCCAAGGCAGAACAGGAAAATATAGGCAATTGGGGTTGTGACTTACCCAGGATCACATGACTAGGAAGTATCTAAAGTTATTTAAACTCATCTCTAGGCCTGGCTCTCTCTATCCATTGACCCATGTAGCTGCCCCTTCCCAGTTATATTTGAAGTTAGTTCAAGCAACATGTTGATACTTCTTGTCTAGAGTATAGATGGAATAGATGTCCCCAGTGAGCTGTAATTACATACCCTAAAATTAAAATACATTTATATAATACTCTAAGTTGTAAATACATTATCCTATTTAATTCTCACAACAATGTAAACTAAATATAAAAGATATTATTTGCCCCATCTTATAGATGTAGAAACTAAGGCTCTAAGAAGTTTTGACTTCTCCATGTTCACATAACTGGTTAAATGTCAGAGGTCTAACTTAAACCTTCTTTTCTCAGTTCCAGATCTTCTTTTTTTGCTCTGTCATGAAAATCTTTTTCTTTTAGTCTTTTGGCCATTAGGTCAATACTCCTATTTATGAAATATACATTTTATTTTGAGACATAATTTTTTTATTATAAGTGTAAATTAGGAACCATTTATATTGCCTGAACAGAATAAAAAAGTACCCCCATGTGTTGTTTTTCCCTAAAATCTGAGAGTTGTTCTGAATATCTGAAGTAATGTCACATTTATTATGATTGCTTATACATTCAAATCCCACAGTGTCAGTGAGAACTCCCAACAAAGTGGCAAAAAACTATGTGTATTTTAGTGCATTTGGACTTTTAAATCAGTTTGTTAAATCACTGTGATTGGTTCTGCATTTGATATCTCACAGGAGTTATACAGAAGAATTAAAAACATAGGTGTCATGCCAACTAAGGAAGAGTGCCAATAACTATAATATTTTATGAACAATTTTAAAAAGTTAAATAATGAGGCCAAATCATTTTCTTTGAAATCTGATCTCCGTAATTTTAAGAGGAAGATGATGTAAGCTATTTGAAAGCAAGACTTACTTCATTTTTGTATTTATAATATTATTATTAACAGAATCTTTAATACATAGTGGATCCTTAATTATGGTTTGTTAGATCATTGTTTAATTTATTACAAACAACAGTTTACACATAACTTTTCTAATCCATATACTGTGTCACTTATAAATATAAATAATACCATATAAATAAACCTTGTTACATGGGATAAGGGTCTAAAAATAAGACCACAGGGTTCTGGATTTAGAACTCAATGGGATGTCATTTGACAAAAAAAAAAAATTCACACTGTTAAAGGTTAAATGATTTGCCCAGGATTGCATAGGAATTATTCAGGACAGATCTCAAAATAAGAATTTAAGTCTGAAACATTTTTTCTTTCTTTAATGAAAATTTCCATGTCTTTGGGGAGGCATATTGAATGTATTAATATTTTTGCTAGGAATGAGAGGACACAGTGTTGATAAATATAGACATGACTGATGCCAATTTGGGATACAACTTTTCCAAGTCACACACAGGTTTTTGTTGTTGTTCAGTCTTTTTTTTTTCAATTGTGACTGACTCTTTGTGTCTATATTTAGGTTTTTGCGGGGTTTTTTTGCAAAGATATTAGAGTGATTTGCTATTTCCTTCTTCAGTTCATTTTACAGATGATAAAACTGAGGCAAACAGAGTTAAATAGCTTGACCAAGGTCATACAGCTAGTAGGTGTCTGAGATACACAGGAAGATGAATCCTGATTCCAGACCTGGCACCCTATCCACTGCTCCATCTAGCTGACCAATAGAATAGTCTAGCCCTAGTTCCATGTTGGTGAACGCATGGCATGTGTGCTGGACAGGATTGTTCCCTTCCCCCTCTCCAGTGGCCTGAGCTGCCCCTCTGACCAGGAACCCAGTGGGAGTGCTTCCTCCCTTCCCTGTCTGGTGTACGGCTGGAGGATAGGGGGCAGGGTTTCACATGGGTCATAAGGGTAGCAGTTTGGGTACTCAGTCACTAAAAGTTAGCCATCACTGCCCTAGGAGCTCCTTATATGGAAATGATTATCTCACTCACATACGAATTTTAACAAATGTAGCTTTGAATGCTTAGCCTGTAAGCCTATTTGGTGAACTGAACTGAAACCATAATCTCCTTTAAATAGTATTTCTATGAACAAATAAATCTCTCATGTAAGGAGTCAGGGATTTTCCAAGCACTCCATCTTCCGTTGGCAAAAGACATTTCTGGAGATCCTTAAGTAAACAAGTTCCTATAGAAACATCCTTGTCTCTGCACTCTGTAAATCATTGTGCACAAGACTGGGGCCTCATCAGTGGTATAGATTATTCTTTGCTACTCTGCTGAATTCCCCTTTTTGGTGCTACTGAGCTGCCTGCCAAGGCTACTGAAAAAAATGATATGTGACTCCTCAGTTGGACACCCTAAATAGATAAAAATAATATATAAAATAAAATATAAAAAATAAAATATAAAATATATATAATATATATATATATATTTAGATGAATCTTCCTGACCAGGTCTAGCATTCTATCAACTCTACCAACTAGCTATGTGTTCATCTAGGCATGGTATAACTAAATAATGCAGATCAGAAACTCTGTTAGAACATAGACTTAATCTAAGATTCATACACAGAGAATTTAAGTGACTTTTCTTTGGTCACATAGCTGTTATATGAAAGAGGTAGGACTTGAACTCAGATCTTCCTAACTTCAAGGTCACCAAGCTGCCTCTCACAGAGCACTTATCTTAGAAAGGAAAAAAAAGCCCTAAACCTTAAAACACTTGGATGAAAAATTATACATTATACCAATTTTGCATTTGAGTAACATGAGCTTGATTCCCACTGCTCTAATGATTAGACTGAATTACTCATCTGTTCCTTAGCCAACTTTCTGCTTAGTCTGCTTCAAAGAGAGGTAATAAAAAACTGTCCTGTCTTGTTGTAATACTCATGGTTTTGTGATTTCTTGTCAGTGACTTTGGGTGATAACTCCACAGCCCTATCCAAGTAGTGGCATGTGGCCATTATTATTTCTCACTAGGAACAGAGAAATGGACTGCCAGCGTCTGACTTTAAATGATTGGGGTCAACAGCATTTGCTAATGAACACTCAAAATGCCCATTAGAAAACACAGAGAGCATGGCAATAATTTTTTAAGTGCCTTGATTCTAGCTGAGTGCTTATGAATACAATTCAGAAATGCAATTATCAGAAATAACAGTAATTAAATGGTTCTTATACAGCCTAGTAGACGCACAGAGGTGTAGATAATTTGGAATAAAGAGATCTGGGTTTGAATCTCACCTCTACCATTTATCTGCCTTGTGGCCCTGGCCATAGTATTAACCCCTCTGAGCACTGTTTATCTATAAAATGCAGATAATAATACTTAAAGACAGCAGTACCTATCTTACGACATTTTGTGATGAATTTTTATTTTACCCACAACAGTAAGGTGAGTTATTTTTTAAACCCTTTATCTTCTGCCTTAGAATTGATATTTAGTTTTAATTTCAATGCAGAAGTGGTGAGGGCTAGGCGAATGGGATAAGTGACTTGCTCAAGTCTCACACAGTTAGGACATATCTGAAGTCACATTTGAACCCAGGACCTCCTGATTCTAAGCCTGACACACTATCCACTCAGCCACCTAGCTGCCCCAACTAAGAGTTCTTATTGTTCTTTGCATGGAAAGTCAGAGTTCCATAACTTATTTCCTAAGTTTATAAGAAAGGCAATGCATCGATTCTGGAAACTTTTTGAAGATTTTTACCTTTGCAATAGGAAAGAAAGGACATATAGTTCTTTAAAAAGGAAAGCTTAGCTATAGAAGAAAACAAGAAAAATTGCAAAAGGCTATGAAATTGCAGAATCTACAATTTTTGTGCCCATGATTTTCCACTGTCCCAGGAGATAACCCTGAAATTAGATGAAAATCGGAGTTGCCGTCTGTGACAAGTACTTGAGTTTTTATTAGCTCTCCAACAGCCATTTGTTCAACAGCAGTTCAGGACTGCTACAAGAGATATTGCTTCTCTCTCTCTCTTTTTTTCCTAGTTAGATAGGAGACTTGAATTTCCTGCCCATGTAATGAGGTCTTTTGGCAGCTAGTAAAGGCAATCTCTCAGTCCCTGTCCTGGTTTTGACATTTTAAAAAAAGAGAGGTGGGCAAATTACACTGATAAACAAACAAAGCAGATTATTTAATTATCTGATAGGTAAAGGATACTAGGTGTTTGTGGTACCACTAAGAAAAACCAACTTGTCTCTCTCTTTTTTTCTTTCACAGAGATCTGAAATGTTTGCCCCACTTCTCTTCCTTTTAGAAAATTCCTACCCCTATCTCAAGGAGCAACTCAATTCCCACTTCTCTCTGAATACTCGCAATGTCACAAATCCTCCTTGTTTGATTTGTTGTTCTTCTTGTGATGATGACGATCATGATAATCTCTTCTCCAAATTCCTCTATCATTCATTTTGGATCTGTCACTTGAAGCCTAGTATATGTTCCTTTTAATGATGATATTTTCTTTATTTATCATCTCTCCAACAAGATCATAAGCCTTCTGAATTCTTTGAAACTATCGTTTAAAACAGAATTAGGTAACTCAGTGGAGTGAGAGTCAGGCCTAGAGACAGGAGGTCCTAGGTTCAAACCCAGCCTCAGCCACTTCCCAGCTGTGTGACCCTGGGCAAGTCACTTGACCCCCATTGCCCACCCTTACCAATCTTCCACCTATGAGACAATACACCAAAGTACAAGGGTTTAAAAAAAAAAACAGAATTACCTGTCCTCTCAAGCTCACTCATTTACCAGGTTCTGGATTTGGGTCTGCTTATGACATTCATAGATCTCTCTTTTCCTCTTCTAAAACTAGTGGGGACTTGAATGAGTCAGCACATTTTTCGTATGTCATAACTTCATCATCATAGTCCCCATGCTAGAACCATTCCTTAAGGATAGACATTAAGATCCAGGCCATCAAAAACTTGTCAACTAGAAGTAGTCTGGGGTAGGATGGAGAGGAGGTTGTTTTCTGGAAGGTAAATCCATGATGAGGAACTCTATCTGGAAAATTAATGATGAGTTAGGAGTGAATTTTTACATTTTTTAATTTAGTACGTGTCCATGTATTTTGAAGGAAAATAGAGATGAGTTTTGGAGTATCGTATCATGAAAAGGCCCAGACTATACAGTCAGAGGTCCTTCAATATTCTTCTTCTCTACCTCAGAATCTCTTTTTTCATTCTCTTTCCTATCTATTCCATAAAAAGTAGTAACACTACTCCTTGCAATGATTAATCCTATTCTTCTATTTTATAAATTTCCAATAATTGTACCCTTTTAGGATAATTCACTATCAGTTATCTCTTCTGGGTTTTAAATCTTTTAATTTGTCCTCTCCACTGATTTCTGCATATGCCCAATCTTCCCTGTATACAAGGATTTGCCAGCTGATGCAACTCCAACCACCAATATACATCATTATCTTCTCTGAAATTGTCTTAGAATATTGTTTAGAGTAGAGATCTTAAACTCAAGTAGAGCTGGACTACTGAACCAAAGATAATAATCTCTGTAGTTCACATATTGACTTAGAAAACATTTTCTATATTTTCTATATATTATCTATTATTGTATTTTTATACATTTGTTTTTATTTTTTATTTTATTTTTTCTCCATCATTATACTAAAACTGTTCTCTTGAAGGTCACCCATGGCCTCTTAGTTACTAAATTATTCTTTGGTATTTTCGCAATACTCATCCTACTTGACCTTTCTGTGGCAGTTGTATCTCACCTCTTTTTAATTTTTTTTGGACTTTCATTCTACTTCTTTAGAGTAAAGGAAACTGAAGTTGGTAACCTGGAAAAGAGAAAAAAATGTTAGTGCCTTCTACAAAAACAAATGTCTGTCATGAAACCATGTTTATACCATCAGTCATCCTCCTTCCACTCCACATATCTACCTAATATCTATATCCCTTTGTTTTCATCTCTAAAGTATCTCACATTCATCCCTTCACTTTAATCACTGCCAAAAAAGCTCATTTTTTTTGTTATACCTATATTCTCTTGGTGATGTCTTTTGGCTTCAAATCACAGGCCACTATAATGTTGGAAGAATGACCAAAGGTAATTCAAAGGGCATGTCTTTTGTAATCAAGTTATAGCATATTACCAGTGATGATTTGCACATACAAGAAACATCACCTGGTTTGTGAATGACCGGAAAGATGGGTTGCCAATGTAGCAAGAATGAAGGACAACAAGTTTGTCACCTGTGTGTCACACTAGTATCTATAAAATATGAAAATCCTAAGAAGGAACTGCTGAACAGTGGGACGATCCTCTATGAAACATTTATAAAACTACAAGGTCAAGAATTGCACAGAACCAGGAACCTTAGAGATGTTGGGAATAACATGCCATTGCTAGTGCCTTCCCTCTGAGATTGTCTTCCATTTCATATATATACAAAGTCTCTTACACATCATCCCTCTTGGAATATATGCACCTTGAGGGCAGGGACCAAGTTTTGCCTTTCTTTACATCCTTCTTACTATTTCTGGAACCTAGTAAGAGCATAAAAAATGCTTGTTGACAGACTGACTTTTGAAAAGCTGCACTTTTTATGAACCTAATTTAATTCTTATTGGACAGAACAAGATTACATCACTGTTATATTAGAGCTATATTCTCCAGTCAAACACATCAGGCAGCCACATCCAGATGCAAATTGATTTCAGTATCAATTGTTTCATTCAGCAGGATCAGGAACAGAAATGGTATACTGGATGACCAGGTTCAGATGAAAAAAATTTAAACTAAACTATAAAAGTAAAAAGGAACAAGTGAATACAATCTCTTACTCTTTTTCTTCCTACTGGTTAAGGAAGGAGTAGTACTATTATTTTTGTCTAGTTTTTATTTCCAGTATAGGTACTTATATTATTCTGAGGCTAAATAGCTACACAAACCAAGTCCTGGAGAACACAGCATTCCACAGTCTATCTAATCTAGATTTCATTGATCCCTACCTTTTCTACAAATGCACACTTTGAACCCAGTCTTGATGAAGCTGTATGCATCTTGTGTTTCCTGTTTTTATTAATGTAACTTAAAACTGTGATTCAAGTGATAAAATAATTTTAAATTGATGAATTCTAATTTTTTATCCAACTTGGCAAAACTAATTTTATTCTATATGCTAAATGTTAGCTATTCATCTTGTGACATTACCTGCTCATCACTCAAAAAAGCCTTTTTGACCTGTGGGAGATATTAGTGGCATCTGGGAGATGCCTATAGCTGAAACTGATTCAAAGAAAGGAGGCTAGGGGGTGTAACATCCACACAAGGAACAAAAATGGTACTAAGCCTTATTACATTTAGTCAAACTGTATCTGAACTTGAAACACATGAGCACACACACACACATACATACACAAACAGGCCAGTTTGGAACTTGATTTCATCACATTTTTTTGTTGGCCACTTAGATCTAATGCTTTGATGACCTTTCATTTTGGTGTCTGGAATGTCTAAGCCTCTGACCTCTATTTGCTTGATATCCTGAAAAAAACTACTATGAAAATTTGCCCTTTCACTTTAAACAACCCATCTTTTATCCATGACCTTTCATGAAGTGCTGCTAGATCATATAGAAGGGAATATATAATATCAGAATTGGGAATACAGGAAGTGGTCATTTTGTAAATGGCTTTAAATACCAAACATTTATATCACATCCTGAAAATAATAGGGGGCTATTGAAGCCTGGCAGCTAGGTGTCGTAGTAGATAGAGTATTGGACTTGGAATCAATAAGACTAAAATCCTGCCTGACACACTTAATGACCAGCTCTGGACAAGCCACTTAACCTCTTTATACCTCAGTTTATTCATATGTGTAATGGGCATAATAATAGCACTTAGTTACCAGAGTTCTTGGGAGATAAAATGAAATTTTATATGTATATATAAAAAACTGATGCCTTCAAGCTCTCCTCAGATATTAAACTTCATAGTTCTGTGATCCTGGGTGAGTCACTTAATCCCAACTGCCTAGCCCTTTCTGCTTCTCTGGAACCAATTGGAACCAATACTTAGCATTAATTCTTAGACAAAGTAAGAGTTGAATAAAAACAAATCTTAAAGCACTGTAAACCTAAAAGGGCTATATAAATGATAGTTATTATTAATGAGGGGCTTCAACTTTGTCCCACCTATATGAATGTTTCTGATCCCCCTTAATGCTAATAACTTCCCTCTGTTTCTTGTCTCCTATATAGATCTATAGATACTTATAGATTGATAGATATCTTTATCTTGTTTAGAAATAGTTGTTTTTATATATTGCCTCCCTCATTACACTGTAGGTTCCTTGAGAGAAAAGTTCTTTGCTTTTCTTTGTACCCCAGAACTTAGCAAAATGCCTGGCATAAAGCTAATGTCTTATGCGACATGGTCATACCAGTTTGTTAGGAAGATTACTTTGATATCTGAGTGGAGGATTAACAGGAATGGGGAGACTAATGCAATAGTGTAGGCATGAGTTGATGAGAACCTGTACAGCATGATAGCCATATCAGAAGAGAGAAAAAATTGTATTGAAGAAAAACCATGAAAGTAGAAATAACATCTTGGAAATCAGTTGAATATGGATGGTGAAGAGACTTGTGTATGACACTGAGTTTATGAGTCTGAGTGATTTGCGAAGACGGTGGTTTTCTTAATAAATAAAAAAGAAGGTATTAACTTAATTTGTGCAGGTTATTTCTTTCCAATAATTGCTCCATTTTGTCTTTTTATCTCCAATGCTTTGCTCAATTTTTGGCAAGTAGTTAAGTTTTAATAAATGCTTATTTGATTAAAAAATACAACAACAACAACAATAAAAGAGAAGCTGAGAAGAGAGAAATCTTTGGAAGGAATTATAATGAGTAATGTTTTAAACATGTTGAATTTAAAATGTCAATGGGACATCTATCCAGCTTGAGATTTCCAGTAGAGAACTGGTGATGTGAGACTGGAGCTCAGTGAGAGAATGTGGCCTGAACTTATCTGATTATCATTCAAGTGTTACTCACTTCTTCCATTAGTTATCATACTTGATGTCATTCACTTGTCTTTACCATGTGTGGATGTCCTCAATCTGGCTTTAACCTTTGACTTTCACATTCTGTGTATTGAAATTGGCCTGTACCCTTGATGTCCATTTCTGTTCCCTCCTCCAGTAGAGTGGCTCTTCTCTTAGATACTTTAGTTTGTTGTTGAGTATCCACATAACAACCATTGCTCTGCCTCAGAATCACGGAATCTCAGATTTAGAAAAGATCATCTTGCCCAGCCTGTGCCCTAGCACAAATGTACTCTAAATTACATTGAGCAAGTAATCATCAAGCCTTTGCTTGAAGACCTCAAATGAAGGGAAACCTGCTACCTTCTGAGAGAGCCCATAACACTTCTTTTTTAAAGAGAAAATGGAAGAGATTTGTCTGAGGCCATCAAATGATACTCTGGCCTAGCTATATCACTGTTTTATAACAGTTACTCCCATGTATGCTTGGGAAGGATTTGTGTTAGGAGAGAAGCCTGGTTTTTCCAATTTCCTGTTAGTACAGATTTAATGTTGAAAGAATAGGAAACAATTCTTTCAAAAGTTTAACAAAATAAGCACTACTTAGATATAGAATAGGAAGTATATTTAATTAGCACATACTATCTACCAAGAACTTTGGGAGATGGACTTTCTTGTCTTAGGAACCCTAGGGAGGCTAGTATCATTGAATCACAAAGTAGGGAAGAGCATTAAGATCCACAAAGCCTGGAAAGGTAGTAAGGAATGGGCTAGGTTTGGGAGGGTATTAAATATCAAGAAAACTTTATATTTTGATCCTGGAGGTGAGAGGGAGCCACTAGAGTTTATTGGATGGGATTTGGGTGTGACTTTGTTAGATGTGTACTTACAGATCAATTAGCCAGTTGAGTGAAGGATGACAGATTCCAGAGAGATTTAAGGCAGGGAAACCAACCAAAAGTCTAGCCATGAGGTAATGAGGGGTTGGGTCAGGGTGGTAACAGTGTCAGGGGAGAGAAGAGGAAATAAATAAGAGGTGTGAAGGTAGAAAGGGCAATATTTGACAACTGATTCATTTTGGAAGTGGGATAGAGAGACAAGAAAGAATGAGGGGTTCAGGATGACACCCAGGTTGCAAGCCGGGTGTTTGGAAGGGTATAGGTGCTATTGATAGTAATAGGAAAGTTAGGAGTAGGGGTAATTCTGGGAAGATGGTGGCAGAGAAGCAGCAAGGCTCCAGACCTCCATAAAACGCTTTACTACCAATCAAGGACAAAGGGCTCTGAGGGAAGAGAAAACCAAATCTGACAATAGAACAGAGCTAGGGGAATCTTCTATCTCAATCCAACTTAAAAGGTACACAGGGAAAAAAAGATAAAAAAGCCTGAATTCTTAGAACTGTCTTGTGGGAGGGGAAAGAAAGGAGGAAGATCCCCTCTAGCACCTAATATGCTGAGTCTCCAGCAAATCCTGGAATGTCTGGGTGGGCTGGGTTGCTAGTCTGAGGGAGTGCCTTGCTGGTACAGCTGTGCCAAACTCAAGGCTCTAATCATAGACAGCAGGGAGGCTGCTGGAGGAGAAATCCAGGGAGGGTGAACATACACTCCATCTTGCACTGCCCCCCACCTTTCTCTCCAGGTTTTGACCTCAGGGCACTTCAAACTGTGCAGATCAACCCCACCTGGCTTAATCCTATCAATACAAAGGACAAGAAGTCTTCAGAGGGCAGGGAAGCTACAACACCCTTCCCACACACTCTACAGTGAAAGTATCCAAATTCACTTCTCTAGCTTTTACCATAAGCTGGGGAAAATCTGACCTCAAGTCCCACCAACCTAATTAATCAACAAAACAAAGAAGAACCTCTTCCAGGACTGAATAGCCCAAACCCACAGATAAAAAAAATGATGAGAAGGCCAAGATTACAGCCAAAAACAGGAGAGAAAGAAGGAAACAATATGAGTAAACAATAGAAAAAGAAAAAAGAAACCACAATCAACAGCTTCCATCCAAAAATTGAACAAAAAGCAAATAGATCAGAAGAAGATAAAGGAACACCAAAAAAGCATAGAAACTTCAGTGAAATGGACACAAGCTTTGGAAGAACTTCAAATTCAATTAACTCAAGAACTCAAAATTCAATTAATTCAAGAGCTCAAAATTAAAATAACTCAAGAACTCAGAAAATAATCAACAAAGGCTGAAGACAATTGGGAAAAGGAAATACATGATCTAAAACAAGAAAATAATGTCTTAAAAGCCTAAATTGACGAGCTGAAAAACTCAGCAAAGAAGGTAAAAGGTGAGCTACAAAGAAAATCAGACCAGAAGGAGAAGGATGATCAAAAAGCCACGGATGAAATTCAGTCTTTAAAAATTAGAATTCAACAACTAGAAGCAAATGATTGCAGCAAGAATATATAAAAATAATTTAAAATGAAAAATTTTAGGAAAATATGAAACAGCTCATTGACACAAACACAGATCTAGAAAACAGGTTTTGAAGAGACAGTTTAAGAATTACTGGTCTACTAGAAAATCATGACAAAAGAAAAAGTCTGGGCATCATCCTACAGTAATTTATACAAGAAAACTGTCCTGACATTCTCGAACAAGGGGGAAAAGTGGAAATTGAAAGAATCCAGAGATCACCTCCTACATTTAACCCACAACTGACAACTCCCAGAAATATTATAGCCAAATTAAAAAACTACCAGACCAAAGGAAAAATGTTACAAGATGCTAAGAAGAAGTCATTCAGATACAAGGGTACCACAGTTAGGATAACACAGGATCTAGCTGCATCTACATTGAAGGACCTGAAGGCATGAAATAAAATATTCCAGAAAGCAAGAGAGCTGGGTATACAACCAAAAATTAACCATCCAGCAAAACTGACTATATTCTTGCAGGGGAAAGTATGGTCATTCAACAAAATTGAAGACTTCCAAACATTCATAAAGAAAAAACCAGACTTAAATGGAGAGTTTACTGCCCAAACACAGAACTCAAGAGAATCACCATAAGGTAATAAAGAGAGTGGGAAAAAAATACAAAAAAACCTTTTCTCTAAGGGACTCAATGAGTTCAATTGACTTATATCCCCATAAGAAAAGAATATATTGGTAACTCTTAAAAATTGTTATTATCAACAGTAACTAGAAGAAGTATACTTGGAGGGAACAGGGACAAACTGTATAGGATAAAATGTCAAATTGTGTGTGTGTATGTGTATGTGTATTTGTGTAAAACTAGAGGTAAAAAAGGAGATAATATTAAGATAAATGGGAAAACAGACAAATTGGACTAAATTTATAGTTCATAAAGAAGTGCATGGGATGAACAGGGGAGAAGACCAATACAATGGAAGGGTAAAGGGGTCGGAGAAAGGAAATACTTAATTCTTAAGTGCAATGAAATTAACTTAAACAGAGAAGAACAATTAGACCCATTGGGGCAGAGAATTGATTCACACCCTATAGAAAAGTAGAAGGCAGGGCAGCTGGGTCACTCAGTGGATTGAGAGTCAGGCCCAGAGCCTGGAGGTCCTAGATTCAAATCTGGCTTCAGGCACTTCCCAGCTGTGTGACCCTGGACAAGTCACTTGATCCCCATTGCCCACCCTTACCACTCTTCCACCAAGGAGCCAATACACAGAAGTTAAGGGTTTAAAAAAAATAAACAAAAAAAAAGAAAGAAAGAAAAGTAGAAGGGTAACAAATGGACTGGTGGGGAGGGAAGCAATACTAGGGAGGGGGCCATAAAGAACAGTAAAAGGGGAATAAGAAGGGAAGGGGGAGAAAGGGAAGTATAATAAAGGAGGGGATTAGGGGAACTGATCAAAAACAAAAAAACTGATATTAAAAAAATAGTGAAAGAAGAAAGGGCAGGAAAACGAGAGGGAATCAAAATGTCTGGGAATACACAGTTGATAATTATAACTCTGAATGTGAATGGGATGAACTCTCCCATAAGAAGGAAGAAAAGAGCAGAGTGGAATAGAAACCAAATTCCTAGCATATGTTGTCTACAAGAAACACACATGAGACAGATAGACATACATAGAGTAAAAATAAAAGGCTGGAGCAAAATCTATTGGGTTTCAACTAAGAAAAAGAAGGCAGGAGTTGCAATCATGATTTCTGACAAAACCAAAATAAAAACAGATCTTGTTAAAAGAGATATGGAAGGTAATTACATCTTGATAAAAGGCAATATAAACAATGAATAAATAGCAGTACTCATCATGTATGCACCAAATGGTATAGCTTCCAAATTTCTAAAGGAGAAACTGGCAGAGCTCAAAGATGAAATAAATAGCAAAACTATAATAATGGGTGACCTCAATCTTCCCCTTTCAGATCTAGATAAATCAAACCAAAAAATAAATAAGAAAGAGATAAGAGAGGTGAATGATATCCTAGAAAACTTAGAGTTGACATATATATGAAAAAAAATAAATAGGGACAAAGAGGAATATACCTTCTTTTCAGCAGCACATGGAACATTCACAAAGACAGACCATGTACTAGGGCATAGAAACATGGCAAACAAATGCATAAAAGAAGAAATAATAAATGCAGACTTATCAGATCATAATGCAATAAAAATATTGATTAGTAAGAATACATGGAGAGGCAAACCAAAAACTAATTGAAATTAAATAATATGATTCTCCAAAATAAGTTAGTGAAAGAAAAATCATAGAAATAATTAATAATTTCATTGAAGACAATGACAATGATGAGACTTCTTATCAAAACATATAGGATGCAGCCAAAGCAATACTAAGGGGGAAATTTATATCATTGAGTACATATATTAACAAATTACGGAGGACAGATTTCAATAAATTGGGCATGTGACTTAAAAATATAGAAACCAAACAAATTAAAAAATCCCCAGATAAAAACAAAATGAGAAATACTAAAAATCAAAGGAGAAATTAATAAAATCAAAAGTATAAGAACTATTGAATTACTAAATAAGGTGGTACTTTGAAAAAAACAGATAAAATAGACAAAGTACTGGTAAATCTAATAAAAAATAAAGAAAGAAGAAAAACAAATTAACAGTATCAAAGATGAAAAGGGAGACATCATCTCCAATGAAGAAGAAATTAAGGCAATCATTAAAAATTATTTTTCCCAATTATATAGCAATAAATATAGCAATCTAGGTGATATGGATGAATATATTTACAAAGATATAAATTGCCTAGCTTAACAGCAGAAGAAATAGAATGCTTAAATAATCCAATATCAGAAAAAGAAATTGAACAAACCATCAAAGAACTCCCTAAAAAAATCCCCATGATCTGATGGATTCACAAGTGAATTCTATCAAACATTCAAAGAACAACTAATTCCAATACTATATAAACTATTTGACATAATAAGCAAAGAAGGACTACCACCAAATTCCTTTTATGACACTAATATGGGACTGATTCCAAAGCCAGGCACACCAAAAACAGAGAAAGAATACTACAAACCAATCTCCCTAATGAACATAGATGCAAAAATCTTAAATATAATACTAGCAGAGACTAGAGCAAGTGATCTAGAGGATCATCCACCATGATCATGTGGGATTTATACCAGGAATGCAAGGATGGTTCAACATTAGGAAAACCATCCACATAATTGACCGTATCAACAAGCTAACAAACAAAAATCACATAATTATTTCAATAGATACAGAAAAAGCCTTGAAAAAATACAGCACCCATTCCTACTGAAAACACTAGAAAGAATAGGAATAGAAGGACCTTTCTTAGAAATAATAAACAGTATATATCCAAAACCATCAACAAGCATCATCTGCAATGGGGATGAATTAGAAGCCTTTCCAATAAGATCAGGAGTGAAACAAGGATGCCCATTATCACCTCTATTATTTAATACTGTGCTATAAACACTAGCAGTAGCAATTAGAGAAGAAAAAGAAATTGAAGGTATTAAAATAGGCACTGAGGAGACTAAGCTATCACTCTTTGCAGATGATATGATGGTCTACTTTAAAAAATCCTAGAGAATCAACTAAGAAGCTTGTAGAAATAATCAACAACTTTAGCAAATTATGTGCACAAAATAAGTGCACATAAATAATCAGCATTTATAAATATTTCCAACACATCTCAGCAGCAACAGTTAGTAAGAGAAATAACATTTAAAATCACCCTAGACAATATAAAATACTTAGGAATCTATCTATCAAAACAAACAAAGGAATTATATGAACACAACTACAAAAGACTTTCCAAACAATTAAAACTAGATTTAAACAATTGGAAAAACATTGCTTGCTCATGGGTAGGACAAGCTAACATAATAAAAATGATCATTCTGTCCAAATTAATTTACTTATTTAGTGCTATACCTATCAAATTACCAAAAACCTTTTTTTACTGAATTAGAAAAAAAAAAACTATAACAAAGTTCATTTGGAAGATCAAAAGCTCAAGAAATAATGAAAAAAAATGTGAAGGAAGGAGGCCTAAGAGTACCAGATATTAAACTGTACTATAAAGCAGTGGTCATCGAAACAATATGGTACTGGGGGCAGCTGGGTAGCTCAGTTGATTGAGAGCCAGGCCTAGAGACAGAAGGTCCTAGTTTCAAATCTGACCTCAGACACTTCCCAGTTGTGCAACCCTGGGCAAGTCACTTGACCCCCATTGCCTACCCTTACCACTCTTCTGCCTTGGAGCCAAAACACAGTATTGACTCCAAGATGGAAGGTAAGGATTTATCAAAAAAATATGGTACTGGCTAAGACACAGAAGGGTGGATCAGTGGAGTAGACTTGGGGAAAGTGATATCAGCAAGACAGTCTATGATAAACACAAAGAGCCCAACTTTGGGGACAAAAATCCACTATTTGCCAAAAACTGCTGGGAAAATTGGAAAACAATATGGGAGAAATTAGGTTTAAATAAACATCTCACACCCTACACCAAGATAAATTCAGAATGGGTGAATGACTCGAATATAAAGATGGAAACTATAAGTAAATTAGGTGAACACAGCATAGTATACTTGTCAGATATCTGGGAAAGGAAAGATTTTAAAACCACGCAAGAGTTAGAAAAAATTACAAAATGTAAAATAAATAATTTTGATTACATTACATTAAAAAGGTTTTGTACAAACAAAAACAATGCAACCAAAATCAGGAGGGACACAACAAGCTAGGAAAAAATCTTTATAACAAAAAACTCTGACAGGGGTCTAATTACTCAAATATACAAGAAGTTAAATCAATTGTATAAAAAACCAATCCATTCCCCTACTGATAAATGGGCAACGGTCACAAATAGGCAATTTTCAGATAAAGAAATCAAAACTATCAATAAGCACATGAGAAAGTGTTCTAAATCTCTAATAATTAGAGAAATGCAAATTAAAACAACTCTGAGGTACCACCTCACACCTAGCAGATTGGCTAAAATGACAGCAAAGGAAAGTAATAAATGTTGGAGGGGATGTGGCAAAATTGGGACATTAATACATTGCTGGTGGAGTTGTGAACTGATCCTGCCATTGTGGATGGCATTTTGGAACTATGCCCAAAGAGCACTAAAAGACTGCCTGCCCTTTGATCCAGCCATACCACTGCTGGGTTTGTACCCCAAAGAAATCATAGATAAAAAGACTTGTACAAAAATATTTATAGCCATGCTCTTTGTGGTGGCAAAAATATTGGAAAATGAGGGTGTGCCCTTCAATTGGGGAATGGCTGAACAAATCTTGGTATATGCTGGTGTTGGAATTCCATTGTGCTCAAAGGAATAATAAACTGGAAAAGTTCCACATGAACTTGAAAGACTTCCAGGAATTGATGCAGAGTGAAAGGAGCAGATCCTGGAGAAGTTTATACACAGAGATGGATACGCTATGGCACAATCGAATGTAACAGACTTCTCTACTAGCAGCAATGTAAGGATCCAGAGCAAGGTTGAGCGACTTATGAGAAAGAACACTATGCACATTCAGAGGGAGCACTACAGGTGTGGGAACACAGAGAAAAACAACTGTTTGAACACATGGGTTGATGCAGACATGATTTGGGATGTAGATCCTAAATAACCACCCCAGTGCAACTATCAATAATATGGAAATAGGGGGCTGGGTGGTGGGGGGAGAGTTAGAATATAAATCATTTAATCATGGAAAACTTTTCTAAAAAAAAAAATTCAAAGTTGTTTAAAAAAATAAGAAAAAGGGGCAGCTGGGTAGCTCAGTGGACTGAAAGCCAGACCTAGAGACAGGAGGTCCTAGGTTCAAATCCAGCCTCAGACACTTCCCAGCTGTGTGACCCTGGGCAAGTCACTTAACCCCCATTGCCCACCCTTACCACTCTTCTACATAGGAGCCAATACACAGAAGTTAAAGGTTTAAAAAAAACAATAAAAAAAAGAATAAGAAAGTTAGAAAGAG
This sequence comes from Gracilinanus agilis, assembly GCF_016433145.1. NCBI lineage: Eukaryota > Metazoa > Chordata > Mammalia > Didelphimorphia > Didelphidae > Gracilinanus > Gracilinanus agilis. Next base: position 516,376,860 of record NC_058131.1, read on the forward strand.
GAGAAACCTTGGGGGAAAAGATAATTAGTGGAATTTTGGAGAGTTAAGTTTTTGATGTCTTTGGAGAATTTAATTCAAGGTATCCAAAAGGCAGTGGTGAAAGACTGGAGATCAGAAGACAGTTAGTGCTAGATATGTAAATCTGAGAATTATCAGCACATAGACAATAATTGAATCCATAGGATCCTATGAGATGACCAAGCAAAACAATATAGAGGAAGAAGGAAAAATAGCCGAGGATAGAGCCTCAGGGACATCCGTGGTTAGTAGGCATTAAGAATAAGATCCATCACAGGATACTGAGAAGGATTTGTGCACCAGAGGGGAAGTGAGCCATGGGAGCCAACCCTGGAGACCTTTCAACTTTACCTGCCTTATCACATAGACCATGATTTATTACTGATCTATAGATTAGTTTAGAATAGAAATAGGGGAGGAAAGGTGAATTCCCCATCTTTCTGTTTGGCTTGGTTTGTAGAAGAAGGACCTTGTTTGGGGAGTTAGATAAGGGATTTCCTCCATCTACTGCCCTTCTCCTGTTTTATTTATAATAGATAATATACCTCTTATAGCAGTCAGATAGGAGATTATTGAATATATTGTGTCATGAAACCATAGAGGGAAAGGAGTATCAAGGGAAAAAATAGAAATTAACTATAAAAGGTTGAAGATTAGTCAACAACTACAACTCCTCCAAAAAAGAAAATACTTGCAACAAATACAGTGGACTTTCACAAATCCCTTCACTGACAATATGTAAAAAATTGTATCTAATTCTGCATTTTGGTTTATCTTCTCCCTTTCAGGAAATGGGTATTGTGCTTCATCTTTAGTTCTCTGAAATAGTCATTTCTCCTTACACTGCCTATTTCACTTTTAGATAGATCTATTTTTCATAAAGTTTTTACTCATGGAAAGAATATATGAATTTTTCCCCACAAAGTGTGGAGGTCCTGATATGGAAGCTATCTCTACAAATGCAGATTGTAACCAAAGACTTAGTAGACAAATTCTGTAAAATAATTTGAGGCACAGAGAAGGTATATGACTTGCCCAGATAGACACAGCTTGTATGTGTTAGTGGAGTGATTTGAACCCAGATTTTCCTGGCTTGATTCTCAGAATTCTATACATAATATCACACTGCTCTAATTTTTGGAGGCTTCCATCTTTGCTCCTAATTCTGCTCTCTGAGTACAAGATATAGGATTTAATCCCTCCTCTATACAGACAACTATTCAAATATTTGAAGAGGACTAAGATGTATCCCGGAAATCTTCTCCAAAAAAATAGGTGTCCTCAAGTGACATGAACCCATGGTTAATTACCACTCTGTTTAGCCTTTGTTAGACATTCTCTAGCTCACCAATATCCTCAGTTAAATGGTTCTTTTTCTCACTTAGCCCTCACACATACACACCCAAGGACAAAGCTCAGTAGGCACAGGAAACAGTAAGATGGCTCTCAAATCTTGCCTGCTTAGCAGACAAGAATAACAGTATAGAAATTATATGATTATAAACCTTAGATCTATTTATATTCCTGTTTAAACTTTGAAAGAGTCTTATGTAAGATTCCTGTTTTTTCTGAATTTCTTTTCTCCTCCAATGTTAGTCTACAAAGCTTGAATATCTGGACAAAGTCTGCAATAATGAGGTTTCTAAGAGAGCAGTCCATCTGTGAGCATCAAAGTCATCCTCATAACAGCTTGGCTACAGTGAACCAGTCACGTGCTGAGTGAACCCAAATGACATCAATGTGTTGAGTGCAATTGTGTGTGAGACACAGGGACAAAAAATACTTCTAGGAGATACTGAAGCACAATTTGGAATGTAACATCGCCATTAGTAGTTGAGGGGGGAAAACAGCAGCAGACAGAGCATGTTGGCCTGCAGCAATCAGTGAGGGTGAGACTCAGAATGTAGAAGAGTATCCTGCCCCCTGAGAGGCTAAGAGACAGATCTTCAAACAGTGAGAGATGGCAAGGTCGTGCTCTATGGGAAAGACCCCATACTGTCAATATCGAAGGGACTACAGAGATTTTTGAGCCATTCAGACCACACTTAGACAAAAAGTTCAATTTCACATATTCTTCTGAGAGAAATAAGAAAAGATTATAGCTGAAACAAAAAGAATGAAAAGAAGTAGAGACTAAGAATAGTCATAGGTGAAATTCTCATTGGAACAAATAAAAGTTTTGTCTGAGTAAGAATGAAAAGATTAAAATATACTGCCAGTTCTCTATGTATTAAAGGAAAATGAGATTATCTCCATGTTTGTAACTTTCTATATATCTATATCTATCTACATATTTGTTGTTCTCTAATTTTTTTAATTCATTATTTCTCTGTGAATATTATATATTTCTTTTTGAATTGCTAATAGTTAGATGAGAGTCAGTTGCCATAAATAGAAATAAATCTGAACACACATACACACACACCTTCAACTGGTTGTTGGGTTTTTTTTTAAATCACTCAACAAGTCTTAGATATCTTATTACAAATTTTAGGATATTCGTGGTCAAATTTAAGATGTTGACATTCCTAATTAAGTAAATAATATTATTGAAGTTGTTTAAAAGGATGTATATTGGAAGGATTTTTAGTTTGAGAAGATATGATTCCAAGTTTGGGCTCTGATGTATTTTATCTGTTTCCTTATCTGTAAAATTAAATTTTCTGAAGATCAAATTAGATAAATGGATATAAAGAATTTAGTCACTGTAAAGCAATATATAAATCTAATTCACATATGTTGTGGTCTATAATTATGATTTAACCAATGTGGGAACTTCCTAGTATAGAAATTATAGATTAGCAACTTGTCTGAATCTATTATCAGATGAAATAATAATCAAGCAATCCATAGAAAAAAAATTTAACTCCCTCATTCAGCCCAGGATTGCATAAAAAGACAACCAGAACCTTCTAGACACCTTCTACTGGGAGAAAAAACCAACAATGCAAATGCTAATGAACACAGAAAAAGTTTGGCCAGATATGTTCCAGAGAGGTATGAAACCTGTTAACTCTCAGCAGCCAGAGGACAAGAAGCCTAGTGAGAGATTCCCAAGGGGGATTCAAAATCCAGAGTGCTCTGACCATAGAGGAATGATTAGGCCTTGACAGTATTCTAATTGGGACACACAAGGGAATCTACATATATGATGCAATCTGACAAAAGATGCTCCAGAGGGTCCTGAACACAAATGATCCATTACTCTAAGTGCTGATATGCCAGGAAAAGTCAATGTCAGTGACAGAGGCATATGGAACTGAGTCAGGAACAAACATGGCCTATAATCATCCCATCAAAGAATACAAGACAGAGTAGAACCTAGCCCTGACACAGACCCAAATCAAGAAATGAGAATGAAAATATAAGTAAGAACATGTTATAGGGCAAGTGATATCTAAGAGGTACAGCCAGAAAAAGAAAGTAACTCCATAATAATTGTAAGCAAAGAGCCTAAGAGGCAAAAATAAAAATGAATTAGCCACAAGGACTACAAGAATCCCTAGAAGACAGGACATTTAGGTAGTACAGTACAGGCTAGAGAGCCAGGTTTGAAGTTGAGAGGAACTAGGTCCAAATCTGGCTTTGGACATTTCTTAGGTGTGTGACCCTGGGTAAGTCACTTAACGCCAATCGCCTAGCCCTTTGTTGCTTGTTTGTCTTAAAATTGATACTAAGACAGAAAGTAAGAGTTTTAAAAAATACCGAGAAGAAATAAATTAAGCCAGAGGAAAAAAAGAATCAGAATGAAAGTAGTCTAGAAAAGAAGGTTTAAAAAAATCTTTCAGGGGGGCAGCTGGGTAGCTCAGTGGATTGAGAGCCAGGCCTAGAGACGGGAGGTCCTAGGTTCGAATCCGGCCTCAGACACTTCCCAGCTGTGTGACTGTGGGCAAGTCACTTGACCCCCATTGCCTACCCTTGCCAATCTTCCACCTATAAGTCAATACACAGAAGTTAAGGGTTTAAAATAATAAAAAAAAAAAACAATAAAAAAAAAATCTTTCATCAGTAAAGAGCTACCGAGAATAGTTAATGACATGACACTGAAATGCTATAAGAAAAATTATGTCAAAGAATAAACACTAGCAAAAAGAAGAAAAAGAATAGTTTTGACACCAAGGAATTAACAGTTTATATCATACAAGCTATAGCACCTGCTTCTCTGGATGAAAGAAAAAATATAACAAAGTATAATTTACCCTTGCAAAACTAAGTCTAATGTTTAAGGGGGAGAAAATATCTTTTAATAAAATAAATGGCTTTCAAGGTTTCCTGATGAAAAACCAAAGCTAAGTAAAAACTTTAAAATGCAAAAGGAGACAAATGGAAGAGGAAAGCAGATGGATTAGAATTCATAATCCAAAAATATGGGTTTATAAGAAACAATGTTTCTCATAGAGTTAAAAAATGAAAGGATTAGAAAAATTTATCATGTTTCAAGGACAAAATCAGGCATAGCAATCATAATCCTATAAAATAAGGCAATAGTAAAATAGCTATGGTTAAAAGAGAAAAGCAAAGAAGTAACATTATGCTTAAAGGCACTATAAACAATAAAGCAATATAAATAACTTTGTATGTATCTAATGATATTGCATTTAAGCATATAAAAGGAAAGTTAATTGAATTGTAGGGGAAGTGGGAGAAAAAACTATAATACCTAGGATCTTCAAAATACCACTTTAAGACCTAGACAAATCTAATCAAAAGATAGTGAGAATAGTAATAGTAAGCACCTCAATAGAGGTTTAGAAAAAGTAGATATGATAGATGTTTGGTGATTACCAAATGAGGATCAAAAAGGGATACATACATACATATATGTATGAAATGTGTGAAATAAAACTTAAATGAAGAGGAAATAATTTAAATCTAAGGATTTGATTGGAATCAAAGAAGAAATTATAGAAAAAACAGATATATACTTTATAGAACATGACAATAATGAGATAATATATGAAGATTTTTGAGATGCAATCAAAATAGTTCCTGAGAGGATATATATTGCTAAGTACTTTCATCAACAAAAGAGATAAATAAGTTAAGCATGAAACAAGTTTTTAAAATTTAAGAAATAAAAATGATAACTTAAAATGAAATTCTGAAATTCAAAGAAAAAATAAACACGTTTTAAAAAACATTTAATTCATAAAACCAAGAGCTGTTTCACAGGGAAAAAAATAGTAAAATAAGTAAAACAGTTGATCTGATTTAAAATAAGAAGATTAGTCGATTAAAATAAAGTATCAGATTGCCAATACAAAAATGAAAAAGATTTTAAAGCAAATAAAGAAGCAATAAAAAGAGTGATTAAAAACTCTTTTGCCTAATTATGTGTCAATGAAATAATAAAATAATTGAATATTTAAACTAATACAAAATATAGAAACTGACAGAATAAGAAATGCAGAATTTAAGTGACTATTTCAGAAAAATAAATTGAATGAGTCATAAATGAGTTCCCAAAGAAAAAATCCTGAGTATCATATGGATTTCCAAGTGAATTTTTTCCAGCATCTAAAGAATAATGAATTCTAATCTAATATATAAATTTTATATAAAATTTTAATATGTGACAAGAATAGATTCTAATAAGTTCCTGTTATGATATAAATATGATTTTGGTTCCTTAACCAGAGAATAAAAAAGCAAAGAAAACTATAGACCAACATCCCTATTGAATGATGAGACAAAATTAAAGGTATCCCTTCAATATCAGGGCTTTCTATACTACAATTTCAATATATCTCATGTCAGCATAGGAAAATAAGTGAGAATTTTGGGGAGTTTTATGGAAGCATCATTTTACATGCAAAGGACAGTAGAACACAAAAAAGTTTAAAAATTTGGAAATGCATGAAATATGTGTATAGTATTTTGTAATTATCAGCATATTTTCTCTTTTAATACCATAAATGTACACAACTTCTTTTTGTAAAGTTAAAATGAGTAAAAAGTTAAAGTTTATGAAAAGAATGTGAAAGTCAACAAATGACATAAGAGCAAGAATTGTTGAGATATCTTTAAAATTTTAGTAACTCATAAATGCATAAAATATATGTATAATTTTACAATAAGATACTATAAACAATCCATGAAAGAAAAATAAAAAGTCAGATTTCTCTGGTATGAAGGGAGAAGAGAACCAAAAATCTTCATGACAATTTCCAAATTGCCAGTGTCAGGTTCCTATGCCGCATGATGTGGAAGGGATACTATAATTGACAAATTTTAGAAAAGAGTCTAAAGCAACCTTTAAAAGTAATATTCACCATAATCAAGTTGTAGTAATACTAGTATTTAAAGTTTGTTTCAGCTGAGAAAACATAAACATAATAGACAATATTAATAACAAAAATAATGAAAATATCAGGTGGCATAATTCTATCAATAAATTCAGGTAAAGTTGTTGACAAAATACAATATCCATTTCTGCTAAAAACAGTTTTAAAAAGGATAGTAATAAATGAACTTTTCTCTGATGTGGTGAAGAGTATCTGTCTAAAATCAAGAGCCAGCATTATATTTTATTGGGTAAAATTAAGTCTTTCTAAGACCTTAAGACTAAGATCTTTCTATGATCTGATATTTGACTTTAAATAAATTAATGAAGCCATAATAGAAAATTTTGACTCAGGATAGCTACATAGCTAATTCTACTTAATCTCTTCCTTAATTACTTTCCTAAGGAAGGGGAAAGGAAATGAAATTTATAGAGCACCTACTATGTGCCAAGTACTATAGTAAATGCTTTTTCAAATATTATCTCATTCGATTCTCACAACAACTCTTTATGGGAGGTGCTATTATTATCCTCCTTTTAGTGTTCAGGAAGTTGATGCAAACAGAAGTTGTTATTTGCTTAATATCATACATCTATTAAATGACAAAGGGTCAAATTTGAACACAGGTCTTCCCTTCTCTAGGTTTGGTACTTTATTTGTCACAAACTGTCTCCTAGATTTTCCATTCAAAAAACAACAAAACAATAGCCCATAGCAGAACTATCAGCTCTAAACTAACTGTTTCACAATTTTATTGTAAATCAAAAAGTTACCTTATTGATATAAATAATAGACACAACTCTGCCCTCTCAATATACTTGTATAAAACCTGAGAGGAACCCATAATTAAAGTTATTTTTCAGTGTGTATTTGCATAGTCCCTGCCTCAAAAGCTTTAGTATTTAATTGGAATAGTTAATAGAGATACATATAGATATAAATCAATGTGTGAAAAGATTTAATTCTTTCAGATTATATCAATCCAACAATAGCAAAAACATCAATTCTTTCAGGATATAAGAATCACCAATCTGAAGGGTGGAGTCAAGATGGCAACTTAGACACAGCAAAAGTCCAGACCTCTCTGAAAACCCTTCCACACCAATCAAAATCAAAGTGCTTTGAGGGGACAGAAAACCAAATCTAATAACAGGACAGAGCTGGGGAATCCTCCTGCTGGATTCAACTTAAAAGGTAAGCCAAAAAAGCCTGAATTCTTGAACTCTCAGGTTCAAGAGAAAGAAAGAAGGAAGGTCCCAGGACCCCTCCCCCACCTACAGTGCTGTGTCTCCAGTGGTGGCTGGAATCTCTGGGCAGGCAAAGGCTCTAGTCTGGAGGGAGTGCCTTGCTGGCACAGTTGTGCCAGGCTCAAGGCATTGGACACAGGTACTAGGGAGGCAGCTGGAGCAGAAGCACAGAGAGGGCAGCCTAGTTGCAATCAAAATGCTTCATCTTGTTTCCCACTCCCAGCCTCCTTTCTCAAGGTATTGACCTCAAAGCACATCCAGCTCTGCTCCACCGAGACTTAATCTTATAAATAGGACAGATAAGAAGCCTTCAGAGGGCTGGGAACCTCAGTCTCTAACACCCCTCCTCCATAGACAGTGGTGAGAGTAGCTGTAAGAATCCAGCTGACTGGGATCTCAGGGCAAAAGCTGAGAGAATACCTTGCTAACAGAGTGGGAAGCCCAGCTCCCTCCAGCCTCCACATCTTCACCTACAATTTCAGCTTCTACTACCAGCTGGGGAAAATCTGACCTCAGGGCTCATTCATACCATCAGCCTAACCTAATCAATCAGCAGAGCAGAGAAGAAGCCCTTTCAGGACGAATAGCCCAAACCCACAGATCCAGCAGATAATCAGAGGAACAAGTTTAAAGCCAATTACAGGGGGGAAAGAAGGAAAAACTATGAGTAAACAACAATAAAAGGAAAAAGAAATTATAATCAACAGCTTCTATTTTATATAACAAAGAGCAAATGGAACAGAGGAGGACCAAGGAATACCAAGAAAATACACAGAAACTCCAGTGAACTGGACACAGACAAAGAACTAAAAATACAATTCAAAAAACAATTAAGAAAGGCTTAAGACAATTGGGGAAAGAACTTAAAAAGCAAAATAAGTCATCTGGAAACAGAGGTAAATGAACTAAAACAAGAAAGTTGTATCTTGAAAGCCAGAATTGAACAGCTTGAAAATGAGGCAAAGAAGGTGAAAGATGTCCAAAAAGCCAGGGATGAAATTCAGTCTTTAAAAATTAGAATCCAACAATTAAAAGCAAATAACTTCACAAGGCAGCAAGAATCTATAAAACAAAATGGAAAGACTGAAAAATTTGAGGAAAATATGAAACACCTCATTGATAACACCACAGACCTTGAAAACTGATCCAGGAGAGACAATTTAAGAATTATTGAACTACCAGAAGATCATGACAAAAGAAAAAGTCTGGACATCATTCTAGAGGAAATTATCCAAGAAAACTGCCCCAACTTCCTTGAACAAGAAGGAAAAGTGTAGATTGAAAGAATTAGCAGATCGCCTCTTGCATTTAATTCCTAATTGACAACACCCATCAAGAACTAGCAGACCAAGGGAAAAATATTACAAGCTGTTAACAAAAAGTCATTCAGATACCATGGAACCACAATTAGGATAACCCATGATCTGTCTGCATCTACACTGAAGGACCAGAAGGCATAGAATATGATATTCTGGAAAGCAAGGGAACTGGGTCTACAACCAAGAATCAACTACCCAGCAAAACTGACTATATTCTTGCAGGCAAAAGTATGGTCATTTAATAAAATAGAAGACTTCCAAGCATTCACAAAGAAACGACTGGACTTAAACAGAAAATTTGATTCCCAAGCACAGAACTCAAGAGAATCACCAAAAGGTAATTTAGAAAGGGGAAAAAAACCCAAAAATCTTTAAAAGGGATGCAATAAGTTGAAATGATTTGTGTTTGTATAAGAAAAGATGATATTGGTAACTCTTAAAAATTGTTATTATCATCAGGGTAGCTAGAAGAAGTATACTTAGAGTAAACAGTGACAAACTATATAAGATGAAATGTCAAAATATGTATATGTGTATACATTTATATATAACTAGAGATAAAAAAGAGGATAATACTAAAAGAAACAAAATGGGGTAGATTTATATTTCATAAAGAAGCACATGGCGGGAGTAGAGGAGAAGATCAATACAATGGAAGGATGAAAGAGGTTGGAGACAGGTCTTTAAACTGGAGGATTTCTATGTGAACTGGAAAGACCTCCAGGAATTGATGCAGAGTGAAAAGAGCAGAACCAGGAGAACATTGTACACAGAAATGGATACACTATGGCACAGTCAAACATAATGGACTTCTCTACTAGCAGCAATGCAATGATCCTGGACAATTCTGAGGGACTTATGAGAAAGAACACTATGAACATCCAGAGAAAGAACTATGGCAGTAGAAACGTAGAAGAAAAACACATGATTGATCACGTGGTTCAACAGGGATATTATTAGGGTTTTGATGTTAAAAGATTGCAAATATGAATAATATAGAAACAAGTTTTGAACAATTATATCATGTATTACCAGTGGAATTGTTTGTCAGCTCCAGGAGGGGGGAACTGAAGATAAGTAGGAAAAATCAGGAATCATGTAACCATGGAAGAATATTCTAAATAAATAAAAAATAAATAAAATAAAAATAAAAAAAGAATCACCAATCTGTACTGAGATTTTATTTTCATGACTATAGTTTAAATCTACCTATGTAGGGCTTTGTAGTGTACAAAGTGCTCCATTACAGCCATTTGTAAGGTAAATGGTGAAATCAAAATTCAATCACATTTTACATATGAGAAAATTCAGGGTCAGAGGGGGTTACATAATTTGCCTACAGCTGATTAGCTAGTGTCAAAGCCCAAAAGAAACAGAGGACTTTTAGTTCCAACTTCTCTGTTATTCCAACTATACTATATTGCTTTTGCTAATACATATCCTTAGACATGAAGGCTTTCAAGTTCTTAGGGTTTCAGAAGGAATATTTAATATGTACACAAAAAAGAAATGTTATAATGATCCAAAATGAGATGAAGAAACTCCTCGAAAAGAATTTAAATGTGTAGTAGCAATAGATGAAGTAAAATAAAATTAATACGAAAGTTCAGCAAGAGATAAAATTCTCCATAGGTGCCATCTGCCTGGAACCCACATTTCTAAAAATCACACCCATCCATTTTGAGTTTCATTCCTCCTGTGGCTGAGATTACAATCTATCATTTAAAGGGAATCTGACACCAAGAGAAAAGCAAGTATATAAAAAGGAATTGGAACTGATGCAGAAAAGAAAAGTAAAAATAGGTTGTATGCCTCTGTTCGTTAAAATCACATAGTTGGTAGTCGGGAAGACAGTCAAGACAAGAACTAACATTTTTTTTTCTGTCATTTTTATCATCAGGTGGCTTATAGTGGGAAGGAAATGGAAAACATGTTGAAAGATAATCATATCTTTTAGGACTTTGTGTTTTATGATCCTTCTTCCCCACTCTATGCCAAATATTGTATTTGCTAAGATACCTATGTGTTACTTTAAAACTAAAGTCCATGTCTGCTCACAAGATGATAGCAATTCCCCTCAATAGTCCAATTTTTGATATTATATTAGAAAAATTAGCCACAAACTGATCTTTTTTGTGTCATTCTCAGATATTAAATATTGTGCATATGCTGGAAAAGAAAATGACAAACCACTCCAGTATCTTTGCCAAAAAAAAAAAAATAACTCATGAAAGGGGTTAGTACACTATGGTCCAAAGGGTCACAAAGAATCAAATAAGACTGAACCACTGAACAACAAAAGGTTATATGAAGCTGATATAGCAGGAGATAAAGAAAGACACATCCAGGGAGACAGTCTGGCTGAGCCCGTGGGGCCAACCATGTAGTTAAGAAGACATAGGTTCAATTTCTGCCTCTGACATGTACTAGCTGTGTGAATGTGGGCAAGTGACTTAATCTCAAGTCATCCAGGAAAAACTCTAAATTACAATGCTGATTTACATTGGTGGATATTCTTGAGAGCAAAGAAATTACTCACCCATAGAGAGAGCCGGAGAGACAGAAAAATAGAATGAACAAGAGCAAGTCTCTTAAACTGTTGGGTCTTGCTTTTCTTATCTGTCAAATTAGAGTCAGTTATTCTCTAAATCATTTCTTCTGCAAAATTCCATTATCCTATGTCTCTTGCAGATCTGGTATAACGAACAACAGTAAAGATTAATTATTACGAAGAAAATGAATAAAAAGGTTATTTGCATGTTCAACTTTCAGTAGACCTCCAAATGTTCTTGAAAAATTCAGTGTCTAAGTATTTCTTAAAAATTAGTTTATTTATTCAAATATCTCAACATAATTCTTACACATAATTTCCCCCCAAAAGTCAATTTAGCTCTCAAGTCCATCATTACAGATTCTATAAATTATATATGTGTATGCATATATATATAGATATATATTTGCATTCTGTCATTTCTTAATTGTTGAAAAAGTCTATATAAGCTTTTCCATATGGCCCCTACTTGGAAGAAAAAAGTTCCTAACACTGGGCAGCAAACATGCTCTTATAACTCACCTCATGACAAGGGCAGGACTTCCCTCCCAGTTCTGTTCAATCACTTGACGCATATTATTAGCAGTCCCTGAGCATAGTCAGTAACATTTCTAGGCTTCCATTATGCAATGTTGTTGTTTTTTTAATTGTGCAGTGTTTTTTCTTTCTGTTATTACGCTGGTCAAATAGAAGGATGGACTAAGGGTCAGATTAACCATATTAATACCTTATGAATGAAGAATTACTAGAAAGTAATCAGACATTTATTAGGAACTTAGTATGTGCCAAGCAATGTGGATACAAAGAAAGGGGGCTGGGGAGTCCCTGCCCTAAAGTAGATTCACAATCTAATGAGGGAGATAACTTACAAATAATTATATACAAACAAGATATATATGGAATGACTGGGAGATCATCACACATGAAAGGCATTAGTATTATGGGGCACTGAGAAAGACTTCTAGAGAAGGTAGGATTTTAACTAAGAATTGAAGGAAGTCAGAAAAGTCAGGAGGTAGCCATGAGTAGGGAGAACATTCCATGCATAGGTGACAAGAAAGTAAAAATGTCTAATGCTGAGCTATTGAATGTTTTGTTGAAGGAACAAGAAAGAGGCTAGGGTCATAAAATACATGGAAGTGTAAAAAGGTTAAAAAGATAATAGGTATTTTGTAGAGGGCTTTAAAAACCAAAAAGGGTGAGATTTCATATGTGATTCTAGAGGAAAATGGAGCTACAAGAGTATTTTGAATAGGAAAGTAATAAACTGTAATCTGCACTTTAAGAAGATAACTTTGAAAATTGAGTAGAAGATTTAATTAATTATTAATAAATTATTTTGTTGAATCTTTTTTTGATACTCTGATGCATCTGTTATTATATATATATATATATATGTATGTATGTATGTATGTATGGGTCTTTCTCCAACAATGTATGTCAACTCATCTATCCTTGCCCATCCAGTGTAGTACCCTTTACTATTCTCCTGAAATTTCACCACAGTAATCCATCCAATGTGATAAGGACTTTCTTTTAGAATTCTGAATAGTTTGATACTACAAGTTGCTACCTACCAGATACGTCACATTCTCTCTTTGTGACCAATCTATCCGTGTATCTCTGGTGGCATCCTATTTGTCAGGAAGTGGAGAGGTAGAGTGAGTGTTGTACTTCAAGCCAAGAAGACCTGAGTGAATCTTGCCTTAGACACTAACTAGGTGTGTTTCCCTGAGCAAACCATTTATTTGACTCCTGTCAACGCCATTTTCCTCAAATGTAAAACGAGGATAATAATAAAACCTACTCTGCAATAGTGTTATGAGGATCAAATGAGGTAACAGGTAAAGCACTTTGTAAATCTTAAATCTCTTCATAAATTTAAGTTGATGCAATTTTCTTCTAAAATTTTTACCATATCTCCCATCTAATTATTTGCTGCCAGTGTGTTGTAGCCTGCACATGTGCACCACTTGCCTCTCACTTCCTCTTTGCGTGATTCCAAACTTTAATTCTTTTGAATTTAGTATTCTATGACCTCAAACAGATGAATGCCTATTTTACCATGTGACAATTTGCAGGATGAAGGAAAATTCCTTATCCAATTAACAATGATAACATATTATCTAAGGAAAGATATTTTCTAGACTTAGAATAATGGGTGGGCAGCAGTTTTCCTATAATATAGTTCAACAAACCATGGATAAAAGTATGTAATCCTTTCTGAAGTGGATTTGCTGTAAGAAGAAAAAGTGATTATTATACATTCCACACAGCATGACTAATGCCAGTCAATTAAGGCATAGTGTAATGGTGATACAAAGCCAAAAATGAAATCAGCATTACCATCAAGAAATGTAAATCCAGTGTCTTAATAAACCCATAGGGACTATTTAAACTGGAAGATGAGGATAGTACAAGAATGAATTTGATTAGCATGTCTAAAGTGACAAGGTTTATACAATCAAAACAAATAGCCAAACTAGGTTATAACTGATGAATTTGGGCATTATAAGCAACCAATCTAATTAATTTAGCCCCATAACTGTATTTTTAACTCAGTAATATGATTTGAGGTTAAAATTATTTGTGTAATTGCTTACTTCTTCCTATTTTCAATGCTAATGGCCAGTCAGTGACTATGATTTTATATAAACTGTTTTTAAAAAATAGCTCGAACAGCTAGGAAACGTCTGAGGCCATATTTGATGCCAGGTCCTCCAACTGCAGTCCTGGAGCTCTATTCACTGTATTATTACCTAACTGTCCTGATGTTACATATATTCTTGAAGGATCTAAATTCAAACAGATTTATTTGTAGGAGTATCTTCTGAATATCCAGTGTCTACAGCCAACGTTTTACTTTAATTTAAAAGCATCCTAGCCCTGATACCAATCTAGCCAGTTTTACTTCTGACATATAACTTCCTAGCTCAAGATGGTCTCATCATGGGCAATGGGAGCATTATGAGGATAGTAAAGAGTCTTAGGCTATAATTAAATGTAGCTAAATGACCAAGAAGGTATTGCCTGAGAGATATCATGGAGTAGTGCCTTGAAATCAAGACTTGGGTTAAGGTTCCACATCAGACGTTTACTCTCTATGTGTCTCTGGGCAATTCACGTGCCTCCCTTGGCCTCATCTGTAAGAGAAGAGGGTTGGATTTAATGACTTGTAAAGTCCCCTCCAGCTCTGAATCTATAAATATATGAAAAGTCAATTATTCAGACCTTATGTTTCCTCACCTGTAGAATGGAAATCATAATCCTCTCACTCTCTACCTCATAGAGTTACTGTGAGGAAAGTGCTTTGTACACCTATATAAAGTTCTACTTAAATGTGTTATTATCATGGATTATATCTTGTTCAGAGAATTACATATTCTTCCAGGAAGAATGCTGCTTAATAAAAATCATGGATTTTGAACCCAAGTTAAATTACATTTTAAACAGAGTACTAACCATTAAAATATATTTTTCCCAAGTTCTTTTATTGGGTAATGGAAACTTGAAGATGATTCTGAAAGAATTTTTTAAAGAAATAACTGTTTTTTCCTGAGAGAGAAATGAGGTCAGAGCCAAGGTCATTATCATTAGATCATATAACTGTTTCTTGGTAAGATAACTCACTTTGTATGCCACTTTACTTTTTTAAAAACATTATTTTCTATCTAAGTCATATCTCTAAGACAGAAGGGTAAGAACTAGGCAAATAGGGTTAAGTGACTTTCCCAGGGTCTCACAACTATTTGTATTCCACTTTAAAGTTTACACAAAACTTTAGATACATGATCTTATTTAATCTTCATCATCATGAGCTTAAGTTCTATTATTTCTGTGTTATAGGATTGGTCCAGTTCATATATAAATAATAATTCATTAATTTTTTAAAAGCCACATATTTCAAGTTCTAGATGAAAATAAGCAAATATGTATGTATGTATAATAGATATTATAATACAAAAGTGAAGTATTCATTTATATGAATTGAGAATCATTTGGCAGAATCTAATTTTTGTGCTTTACTGAGTTACTAATGAAATCAGAATTGGGATAGAACATTGGTTACTGAGTAAGAGCAAAACAACCTAATTTCATTTCCCTCAATATGTCCCACTGGGATCTTTTTTTCCCCCTCTCTCTCCAAAGTTTCAGAAATGCTTGTCCCTAATTCTGTGGAATTCTCCAACTCTTGCATTTGTAGTTTATAACACAGTTGCAGAATTCCAAAAGGACTATTTTGTTCCATTTATTATAGTAAAAAGAAATCCTTGCTGAATACAAAACATTTCTGTTTTGATTATGTGAACTGATTGTGTGTAATTTTGCAGCTTCTTTTTTATGTCATCATGTCCATTGAATCCCTTTTAAAGGCAAATCATTTTCTAGACTAAAATGTTATCCTAAGAGCAGTTCTACTTTTGCTGACATGATTATGATTAGGAAAATTTAGATCTTCACTGTATATGAATACATTAGAAGAGGATTACTCTGATCGAGACTCTACAAGAGAGCTAAAATATACCACAAATAAATAATCAAGCATCTTTTATGAATTTAAAAATAAATCATGTATCATAAAGTAAAAATGGCCAGTTTGGGCTCCGAAAGAACACACATAGCATTGCTAATTTACTGCAGAGAGAATCCAGTAATGTGGGTTTTTTTAATTAGATGGTAGAAACAGTAAGGTGACAGGACTGAGAACAGGTAAATCATCCAGGAATAGAAATGCACTGAGACACGGAGCCAGCTGGTGTGGGGCTGCCTTTGTCTCAGTGATCCATGTTGCATTCTGTAATAGGGACTGTTCAGACAGTCTGTTGCACAGCTGTTGTTACTTAGAAACAAACAGTCAGGTCTGTTAGTGGTATCACTCTGCAGGTACTATGATGACAGTAAAGTTTTCTAGGAAGGACTGGGTGTCTCAGGGAGACAGAAGAGAAGCCAAGTGGAATTTGAAACACCAAAGAGCTGCAAAAGAAATTCTCTCCCTCCCCCCTACTTTTACTTAATTTATTCCATTATGTGTATGAATTGAGTCATCTAGGCAGAGCTAAATTTATCCCATCAGATTTGGGTACTCAAAAATTGGACTATGGATAGAGTCAGCAAAAGGAAGAAGTTGCTGCTACTATTTTAATGGAGAATTCTATCACCAAAAAAATCTAGAAATAAGGTTTAGTATTTAGATGGTATAGGTTTGTGTAAATATATGTTTTTTTTAATTATTTAAGATACAAGCAGCTTTGAAATGGATTCATTTGCATTTAATCTATTCCTGACCTTCATGGTACTGAAAGAATTCATCTCTGAGTTAAATAAATAAACAAAAAACCAAAACCTATACCTTTAGCATCCATCAAATGATCTATGAGACAGAAAATGGCTCATGTTTGATGGTCAAATAAGATATATATGTAAGAATAAACCAAATCCATTAAGTGTGTGCAGAATATCTAGGAAATATTTCCCAATAAGATCATCTAAAATGCTATAAGTCCAAATAAAAGATATGGATATTCTGTCAGTTGAGGGAATTCTAGACTCCTTGAGGGCAGTCTATTTCATTTTGTCTTTGTTTCCCCATCGCTTAGCACAGTGTCTTGAAAATAGTAAGTTCTTAATAAATGTGTGTCAAAGAGAATTGAAAAATTGTTCAAGAAGGCCTTTTCCCATAGAGGAGCAAATGATGAGTACAACGCTGCTGGTGAATTCCCAGAGAGTATCCAGCATGACTTCAAGTTCTCACCAATAAAGGCATGACTAGGATGAGTAAAATTAAACATTTGCCTTAGGCATATAAAGCTATGGGGCACTTGCATTTACTATCCCAAAACACAGCATGCCATTAGGGTGGATGTTGCAATTTTAGATTCTTGCCTCAGGCATAAAATCAGCTTCTGATGGTTATGCTCCCCAACAAAGGAAGAATGGTAAAAAAAAAAACCCTTATGGCCTAATCCATAGGAATGGTCAACTCAAGTCCTAAATATCATTCATTTATTCCTTTGCTTTTTCCCCCTTTTTTTTCCCTTATAGAAAAAGAGTGCTTCAGTTTCATGTTTTTTTAAGGTAAAATACAAGTTTTTGCCACCTCATTGTATATGTCCAGGTTTTGGGCAGTGCAAAAAATGCCCTGGTTGTCCTTGAAACACTTTAGTTATCCTTGAAATGATCTGGTCATTCTTGCAAAAGAAATTACTAAACTTGGAACATTCAAGAACATGATCTGCTCTCTCTTTTCCATCAATAATTTCAATGGTTTTCAGAAAGATGGGTACAGGCATCAGACTATAGTCACTTTTCAATAATACTTTTATTATTCTCTCAAAGGCATTTTAATCTCTTGGTAGGGATGAAATGACTTGCAACTCTCACCTGAATGGCTTACAAATAGCCCCAAAAGGCAGGGTTGTATAGCTCACCTTGAGAATTATATCTTGTACAAGGCCTGCGTAAAGCAAAATTCTGAAGTAGTTAAATTTGTTTTTATATCTCTTTTTGTGCATGTTTTTCCCATCTCTACCAATTTCCTAGCCTTCTTATGTATTCCCAATCACCACCCTTAAAAACCCATTATTCATGTCCATACCATTTGAACCAGAATCAATTATTTGGCTTATATCTGATCAAGGTAGTCATTGAAGTGAAAAAAGATCCTAAAATATTTGTGTTGGCACATAGGAATCACTATATAAATGTTAACTCTTATTAGTTATGTAGTGGCATTTTCGGTGATAGCAAGAATAGAAGCAAAGTAGAATTCCATCAATTGGGGAATAGTAAACAAATTATGGTACAGAGATGTAACGGAATATCGCTGTGCTGTAAGAAATGATTTTTGTGATAAATATAGAGAAGCATACAGAGATCTATATGAATTAATGCAAATGAAGTAAGGAGAGCCAATAAAGCAACATAAATAATGACTACTACAATGTAAATGGAAAGAACATATGCGAAATAAAAAGTGAATAACAAAATTATAAAGATCAAGCATGACTCAAATGAAGCAATAGGAGAGGATACTCCCTCTTAATGGAGGTGGGAAGTCTACTGGTGTTGCATATTATATATGTTTTTGGATTATTTTAATGCATTGATTGTGCTAATTTTCCCTCTTTCCTTTCTTTTTTTTTCCTTAAATTTTTTTTATGTTGGTCAGGTGTGTCTGATATTTTATAGCCCCATTGAGAGTTTTCTTGGCAAAGATACTGAAGTGGTTTGCCATTTTCTTCTCCAACTCCTTTTATAAATGAGGAAACTGAAGCAACATGGTTGAGTAACTTGTCCAAGGTCACACAGGGCATTTCACACATGACTCGGCCCTCTTCCCAGTAGCCCAATGGGAGCACTTCCTCTCTCCCCTGTCTGGGGTAGGGAGAGGGGTTCTCATGGGGCATGAGAATGCAGTTTGGAGGTTCGCTCTATAAAAGATTCACCGTCACTGCCCTGTACTGTGTTGATAGTGAGCACCAAAGCTGGGGACAATTGCAGGAAATAATATAGAGGTTGAATAGATTATACTCTACTTACTGAATATGGGTGGTAATGGGGAAGGGAAAGTTTGAGTTAATAGCAATTTCCAAAATTAATTCTTGATATATTTACTAGTTTCCATAGGCTTGATCTTTATAACAACCCTGAATAATGTTCCTTTTTTCTTGAAGAAATTCCACTGATGGGAAACAGAACTTTCATCAGTATTAAGCATATCCATTAATTTTTGGTTGATACAAGTATTTTTTTAGGTTTGAATATAGAAAGGACCCCTGGTCACTGTTAGAATGTGCCTGACTTATGTGTTGTTGTCATATCCAAATTAGTTGGATAGTCAGATGTGAAGCTGCAAGAGAATGAAAACAAGTTCACGAAATGTTGCAATCAAATCCTGGCAGTTTTCTTAGACCACATGTCTCAGCTTAAAGCATCAGAGTATTCATCCTTCTAATAAAGGGGAAGGGAAGAACATCTGCCAAGTAGTCATCAACATTCATGATGCTAATAACAGTTAAGTCTGTACTGGCTAAATGAAAATGACATAAGAGAATACTGGAAACAAAGCAAAAGAGACACTGAAGTTTCTCATCATCTTAACAAAAATAAAGGTGTCGAACATCTTCCATATATGATGCTACTATGTGGGGATGGAATTGTTCCCCTATATACTTCCCCACTAGACTGTCGAGAAACACAGTTCAATAGTCTAATGTTTGGACTTGGATTCACAGCAGCTATGCTATTCTTCAACTCTTCATCACCCCATTTGAGGTGTTCTTGGCAGAGATACCGGAGTGATTTGCCATTTCCTTCTTCAGCTCATTTTATTGATGAGAAAACTGAGGCAAGCATGGCTAAGTCACTTGATCATGATCACATATATGGTGTCTGATAGTATTCTCCATTTCTGTCACCTTCCTCTATTTCTATTACATATCCTCCACTTCCCAAGATCTGACCACTGACAAAACAGAACATGCTCTAGAGAGCATCAATATCAAATTAAAATAGAACCAGAGCCACTAAACTATAGATAAAAATCCTTATGGCTATACATTGACTTCGTTTTAAAATGTTATATTATCTGAGGTTTATTGCCTTTTCTTTCTTTTGCCAAATATTTCCCAATTGCATTTTAAATTCTGGAATACTTGGAAGTATTGTGGGCCTTAATAGGAATTTAATATCTCTGCCTCTTGTGGGGAGCTTCTCACTCTTTCAGGATAGCCTTCAGTCATGCTATTCACTTCACTTTCCCTTCTCCAACCACCTCTACCACAGCCTTGCTACATACATAAGCTTCTGAGGTACTCCCTCCATATCTCCAGTCTAGAACCGTGATAGAATCAACTCTGACATTTTTCCTAGGTGGGCTCTGTCAGTCTACTCCCCCAAAGTCCCATCCATAGCAAAGTGTCCCTACATGCCTCTTCCTTTTGAATGTAAACTCCTTGAGGACAAGGACTATCTATTTGGAGTTTTCATATCCTTAGTGATTAAGCACAGTGCCTGGCAAATAGTAAGTGCTTATAAATGCTTTTCCATTCACTTACTTCCACCCCAACCACCGCATACAAAGCACAGTAAGTCTGAACAGTAATATTCGATATGCTTTCTTTAATCATCATTTTAGGCAAAAGTTTTTTTAATCAAACCTTGCATTGTTCTAATAAACTTCTTGAGTCTGGGAAGGAAGTCAAAGGGAGATTAAAAATTTTTTAAATATGTGTAATAATCCTTACTGACTAGCCAAGGGAGAAATAGATTTGATTCTTCCTGGTTGTGTGACTGGGAAAATCACAATCTTTTTCAGCTTGAGATAGATATTATACTTATGGATCATTTGATAATATGACTACACACAGAAAATGAATTGAAATATAACTCCTTTATCAATGATCAGTTATTTCCTCTATGCTCCCTTCTAGGAGTGGAATAGAGAGAGAATGTTAAAATCAGAAAGACCTTGGCTTAAGTCCTGTCTCTGCCACATTCAGCCTAGAGTTCCTTGAATCTTTCAGTGCCCCAGAAAAACTAATATCAGTCAGTCACAAACTCTAGGGATCCAAAAGAAAATAAAACAATCTTTTCACCTAAGTAGCTCACATTCTAATGGGAGAGACAATATATAAATCAAGTATATACAAGATAAATAAAGGTGAATGGGATGGAGGATCACACTAGCAGTTGAGGAGGTGGGAATGAGAATGAGGTCTCCTTCCTGGAAGAAGTAATGCTTAAGTTGAATCTCAACAGTTTGCAGGGATTCAAAGAACTAAAAAAATCAGAAGGAAAGCAATCTAGGCATTTGGAGAATCTATTGCAAAGGCATCAAGATAGGAAATGGAATGTCAGATATGGGACACGGTATGGGAGAACAGAATGCATAAAGGGAAGTAGAATCTAGCAAGAATGGAAAAGAGATCATGAGGAGCTTTAAATGTCAAACAAAGGTCTTTACATTTGATCCTGGAGTAATAGTGAATTACTAGAGTTTCCTGAGTAGGGGATGAACTATTCAGATCTGTGCTTTAAAAAATCATTGAATTAATGGGAGTCAATTAGATTACCACATAGAAGAATAGAGAGAGAAAGTGGAGGTGTTGAGACAGAACCTTAGGGAATATCTATATTTGGTGGGTATGACATGGGTGAAGATCCATTAAAATGACTGAAAAGGACCAGCGAGTCATGTAGGAGAACCAAGAAAGACCAGAACCCAGTGAGGAGAGGGTATCCAAGAGTAGAAGGCAGTCAATAGTGCCAAATGCTACAGAAAAGACAAGAAAGATAAGGATTGAGAAGTGGCTGTTATTTTTGAAAATTAAGAGAATATTGGTAATTAAATAAAGCAATTTCACCTGAATGATGAGGCTAGAACCTAGACTGCAGAGGGTTTAAACTGAGAGTAAAAGGATAAGTGGAGGCACTGATTGTAGAGAGCTTTTTCAAAGAATTTAGCTAAAAAGAAAAGGTGATAATAGCAAGCCAACATAGTAGAGTCTAGTGAGGAAATATTTTTTAGATGGATGAGACAAGGAAATATTTTAGACAGCAAAAAAGTAACAATAGATAGGGAGATGCTAGAGATTAGAAAAAGGGTTGAGATTATGGTGGGGATAATCTAATGCAGGGGTCGGCAATCTTTTTGGCCGTGAGAGCCATAAATGTCACATTTTTTAAAATGTAATTTTGTGAGAGCCGTACAGTGCTTACAGTGTGCGCTCCTGTAACAGTGCCTGAAAAAAAATTGACTTTATGGCTCCTGCAGAAAGAGCCATATCTGGCCCTCAAAAGAGACAGATATGGCTCGAGAGCTATACGTTGCCGACCCCTGATCTAATGGGAAGAACAAGAAAAATTGAATTTAAGGTATTGGGATTGGCCTTGATAAAGAGAATGACTACCTTATCATTAGAGCCTGGAATGCATCAATTGATGTCAGAGAGATGTGAAATGAACAAGTGGAGAAAGAATTCTCAATGAATGGCTTCACTTTTTTGGTGGATTGGGATTAGAGGAAAGGAGGAACCTTTAAAGAAGGTCCTGAACTGCTTTAGTAAAGATATTCCTTTCTAGGAGCTCTGTACACCAATGAAATCACAGGTTCAGTGGGGGAAAAGAAATATATGTGTAAACACATTTACTATATATATAGTAAATTTCATTTTTGGTGATTTATCATTCTTGTCATCTCCAGTGCTTGCTATATCTGATGTTTCACAAAATTCTTCTAGAACAAATTGTTCATTATATATAGGCATAAAGTTTCTAAGGAGGTTATGAACCTTCAGACTTTTTTTATTTCTCAAACCTGAGTCATACATCTCAGTATATTATTCACCATCTTCTCCTTTCCTATTTCCACAATGTAGTCACTGTATATCAAAGTGTATGTTGACTAAGCTATTTGTCACAATCCCAGGTAGAAGGGTAGCCAAAATTCAAAAAACTTTTAGAAAGATAAGAAAATAGGAGTCACTAATCTCAGAATCAGACAGGATCATTAGTCTCAACCAAATTCCCAGGTACTCACCTCAGCTGGTACCACTCATTGGTCCACAAAGTAATGGGCCCTTAGTCTAATTTGAGAGTTGCAAGGTTCTATAATGAATATCTAATGCAAACCCTTTGCCTGAAGTCCAAACTGCAGCCCATAACACTCTTAGAGTTACTCAACACTCAAGAACAAGATTAAAATGGAATTGTGAAATCTTTGACAGAATAAGCAAAAATATCATATAATATATATACATACAGTTTTAAAATAGAATATTAAATATATATATACAATAATGTATCTATATATAATATTATGTTTTAAAACTTGAGTCACTATTTGGCCCATATGTTACCCTTCTGTAAAGTTTAGTGTTTCTATTTTCTATCTGAGTTTGACCCCACAGATATAGTACATTCCACCCATTCAAAAAAGGAGGAATTTGCTTCATCATTTCAGTCATGTTGGACTCTTCATAATAGCAAAGATACTGAGTGATTTGCCATTTCCTTTGCCAGTTCATTTTATAGATGAGAAAACTGAGGCAAATAGGATTAAAAGACTTGACCAGAGTCACAAAGCTGGAAGTGTGTGAGGCCAGATTTGAACTCATCAAGAAGAGACTTCTCCATTCTAGGCCCAGCATTCTATCCCATGAGCCACCTAGCTGCCCAAAGATGAGAAAATGGAGACTCAAATAGATCAAGTGTTTTACAGTTAGTTGTACAGAGAGTTAGTGTCAGAACATGGGCTATAATACAGATTTCCTAAGTCTAAATCTAATTCTCTTTTCTCTATACCACAAAACCTCATAGGATGGAGCTTCTGTTCTCATATCCCTTTCTCTCAGTGGGTCTGAAACAATCTACATAAGCAAGATGGGCTGCATGTATTTTAATATAGGAGTGAGGAAGTTTTAAAGTATATATTGTAGTTTTAAAAGAAATGTAATACAAAATGTGTCCATTGAATTGTTTTAAATTTCAAGTTATAAAAGAATTGTAGAACTTGAGAAGTGAAAAGGACCTCTGCAGCCATCTTGTCCAACCTATACTTGAAAGGAATTTCCAATTTAAAATACTTGGCAAGCCCAGCTTCTGCTTGAAGACTTCCAAAGGAAGGAAAACCTCCCCCCTTTCTAGAGAAGTCATTTCACTTTTCTATAGTTTTAATTGTCCAATAGACTTCTTAAAATTAATATGTCCAAAACAAAACTCATTACTTTTCCTCAAACCCTCTTTCTTCTCACCCTCATTATTGTGGAGGGCTAAATCATCCTCCCAGGTCCTCAAGCTCCCAACCTAGAAGTTATCCTGAATTATTCCCTATCTCCCGCTGCCATCACCCTTCACCCCCATATCCAACTTGTGCCAAGGGCTGTCGATTTCACCTTTATAACATCTGAATGTTCCCTCTTCTCTACTATGAAATTGCCACCCATCTGGAATGGACCCACAATATATCTTAGCTGGAAAGTTGCAATAACTTGCTGGTGGGGCTGCCTGCTTCAAATCTCTCCCTACTCCAATCCATTATCCATTCAAATATTAAAATAATTTTCCTAAACACAGATCTGGTCATGTTATCCTCCATTCCACTCAATAAATCCTAGGGGCTTCCTATCACCTCCAGAGCAAATATAAAATACTCTGATTGGCATTCAAACCCTTCATAAATTAACCCCTCCCACCTTTTCAATCTTCTTATGTCTTAATCCCCAACATGTACTCTTCAGTCCAGTGACATTGGCCTCTTGGCTGTGCCACAAAACATTCCATCTCTTCGTTCTTTACTCACCACTTGAGGAATTTTCTCTGTGATATCCTGCATGCCTAAAATGTTCTCCCTCCTCCACTCCATGACTACTGACATCCCTGAATTCCTGTAAATCCCAACTAAATCCCAATGTCTACAGGAAATGTTCCCCAAACCCTCTTCATTCCAGTGCTTTCCCTTCCTTTTTATTCTATAAATAGCTTCATATCTCTATATATGTTTATTTATTTATTTGTTTGTTTGTTTGCATGTTGTCTCCCCCATTAGACTGTGAACTTCCTAAGGGCAGGGATTGTCTTTTGCCTCTTTTTGTATTGCCAGGATTCAGCACAGTGGCTGGCATATACTAAATGCTTAATAATTGTTTTTATTAATTAATTGATTGAAATTGTTTGAAAGTTTTTTCTGACATCAAACAAACTTCTCTGCAACACTTATCCTTTGTTCTGCTCTCAGGATCCAAATGGAAAAAATCTAGTCTTTCTTCCATATGACAACCCTTCACATACCTGAAGCTCTAATAATCATCTTCCTAAGTGGGTGCTCTGACTCTCTGTCTTTGTCCGTCTGTATGTCTGTCACTCTGTCTCCATCTCTGTCTCTCCATTTCTTTGTCTCTACATGTCTGTCTCTCTCTGTCTCTCTGTATCTATGTCTCTCTCTGTGTCTGTCTCTCTGTCTTTATCTGTGTGTCTCTCTCTATTTCTGTGTATGTGTGTGTGTCTGTCTGTCTGTCTGTCTCTCTTCTCCTAGATTAAACCTTCCAATTTTATAGAGCATGAACTCAAGGCCCTTCACCACTCTGGTTGTCCTCTTTCAACACAACCACTGTTGAGTGGCCCTGCCTTAATCCCCAGGTCTTTTCTTTTGCTGTACATCTTTTTCATATTCTATTTTCTCAGTGCTAACACACACCACTATCCTTTGGTGAAAATATATTCCCCTAATCATTATCACAGTACTCATTACTCCCTTTAATCTGTGGATTAAACCTATGGCAATTTAAAGCATTAATCAGTTGATCTGACCTGGGACACAAATTGAAGCTTCCATTTTTCCTCTTGATTTTTTAAAATCATTTTTTGAGCCTAGCTGGCTCACTGATGTCTCCAGTCTTGCTATCAGAACTATCCTCTTTTTCAAAATTTATTTCCTCCCCCACCTTTTTTCTCATCTCATGACCTTTTTACCTTTGTTCTCAAAACACCCTTCTCTGTCATCTGATCCTGGCAGAGAGAAGAGGGAGGCCCCCAGCCCTGCCCTTCCACCTTTTGGTCCAAGATGCATAACTGACATTTTACAATAGAAAAATAGTATTTTAATTACCAAGCAATGCCAGGGATCACAGTAGCATAATATCTGAATTGCATCCCCTGCACAATTTAACCTCACTCTGGTAAACTTGAACTCCTTAAGACTTACAATGACAATGGAAAACAAGCGCCTATGTTCAAACATTTCCCAAGAGAGCAATAAAGGAGGAAGAGAAAGAAGTTTTCTCATATCCTATACTTAAATATCATAAAAATGCCTTATTGCCAATAAACAATAGAACAGGCTACTAATAATTAGTAAATGGTCCTTGCTTTCAATCATCCTAACTGAAAGAAAATTTAGGCCAGAGATTATTTCTTTAAATACCAAGAAGAAATAATTAGGTCAAAAAAGTATAGATGAAAATACAGAACCAATGATAATTTTTTTGTCTTTTCTTACCTGTAAACTCAACTGAATAATCCAGTTTACCAAACTAAAGTATGGAAAATGCATCATAGAATGTGCCTTACAGATAGCTGGTGCCTTTTTAAAAAATCTACTAAAAAAAGACTACCGGATACGGGAAAGTATGCAAGTAGGGAATGGGAATCCTACAACAGAAAGAATTGCTTTTCTTATCGTTTAAAATCAGGAAGCTGAAGCAGGAAATGGCCATTTTGCCAAGAAAAGCCCAACTGGGGTCACAAAGAGTCAAATATGACTGAAATTACTAAATGACAACAAAAAGCTCACTCTGAGCCAACAATGTGATTTTAAAAAATTATAATTGGGTAAAAATGTTTATTAAAACATTTTAGAAAAATTTAGATGACATATACGATATTCTAGAGTCAGGGTAATAAAATGGAAGCTCAAGTTGGATGCCATATTCAAAATTCTCCCTTCTTTTTCACTCCCTCTTTCTACTAGTTCTAGATGTCTTCTAATAAATATACTTACAATAGAGTTAAGCTTCATATTCATTCATATCTTGATATGTATTATGTTATATAGTAAGCACAAAAGCTAGGATATGTGTAAATGTGATTTTAAGTAAAGGGCAAGGAGGAAGTCCATTTGGAGCACAGGATACTTCAGTTATGAGGTTACCTCAGTGTACAGTCTGGATAGCCAAAGGACAACATGAAAGAGTTAATGAAGGGGGGGCAACAAAAAATGATGGTATTCCCATGATGAAAAATTCACTTCCAAATTTTATCTTGACTAAAAGCAAAAACTGCCTTTGAGGCTTTGGAAAAATCATTATAAGTAAGAATGAGTATGATAGCATAATTTGTCAATTTGTAATGGAGAGAACATTATACTTGGCATCAGGAAGAACTGTGTTCACATCCAGCCTCAGACACTTATGAGTATTGTGATCCCAGATAAGTCACTGTATGTGTCTCAGCCTCAGTTTCTTTTTTTTTAATTTAAAATATTTTCCATGGTTACATGATGCATGATCCTTCCCTCCCCCAAACCCTGCTTTCTCCTTCCCCCTCCCAAAGGTGACAAGCAGTTCCACTGGGTTATACATGTATCATTGTTCAAAACCTATTTCCATGTTATTCATATTTGCAGTAGAGTGATTTTTTTAACATCAAAATCTAATCACATCCCTATCACTCTATGTGGTCGATCATGTATTTTTCTAATGCATTTCTGTTCCCACAGTTCTTTCTCTGGATGTGGATAGCGTTCTTTCTCCTAAGTTCCTCTGGATTGCCCTGGGTTTTGCTTGGTCAGCTTGCATTGCTTCTGGTAGAAAAGTCCATTATATTCAATTTTTCCACAGTGTATCAGTCTCTATGTACAATGTTCTCCTGGTTCTGCTCCTTTCACTCTGCATCAATTCCTGGAGATCTTTACAGTTCACATGGAATTCCTCCATTTCTTTATTCCTTTCAGCACAATAATATTCTATCACCAACATATACTACAATTTATTTAGCCATTCCCCAATCAATGAAGACCCCTTCATTTTCCAATTTTTTTTGCCACCACAAAGATCACGGCTATGAATATTTTTGTACAAGTTTTTTTTTTCCTTATTATCTCTTTGGGTACAAACTCAGCAGTGGTATGGCTAGATCAAAGGGCAGGGATTCATTTAAAGCCCTTTGTGCATAATTCCAAATTGCCCTCCAGAATGATTGGACCAATTCACAACTTCACCAGCAGTGTATTAGTGGCCCAGTTTTGCCACATACCCTCCAACATTTATTGCTTTCCTTTTCTGTCATATTGGCCAGTCTTCTTGGTGAAAGGTGGTACCTCAGAGTTGCTTTAATTTGCATTTCTCTAATCAGGAGGGATTTAGAACACTTTTTTTCATGCACTTATTTCAGCCTCAGTTTCTTCAGCTATAAAATGAGTGGGTTGGACTCAACAGTCTCTAAGTTCCCTTTAAGCTTTAAATCCCTGAAACTGTGATACTTTGTCATCTTTCAGTTATTTCAGTTGTGTCCAATTTTTCACTTTTCTCTTTGGGGTTTTCTTGGCAAAGATATTGGAATGGTTTGCCATTTCCTTCTCCAGTTCATTTTACAGATGAGGAAACTGAGGCAAACAGGGTTAAGTGACTTCCCCAGGGTCACAAAGGTTATGAGTATCTGAGGACAGATTCAGACTCAGGTCTTCCTGACTCTGTGTCTGGCACTCTATCTACTGGGCCACCTAGCTGCCCTACTATATCCTATAGAAACCTGAAAAGTAATAACAGATTACGTATTGGTAATATTATACAGAAAATATACATCTATACAACTCAAACCCATGTCACTTCAGACCCACTATACTATTTTTCCTCATAAAAGTCCTTTAAGTTGAAATGTTCATGGTTGATAAAACTATTTCTCAGATTTTTCTCTTTCTATTATATGTGTGTGGTTTGAATGGAAGCAAATAA
Organism: Gracilinanus agilis; assembly: GCF_016433145.1. Taxonomy (NCBI): domain Eukaryota; kingdom Metazoa; phylum Chordata; class Mammalia; order Didelphimorphia; family Didelphidae; genus Gracilinanus; species Gracilinanus agilis. The sequence continues at coordinate 516,405,726 of NC_058131.1, forward strand.
AATGACTATTATATTGCATTTGAAGTAATTATTGCTGTTTTTGAAGAAAAAGAAAAAAGATATTCTAGACATGGAAATCCATATTGCCAGGAATTAAACTAATTTATTATTGTTCATTAGTGTTGTTCTTTGTCAGCTCTCAGTATCTTTACACCTTCCATAATGTTCAATTCTATTCATGTACACTCTATTGTGTTCACCGCCTCAACTACTGGCAAAAATCACAAAACAGAAGACAAAGGAAGTCATAATATTCTATCAGTTCAAATCGAAGGACCATGCATTTAGGAAAGATTCAAGACTGCTTTTGCAAGATGATTGTATAACACAAAAACATTCTTGATGAGTATATCAAAAATATTTCTCACGTTCTGCCTGCCATAAAAAGAATGTTTGAATTAAACATTATTATTGCTCCGTTGTCAACTTGTTAGTGTATAGAGGCATAATTCACATACACACATGCCTGAGCCACATCCTGCTCTAGGATTACGAAGTAACTAAGTTATATTTCCTTGCTGCTATTATCTCAAATCACAAGGGAAACAATCATTTGAACAGACTAATAGAGATATGAGCCCCAATTTGATATTGCCTTTGCTTTGAAAAAAGGAACAACTGAAATCTAAATTATTGGACATCTGAGATTCATCAAGGGTTTCTATTAATAATTGGGCTAAGGTCAATCAAAAACCACTTATTAAGTGCCTACTATGTGCCAGGCACACTGAGAAATACTGGCATATACTGTATCAAACAAGGCAAATTGCCATATAAAAGTAATAACATTCAAGCAATACTATTTGCTTCATTCTCACATTTCTATAGATACAACTTTTGAATATTCACGGTCAATTCATTTAATTAGTAGATTATATATTTTCATAACATTATTTAGTTCCCTCATTTTACATATTCGTCTCAGACATTCCTGAAATAGGTAGAATGGGAACAATGAACAAAATATGATTCTGAAAGGATATATTTATTCAAAAGACCAGAAGGAATTTAATTTTTTAAAAGGATTGCAGTGAATAACATTGTAGATAGAGATGGTTATACTCATGAGAACATTCGCAACCAACTTTAGGGTGCATGGTGTAAAAAATTTAGATGAAAGTCATCAGAGCTAGAACCTGCGGGGGGAAAGACTCATAATCCAGACCACGTGGACACGAAGAAGAAATAGAATTTGGAAAATAGATCATAAGGATAACATGGCAATATGATATTGTGGTAATGGGGTACCCCAATTATAAAATATGAGGATCAAAAAGATTCATAAGTTTTAATTATCCAGTCATGTCTACTGTTAAGTAGAGTGTCTTTCTCTGGATAAGAGAAGAATCATTGCTTTAGAATGGACCAAATAAAGGTGGCTAATAAAGACCAATAATCAAGATACATAGAAATAGTAAGAGAGCACCTACCTATCTTTGGTGAATTCAAATCATCAGATTCAGTACCCTTTTATACTAGGACACAGAAAAAAAGTTGTCAGATGTCATTGTTCTGAATGACTATGAAGAATGAAAGAGGTATTGCAAGGGGAAAACAATCCTAATTTTTAAAAGGGGAAGAGAATAGAGACTACAAACTAGAGGCCAGTGACCTTGAGGGTGCCTCCTGGCTAAACTCTAATGCATGTTATTAAAAGAATACCTAATTAATATCTAGAAAAGGAAAGGATGATTATAAAGAGTCAACATATTTTTGCCATGAATAGGACAAGCCAGATCAACCTCAGGTCCTTTTTTTTTTTTTTTAAACCCTTACCTTCCCTCTCGGAGTCAATACTGAGTATTGGCTCCAAGGTAGAAGAGTGGTAAGGGTAGGCGATGGGGGTCAAGTGACTTGCCCAGGGTCACACAGCTGGGAAGTGTCTGAGGCCAGATTTGAACCTAGGACCTCCCATCTCTAGGCCTGGCTCTCAATCCACTGAGCTACCCAGCTACCCCTTCAGTTCCTTTTTTTAAACTGGGTTTCCAGACTGATAGATTGGGGAGATCTGTGGATTTGACTGACTTTATTTGAGTGTATTTGCTAACCTCTTTTGCTATTCTATGGAAAATATGGAAAACTGTCAGCTTTATGATAGCAAAAATAAAAGGATTCAGGATTATTTAAAGGGCAAGACTCCAAAAGAAGTCATTGATGTTTTGATGCCAGCTGAGAAGGAAATTCTGTAGGGACCTATATACTATTTAACATTTTTAGCAAATAAGACAAAGAAATATATGACTTCATTATGAAATAATGACATCATTGTGAAATAAAATACAGATGACACAAAGCTAACATGGTAGATAAAAAGTCAGGTTCCAAAAATATGCAGATAGGCTAGAATGTGATACTAAACCTAACAGGTTGAAATTTAATAAGGATGAATTTTATATCTTACACAGCTTAAAAAATAAACTCTACAAGTTGGAGGTATCGTTACCAAGAAGTTCATATGAAAAAAGATTAAAGGGGTTTTGGAGGATCACAAACTCAATATGAGTCAGATGTGCAATATGGCAAACAAAAAAGCTAATGCATCTTCAGGCAGCATTAAGAGAGACAGAATCCAGATAACTAAATGATAACACCACTGTACCCTGCTTGGGTCAGAATACATTTGAGAGACTACTTTCAGTTCGGGGTGACACATTTTAAGAAGGGAACTGAAGAGCATCCAGAGAAAGGCAACCAGAAATGTTAGAGTCTTTAATATTATCTTATAAGGATTTGTTGAATGAACTGGTGATGTTTACCTTCAAGGGGAAGACTGGGAGTAAGTGGGTAACTGTCTAGGGAGAAAATTTTAGCTGTCTTCAAGGATTTAAAGGATTGTTGTGGAGAAAAGGGATAGGACTAGGTTACCTTGTCCCCCATAAGGAAGAATGGCAAAAATTTGCAAGGAGGCAAATGTAGGTTTTATTAGATGAAAATTTTAATTAAAAGTATACAAGAGTAGAAAGGCCTTGAGGGGTAGAGGGTTCTTCCTTGATGGAAATCTTCAAGCCAAGTCTGAATGACCAGTTATATGGTACAATAGGAAGGGAAACTTTTCAATTATGGGTTGTAATATATGACCATCCCATCCCTGAGGTACATCCCAACCCTGAGATTTTTCAAATTTCTGATTCTAAGACTCTAACACTTGCCCAAGGGAAGTCAATGAATGCCTTATGAGAACTAGAGTTCTGGTGTTCCAGCTTCCAAATCAGAGTTTTTATTTTTAATTTTCTGCTATGTGAAAACAGGCCCCCCAAAAATCTGTGGTTCACTAATGTGAGGAACTCTCTCCTCTGATATATAGTACAACCATCTATGAGTTATGAGATAATTCCGAGTGAGTCATTTGTGCCATAAAAAGACATCTCCTTTTAAGTTACATTGATTCCAGGTCTTATTAACTCAAACTACACTCCCCCCATATTATATTGCCTATATTTTTCCAATACACCATAGACCAAATCTCTATAAGAATCTGGAGGGGACATAATATGTCCTCTAATCTCCTACCCAATTTCTGAATTCCCTTCTACACCATACACGACATACTATTCATCCACCCTCAATACGGACTCATAGAAATCTGGAATTGCCCACTTCAGAAGGTGGCTCATTCCACTTTTGGTCAGATCTCCTTTGTGGAAAAGTCTTCCTTTTCTTATCCTGCTTCTCAGTCTCTCCTACCCATTGCTTATACTTATCTCTAAAGAGACATACCATGTGTTATCCCTGTTCTGTAAACTTTCAGAATGAAGTTGTAAGGATGGGATTTGTGCAAGGGGGATGGGACAAAAAGGAGCCAGAGAAGGGGTGTCTGACAGTTGGTGACAATTGGTGACAGTTGATACCAGAGGGAATTCTGGGGGATTTTCCAGAGGAGGAGGGAGAGAGGAGAGATCTTCCAGTGAAGACTGGAAGGAGAGAGGAGGACATCTCAGCTTGAATCCAGTCCTGAGGGCTTCCCGAGGATCTTTCTTTGGACACTGAAACCCTAATTCCCTGGTCAAAGACTCCATCACATCTCACCCAGGGAGACTTCAATCAGTGAGTGAGATAAGTGTATGGACTCCATTTTGGGAGCAATCTCTTAAGTCTCCTTCCCCCATTACCCAACCTTGCTGAGAGACCCTTTCTGGTCTAACTTACAATTATAGAAAGGATAGAAATAGAAATAGAAATAGAAACAAAAAGAGAAGAAGTTGGGGGAGATGCTTGAGAGTGGGATCCCCAAAGGTTCCCACCTGAGTGATGGACCTCTTAGAAATAGAGAAGAGGGCACCCCAAAATCCCTCTGCCCTTTACCCCTTTCCCCAATCCCTATATTGAGAATAATAAAAGACATTCATTAGTCAGATAGCATTCCAGAGTGCCTGAGAGTCAGTGAGGGAGAGGGGGACCACAGTTTGGTCTGGTTGCCTCCATCTTGAAGCCAGACCACCCACTGTGAAGTTGACTAACCTCAGGGGAGGCTTGCATGAACCCTGCCCTCATTCAGAATTGGATTGGGGTACCCCATAACTCATCTTATAGGGAAGCCTTGCCCCAACTCCTGTGGGGTGGCACGGCCATCCAGGCCACAGAGTTTCGGGGTGACACCCCCTCAAAGTCTCCCAGTGTATATTTGGCAGGAGGGAAGAGCTAGGAGAGAGTCTCACCTCATAGACTTCCTCTCTCCCCTCCCCCCATCTAACTTGGTACTGGCTCCCTATTTATTCTTATAAAGTTTAAACCTTGCCTGGAACTCAAGATCATCCACATCCTTATATCATACAACCTTTCCACTTTCGTTATAGTAATGGCCTCTCTGTGTATTCTGTGTTCCAACAAAATTAGACTATTGAAAACCTCCCACGTGATTGTACTTCCTATCATCAATGCCTATGCCATTTTATATGTTTAGAATGTTCTTCCCTGTTTGTAAATTTTGTTCTTTTACCTCCTTGAAAGCCCAACTCAAATACCACCTCTTCTTTGAAACATTCACCATCCACTAATAACCTTTCTCATCTAGTGTTTTGAAGCATTCTTATATATATGTATCTTCTTTTATTACTATCATAACTTTGTGTATGTCAAACCTCCAGCTAAAATTTAAACTTCAAAAATGTGAGAACCATGTTTTATTTCAATTTTGCATTTCTCCTAAGGTCTAGCATATTTCTCCGCATACAATAAGTGGTTAAATAAATGTTTATTTAATTATAATCTTTTAATTGATATGTCACAAAAATTCTATGTATTTATTTCTCTTCGTTTTCTCTTCTTCAGGTTATGTTTTCCTAATCCTTACAAATGATCTGGGTTAAATATTCTCATTGCCTTGGTCACCACCCTTCTGAATATATTCCAGCAAATCAATGGTCCACATGTGAACACAGGTATTGTTTTATCAATTTAAGATAGTATGACTACTCTGTCCCCTTACCACCTCACCACAATACTTCTATTAAAAGTCACTAAAAATGCCCCAGTTGTATTTAATTTTGGGATTACAGTGTTGTCTTATAGAATGGGCTACATCTGGAGTAATCCATTCAGGCACTAGATATGTTAAATAAAGAATGGGATTATTAGAGTTGTTGTAAAGGGAATTCAAAAGAGTTTGTACTGAACTTGATTTCCTCTGAAGACAATTACAGAAAGTTGAATTTCTGAGTCTGTAATTCTATCTAGATAGCTACAGTCTTCCATTATCTATGTATATAGGCATAGTCCATGAGAATGGTCCTCTAAATTATCTATTCAGCCCTGTAAAAAAGTTAGATATCAGTGATGTAAAGGACCTTTTTGTCAAAGAAATCAATATGAGGAAAAAAGGATTTTTTAAAAATTGGAGCATATACAATAATAAGGCAATATTAAAAAAGAAGCTTAAGATTTAGTTTTTAATGTCATGCTTCTAGTGGTCTAAAGAAGAAAAGGAGAAGAAATTTTTGTTTCTCACACACACAAATAACACTTTATTGATTTCCATTGAACTTCTAATGTAGTCAGTGTATGGTTGTGCAATGTTGTTCTGTCAGGCTATACCTTTGAACCATTGTTCTGTTGAAAATTGCTCTGGAAGGTGGTATATGAAATAGAAGGGGTGAGAAAGCATTTGAATTGTTGAAAAAAGTCCTCAATTATTTACTTTTTTGATTTAGGGACCAGGTTTTCATTTCTAAAACAAAGCAGAGTTTGAGGCAATTGTCTGGATGTCAGACTAACAACCAACATACTTACAGGTTGTACAATGATAACAATGGAAAATTCAATGTTTCTTGTTAAGTGCTGTCATTTGTTTTGTGTGAATTCTCTTCAACAGTGATGTAAATAATTGTCTACAACAACTTAATATTATTAAATCCTCAAATCCTCATCTCTAAACTCACACTACCTATTCGATATAAATAACCAGCTTCCCTTCAACTTGCTCTTGCTCTAGGAAGAAGCCCCTGAATTTATGATAACTGCTGAGAAGTGGCATGGCTTCTTCTTGATTTTTTTTTTATTGTGTACAAGGCGCAATTAGCCTCGATACTATTAAGTATTAGTAATATTATCAATACGTTTCCTAAGTAGAGTCAGGTTCCAAATGATCTGCCAGGTAGGATAAAGCTAAAGGTATCAGGGTAGTTCAGAAATGAGTGAGTAGGCAGCATCAATCCCCTCTTATTTGAGGGGCATTCTGAAGCATTGTGCTAGAGCTCAGATTAAATTCCATGGAAACTTTTGTCTTGAATGGCATTTCACCTGAAAAACAAGCTTTAAAAAGGGAATCTAGACCTAGAAAGTGATTTTCTTATCTGGGAAATGGTGCCCTTTTGTGTAGGAGTGTGCCTTATTCATAAGAAGATGAATGCAAATCAGTTCCATGTTGTAGGCAGGCTTCTGAGTAATATGTAAATAAGAAGAGGAAAATATCCACATTAATAAACAGCCCGTTGGAGTTAAGAGGCCCATCTGCAGCTTAGGTACAGAGTTTGTATACTCTTCCGTCAGAAAGAGTGTCCATATTGCATCCCTTGGTGACTGTAAGTGAAAACAGAATGGTAGTTCAGGTAGGCTTGGGCCATATGGCTGTGCCCATGAAAATATCACAGAGTTATTTTTTCAGTAACTGTGATCGGTCCATGTAAGCAAAGATCAAGTCTCTGCAAATAGAATTACGACACTCCAAGTTTCATCTTGTTGCTGAGGTCTCTTTCTCACACATACCACTAAGATTAAGCTATACTATTTCTCCACACATGGAATGAGATCTACCCAAAATAGGGAACAGCTACCAAGGGGACATAGCAAGTAGAATATGCAAGCAACAGAAGTGGCCAAAAGTGAGGTTTACAGATTGACAATACAGCATGTGCCTGTGCATCCGTGGCTGACATTCCTGAACAAAGTGACTCATAAGGAAGGTAAAAAAGACAATCTAAGGGTCTGTCAAGGGAACTATGGACACCTTCGCACTAAAACACAGGAAAAGATTGATTGAAAGCCATGAAAACAAAGAAGGGTCGACCTAAGCCTAGAGCCCCACCTCTGTCTCCTTAGTTGTGATAATTATTTCATAGAATTTCTTCTTCAACCCATTCATTTTGAAGATCAGAAAACAGGAAACCAAATTAATGAAATGACCTGCCTTGCAGTAACACAAGTGAGTAGTAGCCCTGGGGCTTAATCTTGTGTCTCCTGACTCCCGTGTCAAAGTCTTTCCACAACAACAGACATGAAACATGGGGGAAATTATTCATTCTTTGAGCACTTCTCCTATACCAAAACTGAGGTTTCAGAACTATTTCTGCATTTGCTCTCTTAATACATTTAAACCCAACTTTACCTGTTCTTTTCAAAAGGAATGCTTGGAGGTTCACTTTGAGAACCATACCGCAAAAGGTGGAAAACTGGTTTATTTTTAGGGTTTTAATTAACATTGTCATTGGGGAGTATATTTCTATTTTGTTTCAATAACCAAAAATAGGATTTAATATTAACCAGAAAATTTAATCAAAAGGAAGGAAATAAATCATTTCTGAAGTTTCATTAAGTCTAGGGCTTCTGTTCACCTCTCCCACTCACATTGTCTTTATATCTCCTATGTAACAGCCTGCTTCTTTTGCTGCTCTTAGCATCTGCTCTGTGAAGGATGACTTTGAGACCCCTTAATGGGAATAATTATTGAAAATTATATTTTTAAAACCCCAGCCAACCAAGGAGCTTTGCTTCTTTTTTTTTCTTAAGTACTTCAACAGTTTTACATGCAAGTAAAAAATTGCTTTTATTTTCAACTTGGTGGATGAGAATGGAAGGGGAAGGCAGTAAGCATTTACATAGGATCTGTTATGCATCCAGTTCTATGCTGAGTGCATTTTATGCTTGTTATCTCATCTGATTCTCACAACAACCCTGTAAATATAAGGTGCTATTACTGTCCCCATTTTATAGTTGAGGAAACTGAGGCAAAGTGATTATAAAGACTGCCTAAGGTCATATAGTTAGTAAGAATCTGGGGAAAAATTTGAATTTGGCTCTTCCTCACTCCAGGCTCTGAATTCTATCCACTAAACCAGTGATGGGCAAACTTTTTAAAGAGGGAGCCAAAGAAAAGGAAATGCTCAGCTGTCAGTCTGTTTCTAAGGCAACTCTTTCAAAGTTTTATTGTATTGTATCCCACTCATTGTATTCATCAGATTAGGAATAATGTGGCAGGGCTGGATAGAACATTTCAGGGGGCTGCATCTGACCCACAGGCTGTAGTTTGCCCATCACTGCACTAAAGCATTAGTTGCCTCCATCAAGGAAGAAATAGGATATATAATCTCAATATTATTACATATCTTTAAAAAGATTATTGGACAAGTTTTAAAATTTTTGTGATGTTATTTTTCTAGTGTATTTTTCTTGAAATTCTAATGATATCTATTTGAGAACATTTGCTTTGTACTCCCTGGATTCTGACGTGCATTATAGTTATTTTTAAAGGAGAAGGGGAGAGGTGTAATATTTTATTTGCTAGATTCTACGCTCCATGAGGAAAATTTTATTCATTTCAAAACAAATGAATTTAATTGACAAATAGTTATTAAGAAATACCTTATATGGACACCTAGAGAACTTAAAAGCTTAAATAAGTCATAAGTATTGACTTAATGGAATTATAATCTTTGTATGTTCCGGTGTCTTGCACAGGGTAGGTGTTTAATAAATGTTTAATATTGAATTTGTTTTGGTGAAGCATGCATGAATATCTTCCTATGGACAGAAAAGCAAAAAATTATAAAAACTTAATTCTAATTTGTCAAAAAATCACTATTCAAACACTTGTAAAAATGTTACTCTGAATATAGCTAATAATTCATTTCACATATCAAGTGTTTTAAAATTATTTTTGCTACCATTGATAAAAATCTAGCTTTAAATTTCAAAAGATGTTTTAAAAGGTCAGTTGCCTAACTGATGGATAAGAACATTAAATGCTTATTTTATTTTATTTTCTTGGCCTGAGGTTTCATACCAGACAGTTCATTTATGTAGAGGTTTCCCCACAGAGGTCAGCAACTATTCTGCAATTTATACTATTGGAGTGTGGTCTAGGGATTAAGAGGTTAAATAATTTATCCACAATTACACACAGCCATTGTATATCAAAGACCAGGAAATACCCATGTCTTCTTAACTCTAAAGACAGCTCACAATCCACTATACTGTGCTCAATAAAAATAACCAGTTTGCCCCATAATAAACCACTTGGATAAGGACAATTCTGATAAAAATAAGGGATTATATCTCCCTTCCTAAATGCTGAGACACAATAACATTTCATAGTTTTCTTTCCCACTTCTAACTAAAGTTATGTTTTAAATTCTGCTAGGTATTCACTTTTAATCCATAGAGCTGGCAAAGTGAATACAAATTTTACACAAGCATTTCTTTTATTCATTAAGGATTAACAAATCAACTAATTCTTGCTATCTGGTTCAACCAAATTTCATTTTGATTTTAGCTGAAATTTAGTAGTAACTTTTTCATGCAAATTCCTTCTCTACAAACTATTCATTGGCATTCTTTTTTTGAACAGTTTGGAATAAATTTGTTTAAAATGTTGACTATAGTCAACCTAGCAACAAAATATATACACTATATGTTGGTGTCATAAAAATGATGAAATTAGTGGGAAGTTGGCAGAATAGAGCATGAAACTACCTCTCCAAACTTTCCCACAAACAATCAGAAATAACTCTACAGAATCAATGCAAAATGCGGCAGAAATGGAAAAAGAATAGAGAGTGAAAGACTGCTTAGGAGAGGGATATTGACATCCCTGGCCTTGGAATTACCTGTTGGTACAAGGACTCTAGATGTAAATACCTAAGAACCTATAAGCTGTAAACTCTGGTACAATGTGAGCAGTCTTATTCTTGTCTGCTTGACCTAGAAGCATATATCCTAGCAGAAGATACCTGTAGAATCAACAATCAGTGAGCCCTACAAGTAACTGTGTAGACCAGTCATGGGCAAACTATGGCCCATGGGCCAGATGCAGGCCCCTGAAATGTTCTATTTGGCCTCGGGACATTATTCCTAATCTGACGAATACAGTGAGTAGGATACAATACAATGAAACTTGGAAAGAGTTGTCTTAGAAACAGACTGACAGATGAGCATTTCCTTTCCTTTGGCCCCCTCTTTAAAAAGTTTGCCCATCACTGGACTGTAGACTATAGCCCCTCCACTCCAAAAATACCCATTCACCAAGAAACTAGGCATTGATGACTAAAGGACTTAAGGGGCTAAAGCAAGCTGGTCAAACAGCAACTCTGTCTTAGGCTGCAGCTATGGAAGAAGAGGAGTGAAGAGGGAACAAATTCAGAAGAATGTGGTTGCTAAGAGGCTGGGTCCCTGAAAGCTGTGGTCACCCACAGAAGAATTAAGTCCCTGGCTGCCATCCCAGTGGGGAGGCAAACTGTCTACAGTGGAGAACTTCTGGGATGCCAGTGAAGGCTTTAATTGTAGTACCTGAGGTCAATCATAGTCTAGAGTTTAAGCTAAGGAGTAACAGACACTGTAACTGGCCCTGGATTTTAGAAGTTGGAAGAACTAAGTAAGGCCCAGGAAATAACACAAAAAATCCTGAAATCTGAGGCATCACCCCCACATCCTGGGAACAGAGCCTGACTCAAGCATAAAACTAACAATTAAGCCTATTTTTCTGACTGCTAAAATTTGAAATAGAAATGAGTAAGCCAAAGAGAAAGAACCCAACTATAGATAGCTATTATGGAGAGAGAGAAGTCCAAGGTTCAAATTCAGAGACAGCAAAGTTAAAACACCTACTTCTGAAATAGCAAAGCAAAATATTAAATGGCCACAAGACCAAAAAGGGCTTTTGGAAGAGCTTTAAAAAATTCTTTAAAACAAATCAGAGAGGCTAAGAAAAAATAATAAAAATAAGAGAAATGCAAGAAAACAAAGAAAATTATGAAAGAAAGTTCACCATATTGGAAAAAGAGAGCCAAAAGGTCACAGAAAAAATAAATCATTAAAAATTATTGAAATTGGAATTAGAGAAGAGGAAGCCAATGCCTTCCTAAGGCAATAAGAAAGAACAAAGCAAAATCAAAAGAATGAAATAAAGAACATAAAGCATCTTATTACAAAAACAATTGACATGGAAAATAGATCAAAGAGAGACTATTAAAGAAGCATTGGACTACCTGAAAATTATGATTTTTAAAGAGAGTTTAGATACCATACTCCAAGAAATCACTAATGAAAATTGCCTGAAAGTTCTAGAACTAGAGAATAAAATAGAAATTGAAAGAATCCACCAATTAATTCTACAAAGAGACCCCGAGATGAAAATAAACAGGAACATTATTGCTATGTTCCCCAACTCCCAAGATAAGGAGAAAATACCATAAGCAGCAAAGAAAGAAGCAATTTAAATACTGTGAGCTACAGTAAAAATAACAGAAGACTTATCAGCTCCAACATTAAAAGAGCAAAGGGAATGCAACACAATATTTCAAAGAGCAAAGGAACTGGGTTTACAACAAATCATGCAATACTGAGCAAAGCTGAGCATAATTGCATTTGGAAAAAATGATCATTTAATGAATTAAAGAAGTTTTAATTATTCCTAGGAAGAAAACTAGAATTCCATAAAAAATTTAGTCTACCAGCATAGTAAGAAGGTAAACATGAAAGACTAACTCTAAGGGAACCAACAAGGTCAAATTGATTATCGCTTATATAGGAAAATGTAATCTATAATCCTTAAGAATGATATTACTTGGGTAGTTTGAAAGAGCATATATAGGTAGAAGCTTTGAAACAAAGTTGAATATAATGGATAAGCTAAAAATAACAATAAAATAGTATGAGAAAAGGTAAAATTTAAAAATTATATGAGACATGAAGAACTGTCACAATGAAGTAGAGGAGGGCTGGTTGTATTCCAACCCCATTCTCATTAGATCTGGGTTAAGAAGAAAGAACATATACAACTAGAAGGGTAAAAGTCTTCTTAACATGCAGAGAAAGAGGAGCTTGATGAGATAGGATGAAGGAGGGATGAAGAGTCTGCTTAAGGTACTAAAGAACTAAGAGAGGAGGCAGCTGGGTAGCTCAGTGGATTGTGAGTCAGGCCTAGAGACAGAAGGTCCTAGGTTCAAATCCGGCCTCAGAAACTTCCCAGGTGTGACCCTGGGCAAGTCACTTTACCCCCATTGCCCACCCTTACCACTCTTCCACCTAGGAGCCAATACACAGAAGTTAAGGGGAAAGAAAGAAAGAAAGAAAGAAAGAAAGAAAGAAAGAAAGAAAGAAAGAAAGAAAGAAAGAAAGAAAGGAGCAGAGCCAGAAGAACACTGTACACAGAGACTGATATACTAATGGACTTCTGTACCAGCAGCAATGCAATGACACAGGACAGCTCTGAGGGATTTATGGAAAGGAACGCTACCCACATTCAGAGGAAGGACTGCAGGAGAGGAAACATATAAGAAAAACAACTGCTTGAACGCATGGGTTGGGGTGGACATGATTGGGGACGTAGACTCGAAACTACCACACCAATGCAACTATCAACAATTTAGAAATAGGTCTTGATCAATGACACATGATAAAACCAGTGGAAATGTGCGTCGGCATGGGTGGGGGTGGGTGGGGGGAAGGGGAAAGTAGGAGCATGAATCATGTAACCATGTTAAAAACGAATATTAATAAATGTTTAAAAAAAGTTAAAGGTAAAAAAGAGATAGTCAAAAGAGAAAAACTGGGAAACTATATCATGTTAAAAGGTACCATAGATAATGAAGTATTATCAGTGTTAAAGATATATGAACCAAATGTTATAGCATTCAAATGTTTAAAGGAAAAGCTGTCACAGAAGGAAATAGATAAAAAACAATAATAGTGTGAGACTTCAATTTTTCCCTCTAAGAGCTAGATAAACCTAAGCAAAAAAATAAATATGAAAAAATCAAGAAATTAGTACAATTTTAGATAATTTTAAAATGACCAATATCTAGAGAAAATTGAAGAGAAATAGAAAGGAGTCTACCTTCTTCTCAGTGATACAAGGTTCCTTTACAAAAGTTGATCATATATTAAGGCACAAAAACATTATAGTTAAGTGTAGAAAAGCAGAAAATATTAAATACATCCTTTTCAGACCATAATATAGTGAAAATTGTATGTAATAAGGGGCCATAGAATCATAAAGTAAACATGAATTAGAGACTAAATTATTCTTAGACAATGGGTAGGTTAAAGAACAAGTCATAGAAACAAATAATTTTATTAAAGTGAATGATAATGAGACAATATATCAAAACCTGTGGGATATAACATAAGCATTAGAAAAAAATTTATATCTTCAAATACTTACGTTAATAAATTTGAGAAAGAACAGATTAATGAATTGAGAATGTAATCAAAACAAAGAAAAATCACAAATTTAAAATCCCCAACTTAACACCAAATTAGAAATCTTAAATATTAAAAACAAAACCAATAAAACTGAATGTAAGAAAACCACTGAATTAATAAATGAATTTAGGAGTTGTTTTATGAAAAAATCACAAAATGGATAAATCAGTGTTTAATATGATTTTTAAAAAGGAGAAAACAAAACCAAATCACTGGCATTAAAGATGAAAGGGGTGAATATACCATCAATGAATATGAAGTTAAAGCAATTACTAGGAGTTATTTTGCCCAATTATATGCTGATAAATTTAACAATGTAAGTGAAATAAAAGAATACTTATGTAAATATAAACTGCCTAAACTATCAGAGAAGGAAATAGAATCTCTAAATAAACCCATGTTAGAAAAAAATTGGACAGGCCATAATAGAACTTACTCAAAAAAAAAAAAAAAACACCAGGACCAGGCAGATTCAGAAGTGAATTCTCCCAAACATTTAAAGATCAACTAGTTCCTATTTTCTATTAATTATTTTAAAGAATAGATAAAGGAGGCATTTTACCAAGTTCCTTTTGTGAAACAAATATAGTACTGATACCTAAACCAGGAAGAGCAAAAACAGATAAAGAAAATTATAGACCAGTTTCATTAATGAATATGGAAACAAAAATCCTAAATAAAACACCTTCTAGGACATTACAATAATATAGCAAGAATGATTTCATATAAGATAAACTGTCAAAATAATTGACTATATTAATAACAAAAGTAATAAAATCATATGATTATATCAATAGACATAGAAAAAGATGATGAAAAAAACAACAATCATTCCTATTAAAATTACTGGAAAGCATGAGTATCAATAGAGTTTTTGTTAAAATAATATGAAGAATCTACCTAAAACCATATGCAAGTATTATCTATAACAAAGATAAGTTAGAAGCCTTCCCAATAAGATCATAAGTGAAACAAGAATGCCCATTATCACCAATATTACATAGTATTAGAAGTGCTAGCAAAAAAGGGAGAAAAAGAAATTGAAAGAATCAGAATTGGTGAAGAAGTAATAAAATTGTCAGTTTGTGCAGACAATTTAATATTTGGAAAATCCTAGTGATTTACCTAAAAAAGTCAAAACTATCAATTATTTTAGTGAAGTATCATGATATGAAATATGTCCACATAAAACATCAGCATTTTTATATATTACCAACAAAGTGCTTCAAGAAGAGATAGATACTCCTTTTCAAATAACCATAGCTAGAATGAAATATCTGGGAATATACCTCCTATAGGAAACATAATTATAAAAACATCTTACACAAATAAGGTCAGATCCAAATAATTAGGAAAAAATTAATTGTTCCTGGATGGGCAGAGCCAATATAACTAAAATGATAATTTTACCTAACCCTAATCTACTTATTAAATGTCATCCCAATAAATTACCAAAAAGTATTTTATTGAACTTGAAAAACAAATTAGAAATCCATTTGGAAGAATAAAAATCAAGAACAATAAAAGAATAAATAAAAAAGTAAAGGAAGGAAGTTTAATAGAACCAGATTTTAAACTTTATTATAAAACAAAAATTATCAAAACAATCTGTACTGGCTAAGAAGAAATACTTAATAAACAGTATTAAAGATTATAGTAGACTTATATTTGATGAAAAAAATTAGATCCAAGCTATTGAGATAAATCACGATATAGTGAAAATTGCTGGGACAATTGGAAATTATTTTGGCAGAAACTAAGTATGAATCAATATACGACATCCACTAAGTTAAGAGCAAAATGGATACATGATCTGGACATAAAAGGAAATATCATAAGTAAATTGGAAGAACAGGGAACATATTACCTATCAGATTTATGTATAAAAGAGGAATTTATGAGTCAACAAGAGATGGAAATCATTTGGAGATGTAAAATGGATAATTTTCAATACATTAAATTAAGAAGGTTTTATACAAAAGTTGCCAATACTAGAAAGAAGAAAATTGAAAAAAAGTTATCATAGACAATATCTCAGATGGAGGCTTTATACCTAAAATATTTAGAGAACTTTGTCAAATTTATAGGAATAAGAGCCATCCCTCAAATGATAAATGTGACAAAAATATGAACAGACATTTTTCAGATGAAAAAATCAAATCTATATGAAGATATATGAAAAATGCCTTAAAATCACTACTAGTAAGAGAAATGTAAATCAAAACAATTCTATAGTATCATCTCACACCCATCAGATTGGCTTAAATGGGGAAATGGCAAAATGACAAATGTTGAAGGGGATGTGAAATAGTAGGAATAAGGAATACAGTTACACAGTTGGTGAATCTATGAACTGTTCCAACCATAGTGGAGAGCAATTTAGAAATGCACCTAGAGAGCTACAAAACTGTGCACTTCCTTAGATCCAGTGATATCATTGTTAGGTCTATATACAAAGGATATCAGAAATAAAGGAAAAGAAGTTAATGTGTTCCAAAATATACATTGCAGCTCTCTTTGTGGTGGTTAAGAACTGGAAATCAAAGGGATGTCCATCAATTGGGGAATGGCTAAACAAATTGTAATATGTGATTGTGAATGAAAATTAATACAACCTAAGAAATAATAAGCATATTTTTAAAAAAACTTGGAAGGAATTACATGTGATAATGAAGAGTAAAATGAATAGAATAAGAGAACATTATATAAGCATTAGAATCATTATTTGAAAAATAACTTTTGAATGTTCACCTCCAGAGAATGAACTGAAAAATGGAAACATGAAAGAAATATTCTAACTATACATAATCTGTTTACTGGATGATGCCTTCTATGGTGTGCAGAGGGGTGGGGAAAGCTAAGATACCTGGAAATTAATTCTATTAGGTTTTTTTTAAATTAAACTAAGAGTTTAAAAAGTTGTGAAATCAGTTTCTGATTTCTATTTTTGAATCAGTACCAAGAAAGGGAAATTGACAAGGCAAGCCAGACATACTTAAATGTTTCTATACAGTTCGAATCCCATTTACAGGCATGACTTACTATCTAGTTCTTCCTAGGTTCCAATAGCATTAGCTAGATTTTTTAAAGCATTATGTAGCCTCATTTTTCACTGCTATTTTTTAAGGTATCACCACAGTCCAAAACTCTTACAAGTAGGGAAAAGGTTTTTTAAAAACATTATTGCAATAGGCTAAGTTTTTATTATTATATATGGAAGCTAATCATTTCAGAGTAAACAACAGATGTTTGCACCCTTATTACTGTTTGGTACTGACATCAGTATTAAATGATAATATGAAAACATGTCACAGACGTGAATGATGAATTCAAATGTCAGGAAGGGAGGGAAAGAAATGTTTAAAATAGAAATTATAATGGTCCTAAATGGGAAGTCAAACTATGAGCACCTTCTTCAGGCAGTGAGGAACACTACCACTCCCTTAAATATTCACATACCTCAATATTCCACACTGAATTTTACCTTATGGAGTTGATATCAGGTTTTAGGGATGTAGTAAGGGCAGAGTGCTTATCAGAGTCAAGAAATTGGGCTCTGTCATAATTCTAATGGGCAGATTTTAATCATAGCAAAACAGAGTGAACTTTTCAGCTGTTTTTTAAAATTTTTTTTATTTGAACAGAATACTTAACAATGTATTAACCATTTTAAATGATAACCTGCAAGTCAATGCACCTGTTAACATGTCACTTGAATTATCGAAGACACTAGCATATTCCATGCAAAGAATTCACAATTTCAGTTGTTTTGCATTGCACAATTGAGTCAGGGCACCTGGGTCAAAATCCTCTTCCTAACATTTTGTTACCGTGGGCAAGTCACTTAAATTCTAGCTTGCAATTTTTTCATCATAAGGTGAGATTAAGCTGTAAGTGATATATAAGGTCCTTTCCTAATTTAAGGGGCTATAAAAATGTCAGGTATCATTATTATTGTTGTTATCATCTCATTACTTGAAATGATGATTTAATGAATTGCTGAGATCAAAAAATCCTTAAGTAGGTTATTCCTAACATTACAAATATATAATTAATCATCAGCAGCATACCTGAGGCCATGCCACAATGCACAGTTCAGAAATTGTGCTATACTTAGCATCTGAGAACCTAAAGTTATTTCCACACAGTAATGCAACATGGCAATAGGACTTTAGTGAAGGTCACATCTATATAATTTTATACATACTAAATGAGGATCAAATGAGAGACCCAAGTGTGTTTAACTTAAAGAAAAGATTCAGAACTAACCTTAAGATAAATAGCAGCTTTGAGAAAGGATGGGCTCACCACTGGAGGTCTTCAAATACCAGCTAAATGACCACTTGGCAAGGACATTACAGAAGGCATCCTTTCTTAGGCAGAGGTGATATTAAATTGTCAATAAAGTCCATTCAAATGTCAACTTCTATAATTCTATATAACCAGTTTTTCATTACTTAATAAATTTTTTGGATTATAACATGCTTAGACTAAGGTGTTTAGCCATCATATTTGCTCAATATTTATTTAGAAAAAGTCATCACTCAAATCTACACTTTGGTTTTTTCCCCTTCAAGGTAGTCAATAGAATTTTCTGGAGTTGATCACTATATATTGTGGATTATTTTTTATCATTTATTTATATTGCTTGATCCTAACTTTATATTATTTAGCAATTTTTGAACCTAGAATGTCATCCTGACCTCAGTAACTCTCTAAGGATTACAGAGATATATACAAAGAATTTTGGGTCCCCTCAAATCTCGGATATACTCAAAACTTTCTTGTTTTGCATCCCGTTGATTAGGTTCTATTCTGAGTCCACACAAGCTTATATTATGACTTTGCCCAAATATTATCCAATTTTTACATTTACTCACATCCATCTCAGTTTACTTTATTTTCAAGTCGCTGTCTTAGCAAAATTATTTATCCGTGTACCTGTGGCTCAAGTGTAGGCACCCTTGTCTAAATCCTATAAAATATAAATATTTCAGAGCCAAGACAAAAGGGAGCCCACATTCCTTCTAGTTCCTTCTCCTCTACCAAATGAACTAAAAAATCTTTTGTGGCTTTGTTCTCACAAAGTACAGATTTTTTTGTGTGTAGAGATATTATAGAGATATAGATATGTATATATACACAAATATATGTGCATGTGTGTGTACATATGTATATATACATATATATGTATATATATCTCCAGTAGTTTTCTGAAACAGTATTAAACACTATCAGAGAAAATGAACTATGATTCCAAACCTGTAACATCAACGACATGAGTTCTATTTTCCCTTATCATCCTATAGCCTTTTTGACCCTACAGTAGTTTGCCTTCCTATGGGGAAATGAGGCTTCCTTTAACTCCTTCTGAGCAAGGAACACATTACCAAAATCACTTACACCATCCTTACTAATGGCCAGTTTTGACTATGTCAAGAGAGGCCAAAGAATTTATCTAATGCCTTAAGGTGGTCTTTCCTAAATAGGATGGAGGCTTCTGGAAAAGGCAAAGAGAGGCTTCATTCATTGCTACTGATAGTATTGGTGAGACTGTTGAGTAGTAAGAATATTTTAGTAATTCATATGCATAAGACATTCAGACTTGAAGAAGGTACACCTGGTATTTTTCAAGAGCACAGAATTCTTTTTTTAATATATAAATATAGGAAATCTGTTGAGGGTTAAAGGAGACATGCAAATGCACACAGAAGTAGGCAAAGTAGGCATACGGTCTCAAGCCTAAAATCTGATAACAGAATGTCTTATAATTCATTCTATTTCGGTAAGCACAGGTAAATGTAAGGTTCTTAACATGTCAGGTTCTAGGCTTTTCATTTAAGTGAAAATAAAATAAAAGTAGGAATCTTATAAAATCAGAAGTATTTTGTATTAGAATTACCCATGTTACACCCATCTTAACAGTCAGTATTTTGAATCTGCACTCTAAAGCTTCAAGCAATCAATCAACAGTTTTCATTAAGTTTCTACTATGTTCCAGGTACTATGCTAAGCATTGAAGATGACAAAAAAAAAAGAAACCTTCCTAGTCTTAAAGAGTCTGCATTCTGCCAGGAAAAACAACTTGTATAAATTTAAGTTGATCTAAAACATGAAGAGAAAATGCAAGATAATATATTCAAAATCATTTCTTTAGGCAAATCACTCTGCCTATGAAGATAGAATTTAAGGCGATTCCTTAAAAGAGTATTGACACAAAAGTGAGAAGCATTGAAACATTTCATCTTCCACTTAAATGAACCATAACTTGAATGTTAATTGTATTATAAGTCCTTCAAGACCATGACCATTTTAGGTAGGTGCAATACACTGGACAATGCATTGTTGACCATTTAATATCTGTTTTTAAGATCACTGAAAAAGAATAATTCTAATACTGAAATCTGCATGGAGTAGTAATGGAAAAGAAGGCTAGATATCATTCTTTCCTTTCCATTCACACAGCTATTACCTTAGACTAGGTCTCATTACCTTTCACCTTCACTATCATAACAGCCTTCTCTGTAACTGATTTTCCTGCCATAAATCTTCATCCCTAATTAATTTTTCACACTGCTACCAAAGTCATCTTCCTAATTTATAAGTCTGATCATGCTCTCTCTGCTCCAGGATTTCTGTAAAATACAAAGCCTTTATGTCAGCATTCAAAGTCTTAAACAGTCTGGTTTCAACCTACTTTTCCAATCTTATTCCAATTCTACATTTCATGGAAACTATATTACTAGTCATTCCCCATTTTCATCTTGTCTTCTCTGTCTTCCATAAACAAGATAACTATTATAGTTTCCATCCATCTCTCCACTTGTTGAGACTCTTCAAGTGAACAGAAATGGCACTTCTCGGGGAAACATTCAATAATCACTCCAGGGAGAAGGAAACCATATCTCTGGTCTTTAATTTCTCTCTTTAATATTTCTTATGCACTTAGCACATTCTAACTTGTATTATGGTTATGTGTGCATATCTCTTCTGTTATTAAAATGTAAGCTTTTAAATTAAAGGATTTGCATCTTATTTCATCCAGTTAATATCTAATTTAGCAGCCATAGGGTTACAGAGAGAAACACACACACACACACACCTACAGAGGGGAGGAACAACTGACCTTATACTCAAGAAACTAACATTCTGTTGAAACATTCTGGGGAAACTTGGCCTTCACCATTTTTATTTCCATGGACTAGCTCAGTGTCTTGCTTTCTTTTGTGACACTTCCTAGGCTCTAACAACATTAAGCGTGTATAAGAAAAGCAAGTTGCTATATCATTTTCCATTGCCTTTCTAAAGATATGATCATAAATGAAGACTTTTATATTTGGGGAAATAGTTTAATTTTTAAATTTTAATTTAAGCAAAATTAAAATTTAAAATTTAATCTCTTCCTCTCATTGCCCCTCACCCTCCCGAGACTTCCACTCCCATCCTCTACTATGGGGATAAATAACTTGGAGATGAACAGGTCTATAGAATATTAGGGATGGCTTCCCTGAGTATAGTAAAAAAAAGTTTGACCATAAAATATTGAATCAGGTTTTTCTTGGGTGCTTTTAAGCCCTGATTTCAGAAATAATTCCAAAGGGGGGAAAATTTAGTGTCTTTAGAGAGAGACCATCACTAGAATAAATACATAGATTCACAATGCAATGACTGATGGGAAAACTCACTTGTACTTGTACATATAAGCTCAGGATACTTTAAACAATCTATTGGATTTTGTTCTGTTTTGTTTTTACTTTACATACAGTGACAATTTTTTCCTAGTTATAAAAACTCTAATAAGTACATTCTCTTGGGCCCACCTGGACCTCAGAATAATAATGGGAAAAGGAAGGTTCTTTTTAGAGAAAGATATTGAACATTCTTTCAGATATAACTATAGTTCAACCAAAAGAAAGAATGTCATTATGGAGAAATAATAAGAGGCTACGGATGGAAAACTGATGAAGGGAAACTAAAGTAAATAGAATAAAAATCACCTTATTTCCTTTACTTCCTAATCTTGTTTCATTCACCAAAAATGTAATTTGGTGTGGGGCCTCTTTTGTCCAACCAAATTTTACAAAAACAGTAAAATGAGGAACAGAGATTAGCAGCAAATTTTAGGAAAAGGGGTAGAGATGCATCAATTAAAGGCTGATTTTAATATGAATATTCTCCTTATCGAGGATTTCGGTTTGTTTTTTTTTCCTACTATATTGAACCTTAACCCAATGCCTAATAAATAGTAACTAGCTGTGTAATTGACTTTATGAGTATTTTAAGGAGGCATTCGAATTCTATGTTAGCAACCTTCCTAGAGGTAAATAAAATGTGTAGTGGATTGCTGAATTGTAATTGGGAATGCTTTACCTGGAGCAATTTCAGTGGAAGGGGTTTGGACAGTGCAATAACCAAAAAGACTGTCCATTTGGATTACTCCTAGGGAGTGCATCCCAAAGTCCAGATACAATGCCTGCTACTTTCCAAGCATTCTATGAAAAGCAAAAAACTATTGGAAAGGCAAGTCCTGTGAGAGAAGCATAATGGCGATAGGAGCATGGGAAGTCTGGGGTGAGAAAAGAATGGTGACCGTGCTATATTGTGCAAGGAAAGAGTCGAGAAATGTGGCCCTTTCCTAACTGTGGTGCCATGGAGAAAAGTCTTGGATACTCTGTGCAAATTATGTATCTATTTTCAAGAATTCTGAGCCAAGAATTATGAAATCATATTCCTGATAAAGCTATAGATTTCTATCACAGAATTTTGCACTTAAGTGAAATTTCAGTAAGTTTTAGTGAGGCTTTCACTCTATACAATGGAGTTATGGGCACCCTACTTCATGGGATCAGTTTCAGGATGAGAGATGACAATGGACAGGATACATAAATGAGCATATGTAGACATTTGAGGTCCTTAGAACAAGAACACTATAAAAATTCTGTGTATTCATTTTTCCAAGTATTAACAATAGTAGGAATAAAGGGCTCTTACTGTGTTCCTTTTGTTGGGGAATATCCTTCTGTTGCATTGACTATATCCATAATGTATTCTGATATTCATCTGTTTTTCATTCCATTAATATTTCATCCAAATTAGAAGGTGACATCATTGTTTATATCCTGGTATTTAAACATCTTTCCTGGCGAATATTTTCCCTTTTATTGTTTAAACAAGGTAACAAGCAGATGAATTTAAATTGAAGCTGGAGATGACTCTGAGAAACATATTTTTACTCTATTGAATGCCATGTACTACACGAGCTCAATATATCAAAAGAAAGGCAGAACTCAAGGCCTAGGTGGTGAATAGAACCTTTGTTCTGGGAAGAGCTTATTTCAGCCACCGACTGTACAAAATCAAGTGTAATATTCCAGACATTTTCTGCATAGAAAATGAGAGGTGCAGTTGACATTCAAAGTGTGCATTTGTTCTGGAGGCTGTGGGAGTTACTTTGGAGTACCTTCAGAAAAAACAGAGTAGGCCTGCCTGAAGGGCAAGCTTTCAAATGCCAACGTGTTCTCAGCTCCTTCTTTCAAAATTAAGGCTCAATTAAAAAAAAAAACTCAATTTGGGAAGTCTACAAACTTCAAAATATTCATTTACCAAAAACATCAGTTATTCTATTGCAAAAGGGGAAAAAAGTATTTCAAAATGGGGAGAAGCTTATTGGTGTCCTGTCTTTAGCAATCCATTTGCTTTTTTTTTGTCAGCTTGGCCCATTATTATTAGTAGGAATCTAGTTGAAAGTAAATTCTTCAGCAATTGGGATAACACTTTCTCCCTGTTTAGCTTTCTGTCTCTATTGTGTTGCGGCATCTTTCTGCCTTATGAATTACCTCTAGTCAAATCTCATGTGCCCTTCTTACTGCTAAGAAAAGGCTATGTAGATGGTGGCTTTGTTTAGGAAGATGATTTTGCCCAGCTTCAATGTTATTGAAGTCTCATCAGTTAGCTAAGTGCATGCCACACTTCATTTTTTAGATAGCTCTCATTGTTTTCCATAAAGTAATTACTGGAGCCTGGGATTTTTTAAATGGTACTTCACTGTGCAGACATGGCCTAAACTTCTTTGATTATACATATGCTATTCTGTGACGCTCACTAATCTCTCCTGCCTTGGATGTTTTAACAAAATGGCTGAAATTTCCAGCCATTATGGATGAGTTATTCAGCAAATCGGTAAAAGCAATTCCACTTGACAAGCCTATAGTACTAGCTTAAGTGATTGAATCACTTTGATTTCCACAATGGCAAAGTCCTTAGTATTCTTGCAGGATTTTTTTTTTTTTGAAAGTTCGAAGACTATTTCCAAAATGCCACCAGCCACAAAGCCAAAGAGAGTCAAGGGAGAGGGTTATCCATTCATACTCATGTTAATTTGATTTAGGGAAGCAGGTTAAATCAGTGATTTCTCCTGGGGGGGGGGCGAAAAAAAAAACCCACAGGAGTTTTATTTCCTATTTCTATATTATCAGCTATTGATCATTTCTGAGTGACTATCCATGTGTTTTAGTCCATCCTGGCTTTGATTATTTCTTTTAGTCTTTCCTTCCAGATGAACTGTAGTTCAAAACTGGCTGAGGTCATGAGATTTATTTATCTGGGACACTGAATTGTATACATGCCTTCAAGGCAGAGGGGATGTTTTTTGCCCTCAGGGTATTAGTCATGGTCCCTGGTTCGTGGGAAAAACTAAGGAAGTCTCAAAATTGTGTTCCTATTATTTCAATTTCTCAAAGTCTTTGTTTGAATCCCAAAGTGAATTTTCTATTCTCCCATTGTGCGTTGCATAGGAGGGTACCAACCAACAGTCTTTGAGGAGCAACACCTGCAGTTACATTGAAAGTTGTGACTTTTGCAAGGCGTTTTTCTGAGCTGGCCTGCATTGTCCCCCAAGGGATAAAGGCCTAGGTTCTTTACCTGACTGGCAGAAGCATTCCAGCACCAATAGGACTCTAAACATTGTTTTGTGAGTAACGAGTCCTGCTGGTTTCATACTGCAAGACATTGAAATCCCACAGGGAAAATGTGGTTAGAAATAAAACAGAGGGCTGGGGCCTTTAATGAGTTCCCTATCCACAGATGCCATCAAGCTTTTATACTATTCATTTTATTTCTACAGCTTCAACAAAGATTCCCAGAGTTGTGGGCAATACTCTTACCACTGAAGTGCATAGAACTTGGCAGAAATCTACACTTCAGAGATAATAACATATCATTCCATGAAATAAAGAAAAAGGCATAATCAAAAAAAAAAAAGAAGTTAAATATGGAAACCTGTTTTGACAACAAATGAATACAGATGAAGCCAGACAGGAAAGGTGTTATATATGCATGTTTTTTTCATGTTTCACATAAATTATGATATTGCAAAAGCCTATCAAGTTTTCTTTTCTTTACTTTTTCATCTCTTCTAAGCCAGATAGATGACTTATGGTACTTCCCGCCTTGCAGGAAAAGGAAAGTCATGGAATGTAGGGAGTTTTAAACACTGAAAAAAAATTATCAAAAACCTAAAAGTGCATATAGTACATCTCTTATACTACTGCTATATGTGATATAGTAGTTGTTGTCTTTACGATGTTATTAAACAAGAATTAAGAGGATTCTTCCTTCCCCATAGGCAAAATAAACCTTTTTCTAAAAATAGAATTCAATTAGAAGTTGAGTCTGCCCCAAGATCACTGAGATTACCACGGAATGCAAATATTCCTCATACTATTAAGAATTGTCATGAAAAGATTTAACTTATAAAATAGCTACTCTGAATTTTCACATGTGGCGATATACCAAAGTTATTAAGTATTGCATGATATGCCAAGCCCTGTCAAATGTCCAATTAAATGATAAATATAATTAATCAAAAGTCTACAGATTTTTGTTGTTATTAAGGCTGAAGTAATCATATTTTTAGTTCTTCTACACTGCATGATGACTTTATGTTATTTTATTATTTGGAAAGATGATTCTCTATTCCTCTCATCTCGTGAGAAAAGAATCAAGAAAAGAGCTGACCAAGATTTTTTTAATCCAGAAATATTGAGGGAAAGATGATCATTGAGAAATTTGCATTTAAAGATTTAGAATTACTTTCAGGTGTGTTCAGAAATGTTTGAATCATATTTTGATGTTTGGCTTTGACTAAACATTTCAAATTGCCTAATTTTAACTCCCAACATCCGTGAGTGTCTGCCAGAAGATAACTATTATGGGAGACATAAAATATCAGTAATAGGTTTCACAATCCTAAACTTGAAACTTTGTTACTTAATAGAAATATAATTTGGAAATATATACACTTCTGAGCATATGCAATAAAAAACACAAAATCAAGTGAATAATGCTATTACTTAAATATTTCTGGTTCCTTCAGAGAAACTGGATCCTAGGAACATGGAAAAGTAGAGTAATATCCAAAAGAGGCTTGAAAAAAATAGAGTGAAAAGTATATTGAATTATAGGACACATGCTGAAGGTAAAAGAATTATGAAAAGTTGGAAAGACAAACAAATGAAGAGAAAGGAAAGATATTTCAGGGGAGGAGAGAGAACAAGGTAAAAGGAAGAAATCATCACAGTTATTTTTAATAAATAATATTTATGGAGAATAATAATCACAATGCATTTTACATAGTTTCATAGTATCATAAGACCCTAGTTTTGGAACTGGAAGGAAGCTTGAGGGTCATTTAATTAAATTTCCTCATTTTACAGATAAGAAAACTGAATCCAAAGAGTTGAAATGATTTGCTATAGAAAAGAGCTAGGATTTGAATCCAGGTCATAGGAACTTGAGATAATAAGATCATAGTTCTAAAGTTGGAAGGAATCTCCAAAGATATTTAGTACAAGCCTCTCATTTTACATAGGAGGAAACAGAGATCCATAGCAAGTAAATGATTTGCCCAAGGCCATGCTGGCAGTAAATAGAAAATCCATGATTTGATTTTGAACTTAGATTCCAAATCCAGCATTCCTTCAGCTCCACCATACTGGCCTTAGGTTTATCTCATTTGATTACAATAAGCCTATAAGATTGGAAATAAATTTTACAGATTTAAAAAAAAACGCCTGACTTTTCAGAGACATTAAGTGATGCACCTACTCCAGGTTTACACAAATACTAAATGGTAAACCTGAAATTCAGCAGGGTCATTTTGTCTCTTGCTCCAGTATTCATTCTCTCATTCCATGATACTTTTTGATGTTTAACCCTTGCTGCATCATGCTTACAAATCTGTTCTTTTTAGTGACAAGTTGTGAGATTCTTCAATTCTGTAAATTAACTGATTGCTTTATTATTGATTCTTGTTCATTTATCTTTAAAGTTAAGATTGTTGAACCATTATGGATGTATAAGACAGTCTAAGAGTTGTGGTTCTTCCTATCTTTCCTTCCATAGAACCTTCCCACGACACACGGAAATCTTCATTTCTTTTTCTTGAAACCTACTCTTTTGTCTTGGGTTTCCATCTCTCTTTTATTTTCAGTTTCAAAATCCTTTATTTCTCCCCCACATTCATCTTGTATATCATATAGCCTTATGAACTGAATTAAAGATGTTAGTTAAGAGGGTCCAAATATCTGTATATGTAGAAAAAGCAATTAACCTGGGGTCAAAAAACTGGAGTTCTTCATTATCACTGACTTGGACAAGTCACTTAGTCTCTTTGGGACTCAATTTCCTTAGTTGTAAAATAAGGAATGAGAATAGATTGTCGATAATATCCATTCTGATTCCTGTAACATTCTGTGATCCTGATATACCATTTTTTATTTTTATTTTCAGTTCCAAGTTCTCTTCCTCCTCCTTCTTCTCCCCCATCCATTCATAAGACAAGAAATATAATACTCATTACACATATGAAGTCATGAAAAACATATTTCTGCAATAGCCATATTCCAGAGGAAGAAAAGTAAGAAAAATAAAGGAAAAAAAATTCCAAGCTGTACTCTGGGTACATTAGTTCTCTATCTGGAGATAAATAGTATTTACAACTTCAGTCTTTTAGAATTGTGGTGGATCATTTTATTGATTAGCTACTGATTTTCAGAGCTGATTATCTTTACAATATTGCTGTTACTGTATAGATTGTTCTCTTGGTTCTGTATCAGTTCATCTAAGTCTTCTCAGGTTTTTCTGAAACTATCTGATATGCCTTTAATGAAAACGTGCTTAAAGGCAATATATAAGGACATGGAGACTTCATGATTATATTTCCAATATAGGAGAGCAGGAGGAGGGAAAGGAGAGATTGGAGGGAACAGATAGGCAGCTAGACTTGGACCTGTGATTTTTTGGTGTAGAAAACTACTCGGTAAGAAAATTTCCTCTACCAATGTAGGTTAGTCCCTTCACTAAAACTCATAGCCTTAAGGATTTGCTAAGAACAGGAGTAATTAAATAATGCTAGTTACACATGCGGTATGTATCAGAGGTAAAATTTAAGCTATTTCTGGCTCTAAATCCAAATCTATTTACTACAAGCAGACTTCCTGGCTGAGAGTTAGGACAACCTGAGTTCCCTGAATTCACATGCAGCCTCAGGCACTTACTAACTGTGTGACTCTAAGCTAGTCACTTAACCTATATACCCATCTTAGGTTCTTCAACTGTAAAATCAGGATAAAAATAGCACCTACTTCCCAGAGTTATTGTGATGATCAAAGAGGTAATGTTTGTAAAGCACTTAGCATAGTGCCTGGTACATAAAGGGCACTTAATAAATACTTGTTTCCTTCCTCTTGAAACTAGAGAGACCTGGAGCTAGAGATAAAGAGATAGGGATAATCCACAGTGTACCAGATAACACTTCTAGAATCTATTCATGTGTCATATCTGAAAAGTAGGGTAGGCTAAAAAGTCTGATACTTTTAGAAAAATGAGAGAATTTTGAGAAAAGAAAACATCAAAGACAAAAGGCTATTAGTATAAGAGAAAAATAAAGAGAACTAACAAATACATTTGAGGAAATTAAATTGTAATACATTTCTGCTCTTATAAACTGTTTAATGCCTGGCTTTTGCCAAAATCTACAATCAGGTACCCATTTGATTCCTATATTAGACAAACTTGAAAGCCTTTGATATCATCCAATTGCCCACTATTACTTTTTTTTTTATTTTGGTAGGGAAAGAGACCATTCTTAAATTTCTTCTTTAAAATGTCTTGAGGGGGCAGCTGGGTAGCTCATTGGATTGAGAGCCAGGCCTAGAGACAGGAGGTCCTAGGTTCAAATCCGGCCTCAGACACTTCCCAGCTGTGTGACCCTGAGCAAGTCACTTGACTCCCATTGCCTATCTTTGCCAATCTTCCACTTATAAAATCAATACACAGAAAGTTAAGGGTTTAAAAAATTAAAAAAAAATGTCTTGAGAACACCTTGGGTAATAACAAAAGCTGCCATCACATGAAAGATTTGGGTTGCTCTTAATAAGGCATAAGGTGGTCCCGTGAGGGATTATGAATGGACTCCTTAGGTACCTATTCACTGTATTCCAGTACATCATTAAATCACAGATGTAAAGATACAAAGTCCCTTTAGAGGCCATCTATTCTCAACCTCTGTTTTGAAATGGGAGGAAAGTAGACTCAGAATGGTAAAATATATTGCCCCAGATCACACAGTCACAGGTACATGATAGAGGAGGGGATTCAAACCCCAATCCACTAACTTTAAATCTAGTGTTCATTTGATTGTATCAGGCTGCCTCCAAATGTTTCAAGGATTATCAGATATTTTAGCAACTTCAGAAAGGAAATTAAAAAACCCTAAATTCATAGTCATTTCAATAGTTTTTGCTGTTCTATTTTCCTACACTCTATAATAAGTCAATTTTGTCACCGTGAATTTTTAATGGTGATATTTTTAACTACATGCTGTTTCTGGATTAGATTAATTTAGTCAAATAGTAAAATCTCATGAGGTTTTGGGGGGTCAATGTAAGTCTTTCTGAAGCATTACCATTGGTTCAAACCAATAATGATTTGAGTCAATTAAAATGTATTCACAGTTTTTAAGACTTTAAAAGACCAGTCTAAAATAACCTTGCCCTTCATTTAAGAGGTAGGTTCAACAAAGACTTCCAAAGCATGACATGTTCTCATATCTCATGGAAAAAAATGTTTCCTTTATTTTTTTTTTGCTGGGATTCAGGTTTGATTTGACTCCTGCATTACTTGGCATGAAAATGGATTTTTTTCAGATTCTTAGGACAGAAAAGGGAGGTATGAACTCAGTTGATTTCAGTACTTGGTGGAAGTCTGGAGGTTGATGCAGGGGGGATTATTAGAGGGTTGAATCTCACTAAAGCATTTGAAGGAAAGAACAGATATAATTCACATTTTAATCATTCCAGAAACTTAGGCAATTTCAAGGAGAGTTTATCACAATGCTGTTTGTTGATGGTTATATTATTTACTTTTTGGTTCTGAGCAGAGTTTGAGTTTAAAATTTAATCATTTTGGGTGGCCAGTAAATATGATAGGACCCCTTACGCATCCCTGCATAGGTTTTGATTCCAATGAGTAAACATTTAAAGGGACAGGAAAGGATTTTATGTCGGCAGATGTGATGGAGAAAGATGCCTTAAAATGATTACTACTGTTTTATGTTCTACATAAATGTTCCACAGCTCATTACTAAATTACAGATTTTCAGAACTTTCAAAATTGCTCATCATTTAAAAACAGTGAACGAAAGGAATGGTTGGTTCATATGTGCCTTTATTTACAATAATGTAGTTATCAATAGAGAAAGCAAAACACTTGTAAGAAAATCATTTCTAAATGCAATTTGCTTCTACAGTCTATTTTCTGTAAGTAAAATAAATAGCAAGTGATCTCAGTGGTAAATACTTTTTGAGCATTTTTTAATGCTCAAATTATGTTATTTAGTTAAGCATGCAAGTTTAAGTGCTAACTAGTATTTTGCATACATACCATGAGATAGGAAATAGCACGTGCTTTCTATTTATATTGGTTACCAATCTTGATATTCAAGGGAAGAGTGTATAAAGTTAACAAGCAATTATTATTTGGCAAATTAGTACTCAACAACCCCGAGTAAATAGGAAGTTTGAAACCTATCTGTTATACAGCTACTTTAATTTGCATAGCACACTGGTGTGTTTGCTTTGCAAATACTTTGCAATGAATCATCATTTGTACTATACAGTCCAAAGAAAAGCAATCAAAATTCACAGCAAGACAATGAAATTAATTATAACTGTTGAATTCTGTGGTGGTAATTCCTCCTCATGCAGGAAGATTAATTGCATTGCACTCTCCTTGCACTCCACTAAATGATCTGATGAATGTATAATCATTTACAGATTTCTCAAATGCTGAAAATTGATTACCTTTGATTAGCTCTGATCTGCACAAAGAGCTCTGACAGAGTATCAGTGAAACATTACAACATTACAGACAAAGTAACAAATGATTTAATTACCAGTGTGCTTATTAATGTTAGATTCCCTGCAGTGATCCTGGCAAATCAGGGGCTTGTAATAGACCTGTGGGTTTCACTGAATTCCATTAGGGTTTAAATAATATTTCTCACTATTTCTCAAATCCTTCTTTTCATGGCTCCTTAATAACTCTAATTAATTTTAATTTGCACCAAGAAAAAACCCCCACTGCATCTTTAGAAACTTTTAATTAGCTATAAAATAAAACTCTTCCCAAGGAGATATTATATATGTATATGTGTGTGTATATATGTGAATGGATATATACATGTGTACATAGAAATATATGTTATGTCTATGTGTGCATATCTCCATTATGATCAGAATTGGGGAATCCTTGCGAAAAAGATTCCACTAATGGTAGTTAGCTCTCTGTAATGCTGTTTAACGAAAATCGAGAACAAATGTTGAATCGTGCATGTGGTCCAACTCGCCTCTTTTAGCGGCAAACAGAACACGAATTGTTTAAACACCAACCAAGTCAAAGAACAGGATGGTGAAATGTTTAGATAACAGCCCAGAGAAACATTATTTTAATACTTTTCCCCCATTTATTACAAATACATACATTCAGCCATTTTGCTAATTGTAGTATAGAAAACACACTGATTAAGCAGCTACAGTGTATGCCTGAAAAAGGATTTGAAAATGAAAGAGCAGGAGAACACTAGCCCAGTTAGACACAGAATGTGATGAATAATGTTGGCACAAACAAGTCAGGCTTATGTAGGCTTCTGCTCAGGAACACTCAGATCACTTTGGATTGGCAGCTTTTAGGGCTTTCCCCAATTTGATGCCATTATATATGACATTAAATTATTGTGAAGCAATGACAATGAAACCCCAGCCGATCAGAGGAGTCAAACAGAGCTCAAATGAAGATGTGTGTCTGCAAGTGTTTCCAAGAGAAGGAAAATTAAAGTGCAGGCAATTAAAAAAAATTGTTGAGACCCAAAATGTGACTCTCTGGCCCCCTTTCTGGTAATATTTTTGCACAAAGATTTTGCGGCACTGGAGAGGCTTCACATGGTCCTTGTATCATTATAAATCAAGTGGCTGCAAAACTTCAGCCATACAGAGATGTATCCCCCCATGCTTGAGGATTGCATTTATTATATTTGGAGCTGTCAACAGCTGAAAAGCTATCCATCATGCTGAAACAGCGCAGAGTCAGAAGTCTCTTTTGGTGGAGAAATATTGAAGTCAGATTGTTGATGTCAAAAGTCAAAGTAGAGTTCAGCTCTCTGTTTTATGAGTCTGACTGAGACACATTGTGCCTGTGCGCAAACTGATATCTAGCAGAGCTCATTTGAGCAAATGTGTGATTTAGAAGTCAGAAAAACATTCGAACAACCCAACTCTGAGCAGGCAGAGGCTGTGGCATGCATACATAGTTTTTACATTTTAATATGACGCCGTTTGGTTGTGTTTTATCACCCGAAATGCATTAAACCATAGCAACTTTCAATCTAGGATATTGAACATCACTTAGCTCTTTGATATGTGCATTGAAAAAAGAAAAAGGAAAAAAAGAACAGAGAGACGAGGAGACTACATTAAAAAATTATTGCTATAATAGCAAGGGGATTGGTGCCACTCAGTGGTTGGTTCCCCCTCCCACCAAACCCAAACTTAGAGAGTGAGTACATAGGGAATTCACTTTATGCTCTAAGAACGAGAGATGTACACAAATGTACACTCGAGGAAGGGACAAAATGAGGCGAGTGTTCAGGAACTAAGCGTAAAGGCCAAAGGCAATCTTCATGACGAGTCCTTTGTGGACATCTAAAGTCTCCCCCACACCTGGAACCTGTACTGTAACTACATATATAATGGGTGAAAATCTATAAAAAAAAATACACACATATAATTTACATACAACACTCCCCAACAGTAGACAGCATTTGCTGCCTTCCTGTAAAGGAAAGGGAAAGGCAGAAAAGGGCAAATATTCTATTTTGGGCCTTTCTGTTTTCTTTTCCATTTGTACCTTAGCTCACCTTATCTCCCAAAGAAATTCCTTCCCCTTCTTTCTTTTCCCGAGAACCTTTTCAAAGTAAGAAACATGACAAGTAAATGAAATGAAAATGGCTCAGCTCAGGCAGACTCAGCCAAAGCTCAATGGCATCTTAAAACCTCCCTTCGAAATAAATCAGCCAGCCTTTGGAAGCCATTGTTTTATTTAAGCAAGACCAGGGGGTCCCGGGCTACATTTTGAGAACATTTCTCTGAATTTAAGCGGGGGCTTTGTGTCTCCCAAGGCAGCATATGCTCTGCCTGGGATTGTACTGGTGAGACACTGCAAATTTGTTGTGATCTACCCCCTACCCCCCCCAAAAAAAAAAAAAAAACACACGCACCAATAACCAAACACATTTTGTGGATTCAAGTCAGGAAGACCCTTTTATTTTTTGCTGATTTCACCTCCTTTTCTCTTTTTCGAGCACAGCCCTCAGGGTGTATGATGTCATGGTCATCACTAGCACATGGGAGCAAGAAAGCCTTTTAATGAACTGCAAACTTTGTTCAATAAAAATGATGGTCCTACAGACTCCTTTTCCCAAGGAGAGAAAAACATATAAATAATATGCAGAAAAGCTCCAGGAGTAATCCTGCCCTCAGCATGCCTGAAAAACGTCAGTTTAAAACACACACACACACACACACACACACACACACACACACACACACACATACACACAGCAGCAGCGGCGGCGGCAACAGCAGCGGCGGTGGCGGCGGCGGCAATAAAAGAAAACAATGGTGGAGTTTATTTTCTGTTAACTTGAGGAATGATCCAATGATACCAGATGTAGCGGCCAGCTCTGGTGATCGAAGGGTCACCGGTTTGAGTCAAAACTCAACTTCAAGTTAATTGGCTGGCAGTGCAAATTGCACAGAGAAAGGATTTGTTTGAGGCTAGGAGGAAGGGGGTGGGGGGAGGTCAATGCTCTTGAGTCCCAGCACCCCCTTGCTACCCTGGCAGGAACTGACACAAGCACTTGCAGAACAGACTCTGTTCCTCCTCTTTCCACATGATAGATAGATAGATAGATAGATAGATGGATGGATAGATAGATAGATAGATGAGAGAAAGAGAGATGATAGATGACAGTCATAGATAGAGATAGAGAGATGACAGATAGATAAATGATTGATAGACAAATAGATGATAGGTAGGTAGGGAAACAGGTAGACAGAGAGTGAGAGATACATAGATAGATACATAGATACAAACAATAGCAGAACTGATCTAAATAAAGGATAAAAAAGATCAAAGAGCAAATTCAAATCTGAAAAAAAAAACCTGTGAGTTTTTATCTTAGTATTCTTTTATATACACATATAAAAATGCATTTTAATACATGCATATATGAACTTGTAAATATCACTTGATAATGAATGAGATATACTTAGTTTCCTAATTTTGAAATGTAAAATTGGAATTCAAATGGGTTCTGAAACTGCATTTAATTAAAAATTGGGATTAATATGATTACAGGCTAGCACCAGCCTGGAGTAAACCAGCATTCTATAGGTATGTATCTAATAATATATACTCTGTATTTCATAATAGCAGCCATCATAGTCAATGACAAGCCCAGGATAACTCTCACTGAAATTGGTCAATTTTCTGACATGATAACAATGTAATGTTTGATAATAAATATACAAATTTTTTCACAGGTTATAAGTATAAGTAGATATACCTAGTATTTAAATAGCATTTAAGGTTTTCAAAGTGCTTTGCATATATTAATTCATTTGATCACTCTGTATTTTTATATATAGATATATCTGAATGCACACTGAGGTAGTATTTATTTATGTATCAAGAATAATATGGGCAAATGCATATTAATGCACGGTCCATATAGCACACAAGGTATTCCAAAAGTAAGCGCAGTTTTAAGTTAGTATTCTCTCTCTCTCTCTCTCTCTCTCTCTCTCTCTCTCTCTCTCTGTCTCTCTCTCTTTATTTATGTTATGTATGTATATATATTCATATATGTATATATATTTTATATATATGTCCCCAAATACATATGAAGGAGGCAGTGAAGACTAGAGGTGGGGAGTGGATAGAACATTACAAAAAATGCATAAAACATATACCCATGGATACAAATTAAATGCTGACTTACTCTGAGTATGAGTTATTGATTTAAAAGGGTTCATGTTAACTCTGACACATAAATAAACTCTTAGGACCAATTAGAATTCTTGTTTACTTTTCAAATTTGAGAAACCAAGTTATGAAATATAGCTTATTCAGTATTTGACTGACCAAATTTGAATGTAGGTTTTTTTCCCCTAAAAATGTATGTTCTTTCAATGAACTAAAATATCCTTTGGCAGGTGCAAAGGGCATTTCCTTTTAAAGCACATTCCAAGTAGATATGTCAATAGTCATATTGGATACATGTCAGGTCTTTGTAGTTAATAAAAACCCCAACAATAACCTCAAGAAAAGACAAAAATCCAACATATGGAACTCACCAGATAGTAAAAACTTTGTCCACCACCATTGCACCATTCCTACTACAATAAGACTTTTGCAGGGGGATGAGCTGTATGCCTTCCAGGCAGAATGCCATAGCCCACAATTAGGCTATATATTCAGAGGCCAAAAACCTTATTGTCTTACTTGCTATGTAATTATCTGTTATGATGAACTGTGATTCTAAGGACTATTGTCTTTAAGCTTGGATCTGTGTATGGAGAGGCTGTCTGGCTGAGAGCCAGGAATGGACCTTCCATTTAGTGTCTCTGCCTGAGTGATTCCTCCAGGCTCTTCCCGGCTGGGTAAAACAGGGACTGTTTCTGCATGATTTCTTGGGTTGATGAGAAGCAATTATGCCTTAAATGAAGTCATTCATGTCTGCCATTTTGTTTGCATATTTTTCAGTGTTCACCTGTTATTAAACCTGTCTTTAAACTGTAAGCTAGTTTCAAGTTGACTTTTGTGTCTTACACAGTTTGGTAATCAGAGGAAAACAAAATAGATAAAATGTTTTCTGTGCAAGTCACTCAAGCAAGAAATCTAATAAAGTGATTAAAAACTAAAATAGCATTTAACAATGCCCTGGGCACTATTTTCTAATAATTTTTTGCTTCAAAACTCCTAAATGACTACAAATATTCCTTTTTTTTTTTAGGGAGTGCCAACAACTTAACTAGGAAGATAGGAGGGGATGTGTATAAATATATTTTATTGTACTCAAGAATAATTTCTATTGTCTTGAATATTTAAATGGCAACTTGTCATATGCAAAGTAGATAATATTTTCCACAATTATGGCCTCTAGTGTTTAATAAATAATGCTTGTTGACTAACTTATCATATATAATGAGCTGTAGAAAGTAAAAGAATTCTCTATTAAAAGACTTTGCAATATTACCAAAAACTCATATTTCATTTATATTTTTCTAGAGCATCTTGAATAACCAAAATAATTATTCTACAGCAAATTTTAAAGTGATGTAGTTTATTAAATCAACTTACTAATGTCTGACTTTTGCTCTTTAAGTATCTAATGAAATTTTTCTTGGTAGTGGTTTCCAAGGTGACTTTAGTTGCAAGAGAGAGGAAAAGTACCAATGTTAAAAATGTAGAAATGTAGGCATACCATTACCTTCTACAACTTGATATGTTTAAGGTTAATTGGCCAAAGTAGTAAGGTATATTTAATTTGCCTCTGTTTAAATTAGCTTTTATATTTGGTCAGACATGTTATCAGGAAATTTTTTCTTTAACAATACATATTTTCCTACATGTAACTAGCTTTTGAAAAAAGGGCCTCGCTGACCCAAGCTAGTTGAGTTTCCTTTTTGGATGTTTCTCCAACATTAAGTATAACAGAGAATATTGTTAAGCAAATTGTAAATGGCAATATAGCTAACCCTGTGAATATTTAGGTGATTTCATATTATTCTCATTCTTGTCTTTTAAAAAAGTCATGTGATTTGGAAATTGTCATTTGAATTAGAAACAAATTCATTTCATTAAACTTTTTTTTTTAAATAAAAGGCCAAGTAACAATTTGTCTGATTTTTTGAATTTCAATGAAATAAGAGAGGGGTTGCTGATAGTTTAAAAGTACTTAATTTATCACCACTGAGAAGAATGCCTTTTTTTTTCCTCCTGAAGAGGATTGTACTAAGGTGACCTCTGCTGTTTAAAAAAAAGGCTTGCAAAAAGCAGTCCCTTTCCTAAACCATTCAGCACTTCAAAATTACAGGAACAGAAGTGGATACTGCTGGGCTTAAAAGTATTTCCTAAATTCATTACCGTTTGGATTATATCCGTGGTGAGGTTTTTGTTGTGTTTTTTTTTAAAGAAAAGGTTTTCTTTCTCATAGCACTAGAAATTCCCCCTGTCATTTACTTCCCCTTGCTTTTACGTACAAATTCTGCCCAACCTGGGATCCCTGCCATTGCATTTTTCTTCACACTGAAGGGTTTTCTCTGCTCCTAGTGGGGCAAAGTCATGACCCAGAAAAAAATTGATTCATGAATTCTCAGAGTGCAACTTAAGAAGAGAGGAAATATGCCCTGGCTGAGCTCCTACTAGTGACAATTTAAAACCTGTAATTAGTTTGGATTCAAGCTGCAAAAAGAATCTAAATTTAAAATTCATTAATTCAAACTGATATATTAACTTTAACAAACTAGATCCCTCATTATGGAGAAGTGTTATTATAAAATGTTATGCTAACTGTTGGAACTTAGACTTTATTAATTAAAAAAAAATAAAGTATCTGAAGGGCGTAGCATGGAGTAGGAAGATGTGGCATTGTGTATGGTATCCTGTTGAAGCAACCTAACTTTTATTGGAGTTCCTCGGCTTTGCAACCCCAATCCAGGACTGAATTTTTGTAAATTCCTGTCTCCCACATGGAGCACGTGTGCCATAGCCCCTACCCCCCCTGTTGTCTCCAAGACCTTGGGTCCCCTCTAGCTAACTCCCTGACATTTCCATGAACCACACAGCTGAAATGTTATACAGTAATTAATGTTGATCCTAGCACACACTCAGCCTCCAGTACAAATTAGGATGGAAAAGGTTATCATAATATTTTGCTAGTCTATTTGGTAGACTTGGATTGCACCCTGTGGGGGACAAACAAAAAAAAATAAGAGAGAGGTATTTTTAAGTTACATTTTGCAAGAAAGAAATATCGAGTTAAGTTATTATTATTATTATTTTAAATCACAAGCATTTTCAACTTTGGCTGTGAAAAGACTGAAGGTTTTTCCTTTTTCATACTTTCCTTAAAGTTCCCCCAGGATCCCAGCACAGTACCATGGCAGGCAAGCTAGTATGCAGAATCAATTGATGGGCTCTGAAATTTGACCTAAAGCTCTGTTATCATGTGTGGAGTTCAAATCCAGGTACAAGCAACAGCTGGAACATCTCGAACTGTCACTAGTGTCTGAAAAACACCCAGAGACTAAATAATTTAGATTACACTATTCTGACCTGTATAATTGTTTAAATGAGTAATGCAGCCACCAACTGAAAGAGGTCAACCATCTGTAGAGGAAACATAGAATTTGGTTTCATTTCCAAACAAACTTTTGAAGAGCAAACTGTCTATTCTGTGGGAGGTAAGGGAAAGTCTGAAGACATATCAATGGCATCTCCCCTGAAAGCAGGGTTAAAATTTCTATCATTTGTATAAGGTGACTTGATTATAAAATGAGCAGTAATAACTGTCTGCCCAAGCCAGTCATCTGTGTATGGAGGGTAGGGGAGGACACGAGAAATGGGAATGGATAATCTGCAAGGTTTATAATTCCATTATCATTATACTATTCACCGTCACCATTCAGTAAGCTTATATGTATTTGTGCGTAGATAACAACATATAATAGCAAAGCATATGAAAGAATACATTTTGAAATTAATGCTCATCACAGTAAGGACTATGATCATCTTTTAAATTGTGTTAATTGCAAATATTGCCTCCAAAGTAATTAGAGACTAAAATGAAAATGGCATTTTGATCTCCATAAAACATTTTTACTAGGTTAACATATAGTGATCAACTCATAGTGTTCAGGCAGCTTCTATTAAATTCAAGTTTATAATCATTAAGTGCCCCCAAACAGCTTATGTTCCAGAGCCATTACCTTCTAACGGGGCACTTGCCAAACAAAGTGGCTTAATTATTGGATTTCTTCTCCGATCCTCATTTCTCCTGGCATTGTATTTTAACAGGCTTCTT
The DNA here is from genome assembly GCF_016433145.1 of Gracilinanus agilis. Taxonomy (NCBI): domain Eukaryota; kingdom Metazoa; phylum Chordata; class Mammalia; order Didelphimorphia; family Didelphidae; genus Gracilinanus; species Gracilinanus agilis. The sequence goes on from NC_058131.1 coordinate 516,445,339, forward strand.
AGGCCTCTTCCTGGTAAAACAAATTATAAAAGAGAAGAATGACAGAAAGGAAACAGATTAAGTTTTATTAGTCTATGAGCTAACTATGAATTTAATGCCATGGAGGACAAAAAGGAGAAAAAAAAAGCTTTGGCACTGGTCTTTACTTTCTATGCACGCATCGGCTTCATCTAAAATGAATTGAGACATATAGATGGATTAAGATTAATTAATTCTTCCATTTTAAACAATTATTTTATTCTACATTTGTTAACACAATCCACTTTTATGTATTATTTTAAGGTTTATAAAGCACATTCTTTTCAATAACTTTAAATTATCACTATTTCTTTTCATCAGGAGTGAATTATTTGCTTATAATAATCAGTGAGATATTACCATTTAATCTTTTCATATTTTTGTGGTCATGTATACATAAATTCACCAAATTATAAGTTTCAATCTCTAGTGATCAATGTGGATCAAGCAACAACTAACAATTAGTAAATTCATTCATCAATGGCTCTGATTCTCCAGGCTCTCATAGTTGGCAGAAGAACCTACCTAGTGCTATACCTATCTACACGCTTGCATAAATATACACATACTTTTTTTCTCTATGTTTTGTAATAGGTGCTGAGTAAAAATGAAATATCTTAAAGATGATTGGCCAAATGGTGAAGGAAAAAATAAAAGAATCAAACAATGCAGTAGAATAGGAAATATTTATAACATAGCTTGATTAAACTTTTTAAAAGTTGTGGCCAGTACCTCCAATTTTTTTTTTTATGTTCCACATAGCCACAGGGAAAGAAAGATCTATTTAAACATATATATATAATGTATGTATATATGCGTATGTTAAATACACATATGTATATGCTTGCATACATATCACATGTATGCATGTATGTATACACATATAAACATATATGCATATATGTTATTTAATTTTTTCCACTAATGACCTGAACCAAAGTAGATAGTAACCATTTGTCAAGGATATTGTAGATGGGATCCATAATCTTAACTAAGAGTTGAACTAGATATTTCCCCAAGTTTCTCACAACTTTAAAATTGTGATTTTTGAAAAATCTAATGTCCAATAACTATTAAGTACCTTCAGTGTCTCATGGCAGCTAGCCATACATTGTCAAGAAATAAAGAGAAAGGCCAAGTCAGTTTAGATAGACACAATTGGAGGATTTATTGAAGCATAATGTGTGGACATGACTGAGAGAGAAATAAGTGAGATATAGTTTTATATATACCTATATATCTTTTTGTCAAATGATGCCTTCTCTAATGAGAGGAGGGAAGGGATAGAGGGGGAAAGTTAACTGGATATTTTAATATAACAAAAAATAAATACAATTTTTAGAATAATGCCTGTTGACTTACTTGGTCAAGAACTGTATTTGAGAGAAAGGGTAAAGGTGCTCAAATATGCACTTTTGGCATAAGAACCGAAATCAATAAGATTTACAGGTACATCAACATTCCAAAATGTGAATTTAATATAGAATTTTTATCAAAATAACATTTCTCTAACAATTCGGTTTGGAAATGATGAGGCATAAAATTCCTTTATGTTAGATTGTTTTAAAGATCACACAATAATTGAAATTAAAATTATGATTCTTAAGTTTCTGATTAATAGCTACATAGTAGCCCTCATGAGAATCAGAGTGATTATGAAAAGAAAGCTGACTTTAGTGTCAGAAATACCTGGGCTCTTCATTTATATCTAAAATATATTGGCCATGAGACTCTGTGTGACCCTCTGAATGCCTCCAGATAACTCACTACAACTATACAAATTGCAGAAATTGTTGACTTTTACTGGTAGAAAGCCTCCTCACGAGATATCCCCTACACTGATGAAATCACAGGTCCACATAAAAATCATTATTATTATCATAGTTTTGAATGACTTGACTATTGAAGCACTAGTAGGAAAAGCATAAATTAAAATAAAACAAAATTTCACAAGAAAACTTTTAAGTTATGCCTATCAGAAGCTTCAAGCTTATTAGGTAGTACAATAAACATTTTAAACTAGACAAAATTCCATTGAATCAGATTGGATGACAAAAAATAGAGAAACAGAAGAAATAATTAATTTAATTTAGTCAATCCTGAATTCATCCAATTTGGTGTAGTCATTGAAATTGGAGCCCCTACCACCCCCACCCCTAATAATGGAAGTTTTCACTTTTTCTCTAGGTTTCTTCTTGCACACTCATAACCTTAAGGTTGGTACCAATTCATGAAAATCCCTAAATACAAACAAAATTCATTCTACCAAAAAGAATTATGTTACCATCAACTATATAGCATTGAGGATTTATGTATAAATAAGTAGTCAACAGTTTGGAAAGTACATTTGAATATTAAGCAGACCGTTGATCTAATTCAATAACTAACTCCCTACATATAGTGTGTGGTGGTTGAACTTGAGGTCATGAGACTGGGTTTACCTTCTGATTGTGACACTTACTGCTATGTGACCACCATTAAGTTTATTTACTTCTTTTAGGTTTAGTTGCCATCTCTGTAAAATAAGGATGAGTAATATTTTCATTACCAGTCTCCAAGGATTATCATATGGTAAACATTTCATAAACATTAAATCATGGTATAAATTAATTATATTAATTGGCTCCCAAATTCCTTTGCTTGCCCACTTAATATATGATCATTTATGTAAAAAAATAAGGTAAATGGTTTAAAAAAAGGTAAAACAATGTAAATGGTAAAAATAAGGTAAAAAATACATTGTTTAAATGTAATCATCCTTTTTTTTTTAAATTCAGGGAATATCATCTTACATGGCAGAAGAATTTGTAACTTTCTACCATTTAGGATTCTTTCCCCCCACCACCACCACCTCATATTGCCTTGCCTTTACATGTCTGACTGCATTGTGTTCCCCCCTCCCAGTAAATGTAAGTATTTTGAGGACAGGAAATATCTCATTGTTATCTTTATATCCCAAATTCTTAACCTATATAGTGAGTTTTTAATATTTATAATTTTGTGAATAAATAAACTGACAATATAACCAGTTGTTTGGATCACTAGATCTTAGGGCCATAAACCTAGATATGGAAAGGACCTGAGAACCCTTCTAATCCACCTCTAGGAACCATTTTACAAAACAAAACAAAACAAAAAAAACAGGTCCTGACACCTGAGTCAGTATTATTTCCCCTTTAGCACATTATAATGGTATTACATTTATAGATTAGATTAGATTATAAATATAATAATAATTATTATTATTTTGTTGCTATTCAATAATATTACTCTTTTTAGATTCATCTGGGGTTTTCTTGGCAAAGATACTGGAGTGATTTGCCATCTCCTTCTCTAGCTAATTTTACAGATGAAGAAACTGAGGCAAACAGAGGTAAATGAGTTGTCAAGGGTCACACAACTGGTTTCTGAGGTCAGATTTGAACTCAGATCTTCTGATTCCAAGCCCAGCATTCTATCTACTGCATCACCTTGCTGCCCAATTATAGGGTACTTTAAATTTTTCAAAACTTTTTACATATATAATCACATTTGATTCTCAATGAAATTATTTCTTCTTTCTTTAGAAATGAGGAATTTGAGTCTTTGAGTGACTGGCAGATTTGCCCAGGGTTCTATGACTTGCAAGTGTCCAAGGCAAGATGTGAACCCTGCTTTTCCTGACAGAAGGTTTCCTCAGTATATTTCCAATGCACAGCAATGCTAACAGGAAAAAATACATCCAATACCTCATTAGCGGCAAGGATTACTCAATGACAATATGTTCCAGGTGGTCAGAATTTGGATTTTTCTGCAGATTACTATGAGGCAGAAAACAGATTTGGTGGGGTAGGACAGGTTTCAGGGGGAGGATGAGGCAAAATTGTCAGTTGCACACAAAAGAAAGATAATAAGCTGCAATTATTAATAATCCATGCCTAATAATGAGATCACTCTTTGATCTAGAGAAACAACACTCTTCTTTCTTCATTCTGGTCATATAGATGGGTGTCACAGATGGTAGCTCCAGAGGGATCACTTTCTGTGATATTCAGTGGGCCCTGATGATGCCACCTGTTGCTTAATTAATGTTAACTCTAGTGCTTCTCTTGGCAAATGGCTTTAGGAGAAAGAAAGGAGATGAGGCTGGGTAGTAGTTTGTTGGAATCCTCTGTGGGTTATAGTTGGTGTCCTAAGAAGGATGCACAATGTTCAGACTATTAATACCAAAAATTAGGGGGATAAATTTAAGATAGGAATATACCTTAGATGACCAAATTATGGCATTTCAAAGTTAGAAATGACTTCAGTGGCCATCTAATCTGACCTTTACCCTAAAAATAGTACTTTCCATTGTCTACTCAACAGGTGGTCATTGCCTGAAGATCACCACTGAGAGGCAACCCACCATTACTCCAGAGAGTTCATTCTAACTTTTTCTAAATGCTTTTTCCTTCCTTCAAACCTAAATTTGTCTTTGTGGAATCACCATTCATTACCCCTGATTCTTCCAAGTAGGTATGTGCATGTATGTGTGTTTGAGAGGAGAAGATCGGTCAAACAAGTCTAATCCCTCTTCCAAGAGACAGCTTTCAAACTTGAAATCAGCTATCATTTTTATCCTGAATCTTCTGCTCCCCAGGCTAAACATAACCAGTTCCTTTAATAGATAACTTGTATTGTACAACATCCAGACTCCATATCATTATTATTGCCCATCTCCAGATCAGTAGCATCAAACTCAAATAGAAAAGGGATATCACTAATCCATACATAAAGAACCTTGAAGGCCACTATTACTTTTAAAATGTAATATTATCTATGTTGCATTATATTTTTATTAAATATTTCCCCTTACATTTTAATCTGATTAGGCTATGCTTAGAAATGTTGAAGGCCACATATGGCCCATGTTTGATTAAGTTTGCCCTATATAATTTTCAGTTTATTAATGTCTTTCCTAATTAAGGTACTCAGCACTGAACTTATTGTTCCAGATATCATCTGAAGAGGAGACAATATGATGGCACTATCACCTAATTACTAGTAGAAATTGCACCTATCTTAATAGTTATCATTCTGCAGTAATTTAAGTATAGCCCTACCACAAGATAATGGAATATTCTCGATGATGTCTATAAATTTTTATTGCCTTCAAATTTAACAACTTCTATAGGTGAAAAAGTGAATGAATTAGTGAATTTATTTTTAGAGAACTTCCTATATGCCAAGAACTTTGCTAATTCCTGGGAACACCAGTGCAAAATGAGGTGGTCTCTGCCTTCTAATAGAAGGAAACTAGACACAAAGGGGAATGAAAGCAAGGAATGGACTTTTAGCTTGAGTTGTGGATTCAAAGAGAAAAAATTTGGAGGTTAGGGCCATGTTGGCAAAATATTAGAAAGCAATGTAGTGAGCTCTTCTTCATAAACTATTCCTACTGGATCTAAAAAATAACCCGGATTTAATCCTGAATTCAGAAAAAGGCAAAGTTAGTTATTTGTCCAGCAACCGTTGGGTAACTGACCTCAAGCATAAAACAGTGTCTTATTTCCAACATTTAGCCCAGCCTGCAGCAGAATTAGAGTTAGAATGCCAAACCAAAGGAGAACAACCATTCTGCTCATCTAAGCCAAATTCCATTTGCATGATGGGGCAGACTCCAGCAATAATCTACTCTCTCTTATTTAGACTCAAACCTAGGTCAAGAACTCACAGAACGGTGACCATGGGAAAACAATCAGCCTTTGCCCTAAATCAGATCACTTTGGGAACTCTGCAAGCTTGTAGATCCTCGGCTTGGTCCTGAGATGCTGGAATAACAATGCCCTAAAAAAGCAGCAGCAAGACCAGCCCACACCTTCCCCTTAGAAGTACTACAGAGTCCAGTCATAATATCAAATCTAAACTCAGGAAGTAGGCTGGAATAACTGCAGGAAAAAGAAACTCATGATAATGATGAACCCACTATAATTATGTTGCAAAGGACAATCAAGATAGAAACAGAAGAAGAGAATGATTCTTTATGACTTTACTGTTTCAGAGAAAAACACAGTTTGGAGAAAACTCAACTAGAATTCTTGGAAAAGGTAAAGAAAGAGTTTTTTTTAAAGAGTTAAAATGTTTTCCTTTTGTTCTTTTTAAAAATATAAATGGAATGAAAGTGCTTGAAAATGGAAAAGAAAGAAAGAAAGATTTAAAAAAGGAAATTAATAGTTTGGCACAAGAGTTACAAAAACTTGTATAAACAACAAACTCCTTGAAAATGTGAATAGAGCCAAGAGAAGCCAATGACTCCTTGAGGCAACAAGAAATGTTAAAATAAAGTAAAAGGCTCCAAAAAAAAGTAAGGGGGGCAGCTGGGTAGCTCAGTGGATTGAGAGCCAGGCCTAGAGACGGGAGGTCCTAAGTTCAAATCCGGCCTCAGACACTTCCCAGCTGTGTGACCCTGGGCAAGTCACTTGACCCCCATTGCCTACCCTTACCACTCTTCCACCTATAAGTCAATACACAGAAGTTAAGGGTTTAAAATTAAAAAAAAGTAAGGCATTGTACAGCAAAACCAACTGATATGGAAAATAGATCATTTGAAAATAGATGGATTATCTGAAAATCATGATAAAACTCCTCAAATTTCTTAGGACCAGAAAACAAAGTAGAAATAGAATGCACCAATAGCCTTCAGAAAGAAAACTCATATCAGTATAATGACCAAGCAAGACCCCAAAGGGCTAATGCTGAAACATGCTACCCACCTTTTGATAAAGAATTGAAGGACTCAATGCAGAATGAGACTTTTTTTTTAGGACACAACCCATGTGGCAATTAATTTTGATTGATTATACATAATAATAGATTTGGGGGTTTTGTGTTCTTGATCAGGAGAGGGGGAAGGAGGCAAGTAAGAAGGCAGATCTTGGATGATTAAAATAAAATGTTTTTTAAAAATGTACAGTTTACCTTCTGTCAGAGTGATGAAGTTCTTAGAGTTCAGATTGAGATGCACATATATATATATATATTGCTTGTGTATGTATATATTTATATGTATGTATAAGTATATAGATATATACATATGTAGCATGTGTGTACATTATCTGTGTATGGGTATATATTATATATACACATATATATGTATTAGACAGTCAATAAGAAATTTTATTTTGCTTGACTATATATACTTTTAACGGGTTTTGCTTTTCTTCCTTTTTCTATGGAGAGTGGGAGTGATGGGAGGGAGAGACGACTAATCTTTGAAAAAAATTATTAAAAAATAATTTTATTGGCACAAGCTTTTTAGAAGGAATGGTAATGTTGTGATGAGATAGCCCTGATCTGAGCAAGTAGAAATGAGGAAGAGTAATTAATATGTATGCCTATGGCAATAGGGTAGATGGCAAAATGATTTAGGATAGAAAGCTAGATAGGAATCAAGGCATGTTTTGGTTTGAGACCAGCCAAACACATTGGGCTAAATGACTTCATTCTTATGTATTCACAAAATAAGGCAGTAATAGAAAAGAATCCAAAGCTGAGTGGATTAAATTTCCCAGGAAGTGGGAGCATGGTTTCTGAGGTCTGGCCCAGAAAATTCTTTAAAAGGCTTTAACCTTCTTCATTTCTTTATTCAGAAGACAAATCTTCCCTTTTAAAGACTAAAAAATAAAGAAGGAAATTTTAAAATCCAGTATTTATATAATGATGAAGTGCTTAAAAATGTGTTCAATAGCACACCAAAGAGTTTTCATTGCACTTGTGAGATTCTATTTACTCTATTAATACTATTAATGTCATCAAAATTAATTGGAATGTGATTGATAGACTTGACCCTTGTTACTTCTGTTCAACCAGAAATCTCATCCATGTTTGTAATTTATTAATATTTCCCATTTATTTCATTCCTTTCCCAAGCTATCAGCAGTATATTTCTCTTTCCACTTGAGTGCTTTTTTGTACTCTTAAATTTCAGTGGATAAGAAGTTCTAAAGAACCAGGTTTGAGTTAACAAAAATGTTTATTATCCTGGCACTTACACTGATGTATAAGTACACTTCACTCTTACTATGTTTTAAATAATTTTTAGTGTCATCCTGGGTTTCTCTATAGCATACATAGATAGATTGGAACTTAGGAAATATCCTTTCTGATTTTTGTGGTTTTCAATGGTTAAGAGCTACTGATTTGGTCAAGCTAATTAAAATTATTCTGATTTAACCTAGCAGAGCTCTTCCCTCACACACAAGACAAATGCAGTTAGTTATACCTGTTGATTTTTAGGATTCATTAGAATTATTTAAATCAAATATTTGATTGTTCCAAGTTTAACCCTTACTTATTTGTGAAGTGGCTTGTAAAAAGATAGGAAAAGAAATAAAAGCTTCTGATCCTCTAACGTCTTTTATCTTATGGGTAAACTATAACATGCATAAAATGAGAATTGGGGGATGTAAATTGCATATGATGAACATATATATGTATGTATACATATGTGTGTAAGAAATACAATCCTGATAAGCTTCAGAATGGGAAGAAAGGATACCTTTAGGAGGGCATTAAGGAATTTCATTGAATTACATAGAAAAGATCTCAAGTATGTGTTTATGGCCTGGACAATGTCAAATATACCCAGATTTCTTCAATAACTAAACTAGTCCCCTTTGCCACTGTTTCCTGATGCAATTAGATTAACTTCTAATCTCAGTTTCCATGCTGCTGCTAGTCCTTTAAATTATGTATGTATATTAGACTACTCTTTCCCATAGAGGTGAATTTAGCTTTATATTTGTGTTTTGTTTGCTGTTCAGTCATTTCAGAGGTATTTGACTCTTCATGACTCTGGGTTTTTTTGGCAAAGATACCAAAGTGTTTGCCATTTCCTTTTCCAGCTCATTTCACAGATGAGGAAACTGAGGCTAAATTAAGTGACTTGCACAAGGTCACACAGCTAAGAAATGTTGGAGGCCATATCTAAAGGAAAATGAGTCTTCCTGACACCAGGCCCAGCATTCTCTCCAGTGTGGCACCTTGCTGCCAATATATTCAGTCTTAATCCTAACTGTTTTGGAAAATATGAATTTTATGTGACCAAAGTTAAAAAAAAACAACAGAAAACATTGAGCACAGGAAAACATGACAATATTATTTTGTTGAATTATTGAACTAACAATTTCCTTAATTACCTTAATTATCCATCTATGATGTATCCGCATACAGATAAAGCTAATTCTATATACACTTTTATTTCATATTTGACAAAAAGCACTCTTTCAGTCCAGACATATATACACTACATCCTAAATTGTACTTTAACTAGTAGAGATAAATACATCAACTTTTAACATAAAAGATTGGAAATAAAGGTTCAACTATATCACTTTGTAGTGAGTTAATTAAAATAAATGTTGTAGTGGGGCAAATAATCAAAATGGTTAAATTCTTAGCCTGATAAATTTGTACTTCATGGATTTAGGCTGCATTGGAGATCATGGCATGTAAGAGTTCCATTGTAATCTGTACTGGCCACATTACATTTGGAGTGATTTGTTCAATTTTATGAACTATGTGTGTGTGTATATGTATATATATATATATATATATATGTATATATATATATGGTATATACATCTATATACATAGATGTATACCTTTTTAAATTTATTATGGATATACATATATCTATCATCTATATATAGTATAATTAACCAACATATCAACTAAATCTGACAATATATGTAATGTTTCACACCCTTAGAATAGGTGATCTTTAGTCTTTTCTAGTCCTAGCATTCTATCCTTGAAGGCTCTTTTTAGCTCTAATAATCTACACTCTTAAGTTCTTATTAAGCCTAACATTCTATGCTGCAAAGTTTGTTTTGGCTCTAGTATATTCTCAAGTCTCTTTCCAGCTCTGGCATTCTCGGGTCTAAGGAATTCTCTGTTCTTAGATTTCTCCCATCTGACATTGTCTTCTAAGGTAAATACTACCTCCAGGAAACTACTTAAGTCCAAAGGCCCAAGTCAGTTTTCAATGTCTGACCACTCTTTGGCTATTTTGGCAGCAGAATTACTTTTCAAAATGCCCCAGATTATAGTCTGAATCAGTGGTTC
>NC_058131.1:516457361-516466998 GCF_016433145.1 Gracilinanus agilis
TATATATATATATGGTATATACATCTATATACATAGATGTATACCTTTTTAAATTTATTATGGATATACATATATCTATCATCTATATATAGTATAATTAACCAACATATCAACTAAATCTGACAATATATGTAATGTTTCACACCCTTAGAATAGGTGATCTTTAGTCTTTTCTAGTCCTAGCATTCTATCCTTGAAGGCTCTTTTTAGCTCTAATAATCTACACTCTTAAGTTCTTATTAAGCCTAACATTCTATGCTGCAAAGTTTGTTTTGGCTCTAGTATATTCTCAAGTCTCTTTCCAGCTCTGGCATTCTCGGGTCTAAGGAATTCTCTGTTCTTAGATTTCTCCCATCTGACATTGTCTTCTAAGGTAAATACTACCTCCAGGAAACTACTTAAGTCCAAAGGCCCAAGTCAGTTTTCAATGTCTGACCACTCTTTGGCTATTTTGGCAGCAGAATTACTTTTCAAAATGCCCCAGATTATAGTCTGAATCAGTGGTTCCTAAACTTTTTTGGCCTACCACCCCCTTTCCAGAAAAAATATTACTTAGTGCCCCTGGAAATTAATTTTTTTAAATTTTAATAGCAATTAATAGGAAAGATAAATGCACCTGTGACCATCACTGTCTCCCTGGATTGCTGCAGCACCAACCAGGGGGCGGTAGTGCCCACTTTGGGAATCTTCCTTCCCTCTGTCTCACCTTGAAATGCCTAAAGGATACCTAATTAGTATTTTTTTTTAACTAGCCTCTGAATAATAATGGCTTTTAACTAGGAAACCATATGAACTCCTAATTACCATTTCCTATAGTTCCCTAGTCCTCTCTAAGTCACTTTTTAAAGAAATTGAGAATATCTAAATGAAAGTGACTAGAATAGTAAAGGCACAGATTATTTCATTGCACTCATGTACCAGATTTTACTTGTATCCCAGCTCATGGTTAAAGTTGGCACTTAATAAATAATTTTTGGATGATTGAAAGCAAAATCATACAGAGAATAAAGAAAGTAAACATTTATCTTAAAGAAGAAAAACTAAGAGAAAACATAAGTTATTATTTTTAAAATAGCGATATGGTCCCATATTTCAGAAGACAGAACTAAGGCCAATACGTAGAAGTTAGCTGATTCTGGAATCAACAGATAAATAAACAGTGAGCATTTAAAATTCAAAATGACCCATAGATATCTTAAATTCAAAATCTTCCCCTCCCAAACCAACCCTCCTCTGAACTTCCTTGTCTAAACACCACCATCCTTCCAATCATACATGTTTACAACCTTGATATCATCTTCATTCTTGTTCACAAAATATATATAATTCACCAAGCACATAATTTCTTCTTTTATTATAATATTTCATATGCATATCTTCTCCCTACTGATATAACCACTCCTCTAGCTCAAATTCATATCACCCATCACCTAGCCTATCACATCATATTGGCAATCCAACCTCAACATTACTATTAAAGAGATCTTCAAGATTAAGTCTCATCATATCATACACTTTTCTCCAACCAATAAACTCCAATGGTTCTTTGTTACCTCGAGCATGAGATATAAACTCTTCTATTACTTAGAGTTCCTTAATATCTGCCCACTTCCTATCTCTTCAGACTTCAAAAAAAATTATTCCTCTTCATGAACATTGTGACTTACCCATACTGGCCTGCTTGCTTTTTCTATCAATTTAAAATGTTCTTCCTCTTCTCTACCATTAAGATTACCTTGACTTTTTTCAAGTCTCAAAATTCCCTCAAATCTCACATTCTTTACATGCCATTCCTTGGAAGGCCTATTTCTCTAGCTACCCATTGCTACCTCAGATTGCCTTCTACCTCTTCTGTATTAATTTTTATGCAACATACAAATTTATATTTATTGTCTTCTCCCATTAAAATATAATCTCCTTGAGTGGAGGGACTATTTTTTTTTTACTTTTTCTTTGTTTCCCCAGGGCTTAGCTCAGATCTTGGCACTTAGTAAGTACTTAATAAATGTTTGCTATTTGATAACACAACATAAAAAATTAATATATGAATATTTTAAAAACATTTCTCAAATTTACAGTTGCCTAACAATGGAAAAGGATAACATTAAAATAGAAAGAATAATTTTATAAGACAGTTTAATTTCCTATCAACTCTATGTGAATTTTGGTGTGCTTCATTTAAAAATCAAAGCCTTTTTAAAGTTATATCTTGATTACTAGAAATTGTTATATAAAATTCATTGGTAGTTGGTTCAACATATAAAGTTTTTTAGACTTCCTTTCAGGAATACCTTAATTATGTTAAGTCTAGTACTCCATGATGTGCAATGTTCGTTGCATAATATATGTTAAACATCTTGAATAGGATAAAACATAATGGATGTTGGAATTACTATCTTAATTATTTTATGTGATATAGCTTCCCAACTTTATATTTGCAAAGTATATTTATTGATCATAAAGTCTATATTTGTCTTCAAGATAAATTCTCATGTTGGTTTATCTCTGTAATTTTTTTAATTCTCAAAAACTATAGGTTGTGACTCATTTTGGCAATTAAGCAAATCAACATTACTTTGATGACATTCAAAATTAATCTTTTGAGTGTCAGTAAGAGCCTAAGATTCTCTGTATCTTATTGTCTCTAATCTCATTATTCTCCCTTCATTATATGGAATAATTCCTACCTTAAAACTTGTATAGTGGGAGATCCAATAAATAAAGAAAACATTTCCCTTCAGAATACCTACCCAAATGCCCTACACTGTCTTCTCTATGGTCTGCCCTTGGTGAATCATCTGCCAGGATGCTTTCTTTCAGCTACTCACATATAGGCTATCTTTAATTTTCCTTGACTTCTTTTCAAAATTCTTCTTTTTTCTTTTTTTTAAACCCTTACCTTCTGTCTTGGAGTCAATACTATATATGGACTCCAAGCCAGAAGAGTGGTAAGGGTAGGAAATGGGGGTCAAATGACTTGCCCAGAGTCACACAGCTGGAAAGTGTCTGAGGCCAGATTTGAACGTAGGACCTCCCATCTCTAGGCCTGGCTCTCAATCCACTGAGCTACCCGGCTGCCCCCTCAACATTCCTTTTCTGAAAGAAAAACACTCCTAAGTATAGTAAAAACTGAATTTTAAAGCATGCAGTTCTTCTCATACTGACATAGGTGCTGTAGGTTAGAAAATAAGTCAGAATAAAGGACTATTTAATAGTAAGTCAATAAACATTTATTAAGTACCACTGTAGAACAACTAGGTGGTGCATTGCCTACAGTCCTAGGGCAGGGAGTCTAGAATACTCATCTTCCAACCAGGAGAATATTGTACACGGAGACTGATACACTGAGTACCATGGAAAATGTAATGGACTTCTGTACTAGTAGCAATGCAATGACCCAGGACAATCCAGAGGAACTAATGAGAAAGAACATTGTCGACATCCAGAGAAAGAAACATGGGAGCAGAAACATAGAAGAAAAACATAGGGCTGACCATATAGTTCGATATGGATAGGATTAGGTTTTTGATGTTAAAGGATCACTCTACTACAAATATGAATAACATGGAAAAGGATTTTGAACAATGATATATGTATAACCCAGTGGAACTACTTGTCATCTCCGAAAGGGGGGAAGGAAGAGAGGTGGGGAAAATCATGAATCACGTAATCACTGAAAAATATCCTAAATAAATAAATTTTTTAAAAAAGAATACTTGTCTTTCTGAGTTATCTAGCCCAGTGATTCCCAAAGTGGGTGCCACCGCCCCCTGGTGGGTGCTGCAGTGATCCAGTGGAAATGGTGATGGCCACAGGTGCATTTAGGGGCGGTGAATAACTGTGAGGGGGCAGTGATAGTATGTGACAGGGGTCCTAAGTAATATTTTTTTCTGGAAAGGGGGTGGTGGTAGGCCAAAAAAGTTTGGGAACCACTGATCTAGCTTGAGACACATATTAGCTGTATGACCCTGGGCAAGTCACTTAATCCTATTTGTCTCAGTTTCATCCTCTGTAAAATGAGTTGGAAAAGAAAATAGCAAATCACTCCACTATCTTTGCCAAGAAAACCTCAAATGGAGTCAGTCACAAAGAGTCAGATATGTCTAAAATGATTGAACAACAAAGCATCTACTATGTGGCAGGCATATGCTAAGTAAAAGAAATCAATATACAATGTTTTGCAAAAGGTTTGGCCATATTTACTACTTAGATATTAAAGAACACAAGAAATAGTTTTTAGCATTTAGCACTATTGTTCCCATTCTGTTGCTTTCTGGGAGTTAGCTGCAGAAGAAAGTCCAGGTTTCCCCAAGATCTTGTTATAAATATATAGCATGCCAGAAAGCATTTTCAGAATTCATGTTAGAAATTGATTTTTTTCATTATAGCATATATCATTTCTTTATAAAAACCAACAAGTTTTTCCTAGCAACCTAGAATCATCTTAGGGTAAGCTCTCTCAATCGATTGAACTAGTTAACACATATTTATAAAGTATTTACTTTGTACCAGGACCTGTGTTAACTACTGGAAACACATATACAAAGGAGCTTAGATTTTAATGGAAGAAGAGAACATAAAAAAGGAAGCTGAAAGGGGTGTTATGAGAGAAGGGTGCAGAATATTTCTGTAGAATGTTAGACAAAGTCCCTTAGAAATAAGTCAGCGGTATAGTCTAGAGAACAATGGAGATATGGTTAGTCTGGCCCTCCTTAAAATGGAGGAACCAACCAATCAGAGGGAGAAACCAGATCTGGGAAGTATACCAGTTTGAGAATTAGCCCAATGGTGGAATGAGTTTCATGGCAAAGAGGTTTTTATGACATGGTAGACAAAGTCCTGTAGAGAAGTTGGGAGTATAACCTAGCAATCAAGGCTATATTTTGACTACAATGTGCCAGATTGTATTAGGTGCTAATACAAACAAACAAAATAAGGAAACAATGCTTACTCTTGAAGAGCTTTGATGCTAATGAAGGCAAGAAGTGTGTGTGTGTGAGTGTGTATATGTATATGTATATATAAAACATCAACTCATACTTAGGATTTATTTGTATTTATTCTCTTTGAATTTTTATTTTATATCTTATACATATTTTATATTTATATTTAATTTAAATTTAAATTTAGATTATATTTCTTTATGTAAAAATATTTATATTTAAATTAAATTTGTTTATTTACATATAAAGTATATATAAGTTAAGAAATAAATATAAAGAGAACATATACAAATATTTTCTATGTTTCCCATGATACTCCCAAGTGTGGTCTGTAATAGATTAAAATGTAATTAGGGAATATTTCATAAATCAATAAAAACAAAATAAAATAAAGATAATATTACATTTTAAAACTAAATCAATATGCAGGCCCCCTGGGATCCTTATATACAGATTCTTGGTCCCCATTTCTAGTTGAAATACCACTATTGTACATCATTCATTTCTATAAAAGGTACTCTTCTCTACTCCCCAAAAAACAGTAAAATTGTTTCTTTAAATGACTGTAGTAGTTGTAACCGTTTGACTCATTGTGGTAAAGAAAAAACTGATAGGAAGGATGCGTACTTTAACCAAAAAAAAATGAAAAGATGAGAAAGTTGTCAGAAAGACATCCAGGGAGCTTAAGGGATTTTCAAAATTTGAACAAATTAACTACTAATGGTTAGATCTCTTTGAAAACCCCTTTAAAGCTGGGGTGCAGTTAGATAAAAAATCAGCCACAAAAGAAATTTTTATTTTTTCATATTAATATTAGCTTTAAAAAAAAACAGATGATTTTTCAGGCCCAGAGGAGCATGCTAATTCATCTCCATAAAATGTGAAGTGGACAAGCTTGATTAATGAATTGATTAGTTAAGTTCTTTGAATTTTAGTTCCTTCTTACAAATGTGTAAAAATCTCAGGGAAAAAATGGCTTATGACAATAACGAGTTGGGCATGTTTGGGATAAAAAAGATGTAAAATTTAAATGTGAAGAGACAGCCATCAGTTCACTAATAAGGCAGAAAAGATAAAAATATTAGAGTTTGAGGTATTTTTTAAAGTACAATAGGAATATTCACATTTATGTATGCATATGAAAATGATAAAGTCTTTAAATTTCAAGAAGTGATCATGAATATGAAAAAAGGGAAAATATAATTTGAAAATATGAACTGGATATGAAAAGTTAGGAGTAGTAGAGGATTGCATTTTCATGTGGAAAAAAAAAGTTAATGTAGTTCCCTCTTCTGCACCTCCCTTTCCCCCCAGGCCCTACTGATAGTTTGAGATGGGACATTACTGTTTTTTATTTGGAAGGTTCAATGATTAGTTAGAGACATGTAGAATCTCTTTTCCTGGTAAAAGGTTAAACAAACCTGCAGTCATTACTTTGTTTGACATATTACTTAACATTTTCAAAGGATAATTTTTGGCTTTCAAGTTATGGATTAAAATCAAAATACAATCATAGGACAATTATATTATGATATTAAATAGCAATGTCCAATAAAACTGCACTGTGATGGCTTATTATGACATAGAAGTGATGGTGAATTCTGAAAAGTTATACGACTGAGGTACAAGTTTTGGAGTGCTGACTGAGATGGAATAGCTTCCATTACAGTCCTGGTGGCAGACTCTTCTACAAAGACCTAAGCTTAATATGGGTTCATTAGCAGGTTCATGACCAATACAACAAAGGAAGTACTACTTACGCTAATGATATATTTTTCTTGTATAATAATGAAAGTGTGGACACTTATCTTCCAGGGTCGACAACTCCCTCCCAGAAAGGCAGTTCTTGTAATTCATTTACAAGTTGGTTGTTTGGTTGTAGTCCTTCATACTTTACCATCTCAATATTCTGAAGTCAACATACAGTGTGCCTAATCAGACTGATGAGATCAAAATAAGTTCAGAAGTATGTGCCACAGGTCAGGCAAAAATAGCCTGTATGAACATTTAGGATGGAAATGTCTCTAGATTTGCACATCTCTTTTTTTTTTTTTTTTTTTGAGCTACTGAATTTCTGCTTTGCCATAAAGCACAGTGCCTTTTTGATGAAGGCACACTATTCTGGATGATCCTGTGCCAGTGTCTCCCATGTCTCACCATTGATACCAGAATTCTTCAGAGAGACCTTTAGATTGTTCTCTTATCACTTCTTCTGACCTCTGTATGAGTACTTGCCTCTTGTGGGTTCTCCATAAAATAGTCTTTTAGGCGAACATGCGTTTGGAATTCAAAAAATGTGGCCAACCCATTGTAGCTGCCCTCTCTGCAACAGAGTTTGAATGCTTGGCACTTCAGCTCAAGAAAGGACCTCGGTGTCCTGTACTTAGACAGCTAGGTGATCTTCAGAATCTTTGAAAGCTGCCTGAGTTCCCAGAAGTATTTGAACTTTGGGTGAATATAACATCGAATGTACAAATAAAGAAATATTCCTTCAAAGTTAAGGATCTTGAATTTCTGGATGATTCAAAAATGAGAATTCAAATATTTTAGGACAACTTGCTGTACTCCAGAAGAAGATACAGGGTTTTACTTTGTGTTTAGCATGTGAAGTTGCCATTTAATAAATTTATATGTTATTTTATCAGAGATAAAATTATTTTCCTTTACTATGAATTTTTTTAAATTTTTCACTTTTTAAGGGGTGTAGGAAGAGAAAATGCTCATTCATTGAAAATAAAATTTAATTTAAAAAATATGGAACTGCCTGAGGCACCTGAACATTAATTCATAACCGAGGTTACATGATAAAGGAATGAGCAGAAAAACATTCATTCAGTATTTACAATGCACTAAACACTGTTATAAATTCTGAAGATAAAAATACAAACATCTCTTTGAGGAGTTGACATTGTAACAAGAAAAAAACAACATAGAAAGGAGAATTATAGTTGGAAGGGTTGGGGAAGGAGCATATAGGTACCAAGAGTGGTTTGGAAATGGCTGGGAAGTAGATTAGTGGCCTGTTTTCAAGCAAGATAAGGGAAAAAGTCCAAAATTCCTAGGATAATATCTGATATTCAGTGGAGGGAAAGGAGGAGTTTGGAAATGCTAGTATGTGTCAAGGGCAGGGTTTGAAGCCAGGTCTCCTCCTGATTCTCCTGTCTTACTCCATACAATAAGGTTTTGTGTTGCTAATAACGTTAATGTTATTTTTTGAGCAAAGCCTGACTCTGGTGACCTAATGAAGCTAAATTAACAAAACTGTTGATAAATAGAAGCTAGAAGTAACTTGAGATGGTACAAGAGCACTAAACTGTAATGATCACTTTAAAATGTCCCTGAGAGTTAAATAAATATTTACTTATCACAAGATGACTTTAGAAATACCTGTTGCTGTCTCAATATATCTGTGACTGTAGCTGTGAATCAGACTGGAGTCTCTCTCAGTAGGAGCTGACATTTTGCTGATGGTTCATCAGGCTACCCCCTTGCTGAGAAGGAGATTTTGAGGCGGGGAAGGCAATTGGTTAACCATTTTGTAAAGAATAAAAGTTTCCTTCTTCCTGAAAGGGAATCTGATTTCCAATTCTTTGAGATGTTAAGCAGTCATTCCCTCTGACCCAAGTTGTGCTCAGTTAGAATGTCAACCTTTTGGCATAAGTGTAAATTATGCAATTATGTGTAGAGATCAGATATACTGTAAAAGGTGATCAGTCTAAAAAAAACATAAAAATAAAGTAAATCCCAAAATTTAATTATGCCAGTCTTTGCACATAATTATCTAGCAAAGAGGACCTTTTCCATCAAGTAGGGAAAATATTCCTGTTGGATAAATTTCTGTAAGTGAATTAAACAAATTATTTGGCACATAGATTAGGCTTAAGGCACTGGATTCTACCTGAAGAAAAAGAGATCCATATAATATTCTCCAAGATTTAAAGCTAACATTCATATGATAATTAAACAAAGGCATAGCCATTTTCAGAAATGTTTTCTCATTTTTGTTTGCTAAACTAGATTATCTCTTGAAGTCAAAGTAAAAAAGGAAAATTCTCTCTTCAAAGATACCTGTGGGCTCTTTGATAAAAAATAAAAATAAATGAATAATATATATATATATATATTTTAAAATGTAAATCTGCCCACCTCTAAGAAAAATATTCCTGGCCACAAGATATAAAAAAGGGAAAGTGTGAATATGTTTTTGTATATGAATTGAGGGGGAAAAGAAATAGCTAGTAGTAGTAGCAGTAAAATGATATCCTAAGCCAGCTCTATAGTCAGGAGACTCTTGTCTGACCCTGTCATTCCTCTCATCAAATTTAGTGGCTTTCTGTGCTATCTAAAATAAAATAATAATTACTAAATTTTGTATTTAAAATCCATCATCGTCTAGCTCTAACTGACCTTCCAGGTAGATTACTAAGTCTTCATCTTCCCATATAAAATATATTTTAGTCAAAACTGCCTGTTTTTTGCTTTCCAAAGTCAGAATTTCATTTCCTACCTCCATGATGTTGTACAGGCTGTCACCTAATGTACTCCTTCCTTTTTACCTCTCTTTACCTTGTAGAATTTTCAGTTTCCTTCAAATCTCATTCTATGTACCATCTCCTCCAGAAATTTTTTTGATTCTACCAGTTAATAGTGCCCTCTCCCTTCTCAAATTACTTTGACCTTTTATATCTCTTTTT
>NC_058131.1:516468170-516527533 GCF_016433145.1 Gracilinanus agilis
AATTCTGAAGATAAAAATACAAACATCTCTTTGAGGAGTTGACATTGTAACAAGAAAAAAACAACATAGAAAGGAGAATTATAGTTGGAAGGGTTGGGGAAGGAGCATATAGGTACCAAGAGTGGTTTGGAAATGGCTGGGAAGTAGATTAGTGGCCTGTTTTCAAGCAAGATAAGGGAAAAAGTCCAAAATTCCTAGGATAATATCTGATATTCAGTGGAGGGAAAGGAGGAGTTTGGAAATGCTAGTATGTGTCAAGGGCAGGGTTTGAAGCCAGGTCTCCTCCTGATTCTCCTGTCTTACTCCATACAATAAGGTTTTGTGTTGCTAATAACGTTAATGTTATTTTTTGAGCAAAGCCTGACTCTGGTGACCTAATGAAGCTAAATTAACAAAACTGTTGATAAATAGAAGCTAGAAGTAACTTGAGATGGTACAAGAGCACTAAACTGTAATGATCACTTTAAAATGTTCCTGAGAGTTAAATAAATATTTACTTATCACAAGATGACTTTAGAAATACCTGTTGCTGTCTCAATATATCTGTGACTGTAGCTGTGAATCAGACTGGAGTCTCTCTCAGTAGGAGCTGACATTTTGCTGATGGTTCATCAGGCTACCCCCTTGCTGAGAAGGAGATTTTGAGGCAGGGAAGGCAATTGGTTAACCATTTTGTAAAGAATAAAAGTTTCCTTCTTCCTGAAAGGGAATCTGATTTCCAATTCTTTGAGATGTTAAGCAGTCATTCCCTCTGACCCAAGTTGTGCTCAGTTAGAATGTCAACCTTTTGGCATAAGTGTAAATTATGCAATTATGTGTAGAGATCAGATATACTGTAAAAGGTGATCAGTCTAAAAAAAACATAAAAATAAAGTAAATCCCAAAATTTAATTATGCCAGTCTTTGCACATAATTATCTAGCAAAGAGGACCTTTTCCATCAAGTAGGGAAAATATTCCTGTTGGATAAATTTCTGTAAGTGAATTAAACAAATTATTTGGCACATAGATTAGGCTTAAGGCACTGGATTCTACCTGAAGAAAAAGAGATCCATATAATATTCTCCAAGATTTAAAGCTAACATTCATATGATAATTAAACAAAGGCATAGCCATTTTCAGAAATGTTTTCTCATTTTTGTTTGCTAAACTAGATTATCTCTTGAAGTCAAAGTAAAAAAGGAAAATTCTCTCTTCAAAGATACCTGTGGGCTCTTTGATAAAAAATAAAAATAAATGAATAATATATATATATATATATTTTAAAATGTAAATCTGCCCACCTCTAAGAAAAATATTCCTGGCCACAAGATATAAAAAAGGGAAAGTGTGAATATGTTTTTGTATATGAATTGAGGGGGAAAAGAAATAGCTAGTAGTAGTAGCAGTAAAATGATATCCTAAGCCAGCTCTATAGTCAGGAGACTCTTGTCTGACCCTGTCATTCCTCTCATCAAATTTAGTGGCTTTCTGTGCTATCTAAAATAAAATAATAATTACTAAATTTTGTATTTAAAATCCATCATCGTCTAGCTCTAACTGACCTTCCAGGTAGATTACTAAGTCTTCATCTTCCCATATAAAATATATTTTAGTCAAAACTGCCTGTTTTTTGCTTTCCAAAGTCAGAATTTCATTTCCTACCTCCATGATGTTGTACAGGCTGTCACCTAATGTACTCCTTCCTTTTTACCTCTCTTTACCTTGTAGAATTTTCAGTTTCCTTCAAATCTCATTCTATGTACCATCTCCTCCAGAAATTTTTTTGATTCTACCAGTTAATAGTGCCCTCTCCCTTCTCAAATTACTTTGACCTTTTATATCTCTTTTTTGGTGGGGGGGGGGAGGGAAGAAACAAGTATTTATTAAGTGACTACTATATTCCAGACACTTTGCTAACTGCTTTATAAATATTATCTCATTTGATATATCTTTTTAGATGTCCTAAAACCCATACACTTTAAACTCCTAAAAGATAGGAACTGTTTTTCTTTGCTCATTTTATTTAAGTATTCCAATACCTGACATGAGGCCTTGCAATTTTCTTTGTTTGTTGGCTTTGAACTAATCTAGTGATTGAATTGATATAGAGAACTGCTGTTAAGGAACTTTCCTTCAAATCTATATACCAGCTGGGCAGGCAGGATGGGGCAGAGATCAGGTATTCATACCATGAGTATGATTCAAAAATAGTTTATTTCAGAATATTCTTTTATTTGAGTGAGAGTCTTAGAGAAATTTGATTTCATAAATTCCCAGAATAATTTAGAAACAGCTTTGGTACTTCATATGGGAAACAAAGGTTTATCAAAGCAGCACTCAGATAGTTTTAAAGAAATAAAGATCCTAGAAAGATTACATAAGAAAGAAAAGATTATATTATCAATATCTCATGACATAATATAATATGAATAGGGTCTGGACCTGTGTTTTCATTTATACAGTGATTTTTCACATGAGGAGATGCCCTTTACCAATGTAAGTGAAGAATCTTTTCTTCAACTTCTATTTATCAAAAAATATTTATTAAGCACCTACTATGTGCTAAACTCTAGAAACAATGAAAAGGAAAAAATTCTAGGTCTCAAGAAACTTACAATGTAGTAAGAAAACAATATGAAAAATTTTTATTCAAAGAAGATATATATACCAGATAAACTGGAGATAATCTCAGATGAAAATCAGTAAGAAAAATGAAGACCAGGAAAGGCTTTTTGCAGAAGATAGGACTTTGGCTGAAACTTGAAAGAAGTGGAGGAATCCAGGAGGCCTTAGAGGTAAGGAGGAAGACAGTTCTAGGCATTAGAGATAGCCTTTGAAAGTGCTTGGATTTGGAAAGGGAGAGAGTCTTGCACAAGGAACACAGAGGCCACTGCCCCTGGATGGCTACATGTGCAAAGCAATAACATGGGAGAAGGCTGGGATCATATAAGGACTGAATTATGGAAGTTTTGAAAAGCTAGAGGATTTTACATTTGATCCTTAAAATAATGGGGAGCCAACGGAATTTACTGAATGGGTTTTTTTTGGGGGGAGGATATGGGGGAAGTGACATGGTCAGATCAATTTGACAGGTGAGTGGAAGATACATAGGTCCCTTTTTTTTCCCTCTTCTTAAAAACCTTTACCTTCTGTCTTAGTATCAATTGATCAAATTGATTCATCAAAAGAGTAGCAAGGGCTAGTCAAATAGTATTAAATAACTCGCCCAGGATCACTCAGCTAGGAAGTGTCAGAGATCAGATTTGAACCTAGGACTTCTGGAATCCAGGCCTGGCACTCCATATCCACTGTGGTACCTAGCTGCCCCTCCCTTTTCTTTTTTGTTGATATATTTGGGGTATAAACATAGGAGTGTTAGAGTGTGGCCAAAGTATGTATTTTTTGCATTTTGCTTTATTTGTTGTGGATCCATTATTTGAAATATTTAGAAAACTCACTGGTGTGGAAATTCCCTCCTCTGATGCAAATTATAAAGTCCTAAAAAGCTGCTTTATGGTATTGAGAGGCTAAATGACTTGGCCAAAATCATAAAACTAGTAACTCTCAGAAACAGGTCTTAAAGCCAGATTTTTCTGCCTCCAAGTCCAGCCTTCTACCAAGCATGCCAAGCTGCCTAGTTATTAGAATAAGCACTGTAAATGTAAATCTTCTTCTCTCAAGTAAAAATAAGAGAGATCTCTCTTCCCTCGTTTTCTGAGATTAGAGTACAGTCACCTAAAAATGGCATGTCAAGGAAATGTTAACTGCAAATCATCAAATTCTCAGGGTCTGAACACTTGGCAGTCTTGCAATGGATTTGATAAACCCGACATGAAACTTGCCACTTTCATCCAAGTTTATTCTGGGTTTAGGAGCATGTAGGAAGCAGAAAGCCTTGGCAGCTACCGGGTGACATAAACCAAAGAGTTAAAAAAAGAAATCCCAGAAATTCTCACAGACGAAAACCCTGTCCAGCAAAACATAGTTCTCCAGGTTACTAAAGAAGCTCTCTGCCTTCTAGTAGGAAAGGAGGGTGTGGTTGGGAAGGGAAGGCTTTGTTTATTTATTTATTTGCCCCCCCCCTTTAAAATCCATTAGGGTATGCTTAAGGGAAAAGAAATTACAAAGCTAAAAACCACAAAACCCCCAAAGATTAAAAAAAAGTAAACTAGAAACATTACACACCATAAGCAGCAGCAGGTGTGGGACTGCTAGTATTGGACTGCTGATTGGTGAAATTCCTATCCATTCAAAATCTTCCTCACCTCCAGGCTAATTTGATGTAAAGCTCTATACAAAATGTTACCCACGAAGACCACCCAGAGACTTCTGCAGGTGGAGAATGCAGCTGTTTGCCTTCTTAGGGAAGGGAGGGGCAAGTTTCTAGGAGCATTAGACACCTGTATGCCAATTTCTGGGCAGACTTTTTATTTTTTTGGTCTCTTACTTTTCTGATGAAATCCTATGTTAGAGGATTGTAGATTTAAGTTGGAACCATTTTGTAAAGACCTGAAAAGTCAAGGGCCCAGACTGATAAAAATTCCTTTTACTTGCTTTAGCTCTTGCCATAGGAATAACATTGCAATTTTGAGAATCAATTCTTGTTGTTGTTGTTGATGGTTTTTTTTTGAAGACTGGTTCTTCCTCTAGCATCCTTCCTGGAAATATGATAGCCACTCACAGGCCTGACTCCAATATTGATACACACAAAACCTATAACTGGCTTAATGTTTTTAAAACCTTACCTTCTATCTTAGAATCGATAACAAGTATTGGTTCCAAGGCAGAAGATCAGTAAGGGCTAGGCAATGGGGGTTAAATGACTTGCCCAGGGTCACAGAGCTAGGAAGTATTTGAGGTCAGATTTGAACCTTGGACTTCCCATCTCTGGTCCTGGCTCTCAATCCACTGAGCCACTGGCTTTATTTTTCTGACCTGAGTCAATTCACTCCTGTATAGATATGCTGCTTACCATATGGGTACCAGACTTTGTAGAGACACCCAACATGCTTTATTTAGGGAGGAAGGAGAATTAGTATTTAGGCAACATCTACCATTCACTAGGTACTGTGCTAAATGCTTTTTAAAAAAACATTATCTGATTCAATTCTCAAAACAACTCTATGAAGTGAATATGGCCATGAAGCTTCAGTGGAGGGCCAGTAGAGGAGCTTGATCTTCATATCCATTGACCTTTATAATGCTTGAGACCTCAGTTCCATTTCCATTCATTATAATGAATATG
This sequence comes from Gracilinanus agilis, assembly GCF_016433145.1. Lineage (NCBI taxonomy): Eukaryota > Metazoa > Chordata > Mammalia > Didelphimorphia > Didelphidae > Gracilinanus > Gracilinanus agilis. The sequence goes on from NC_058131.1 coordinate 516,473,397, forward strand.
TATGTAGAACAAAAACACAGATATTACCATAAAAACACAACTCTTGCAAATGTCTTTTGATCCCAGTTCCTATCAAATAAATAGCTTGTTACTTTGAAAAAAAAAAACAACAACAACTCTATGAGAGAGGTGCTGCTATTATTCCCATTTTATGGCTGAGGAAGTGAAGCAAACAAAAGTTAATTGATTTGCTCAATGTCATACAGCTAGGGCCTGAGTACAGATTTAAAATCAGGCATTCCAGATTCCAGAATAAATGCTCTATCCATTGTACCACCAGCTGTCTCTGTTGCCCTATTATAACTCACAACTCTTGAGCTCAAGTAATTTGCCAGCCTCAACTTACCCCAACAGTATGGAGTATCGGTGTGTGCTACCACACTTGGCAAGAATCTGGTTTTAAAGTGCACAGGCTATACAAAATATGAATGGTAGAAAGCCCTGCACTTGGGGGCAGAAGAAGTGAGCCAAAATCCACCCTTTGTGTTCTACTCACTGTGAAACTCTTCACAAATCATTGAGTATCAATTTTCTCACCTGTAAAATGGGAATTATAATATTTGTGCCAGTTAAGTCATTGAGTTATGAGAAAAATGCTTAATAATAATTAATAATTCACTAAATAATAATTAACAATTCACTAAAAATGTCAATTATTATCATAGTGAGTATAAGCAGGAGGAGAATAATTCAATGCAACAAATATCTATTAAACACCTGTTGGTTTGAGAATTCATGCTAGGTGCTAGTGGATCAAAAACACAAAAGAAAACTCCCTCTTTTCAAGGAACAGGAGATTCTCTTAAAGGACATAACATGTATGAGGAGCAAGAACCAACAGATGGTATGTTCCTCTTTCCAAAAAAATGGAGTTGAAGGAGGAAAAAGGAAGACCCTCCTAAGCCCCATTTCTTTAAAACTACCTCAGCTTAGGCTGGGGAGATCCACCCTGATAAATATCCCTATCAAAGATTATAGGATGTACAGATAGAGAGCATTGAAACAATTCTTGTTTTGATTAGTTAAACTCCCATCCTTGTTTTGATTGGTTAAACCCTGCTTGAATAATTAGGATAATTGGGTTTGTAAATCCCAAATTCTGATTAGCTAGCTTTCGAGATAAGATTATAGCTCTCAAGCAACCAGCCAATGGTGAATGAGGGGAGGGACCGTCTTTGTATCAGGGACCAAGATAAAAGGAAGTCTGTGAACATCTCACTTCACACTGCTTGCTGGCTTTAACATTTGTCACACTGACTCCTGAGAGAGTGCCATTCTCATGGGAAGGAAATAAAAGAACCTTTGACACCGATGCTGAGTTCAGGATTATGTTTTGAGTAGATGGTCATTCATGTTTATAGCTGAGTTCATATTAAATAATGTGAGAGAAAAGGGATCTAAGAAAACATGAACCACTGTTGGGGAAAGGAGGGACTAAGAAATCAGGAAAGACTTTGAGGGGTAAATGCCACCAGAGTTCAGCTTTAAATCAAGCCCTAATTAGGCTGGGGTGAGAGGGAAATTGGTGCAAGGTGCTAGAATTTAAATGACATCTTCCTGTCTTTCAGCTTCTTGGTCAGAGAAAGATGTGCTCAGTAGAGAGAAATTTGGCTTGAAGAATAGCAGCATTTTCATGAGTTTCTTAGCACATCTCAATCTCTTGAGAATAGTCGAAGCAATGAGCAGCTCTACCAACAGTGTATTTCTGTGATTGTGCTTTTACAAGAGGTCTTTTTACAATACCTTTCTTTCTGATTTGCTAGTGGTCCAATGGAGTCAAAAGGAAGCATCAGCTCACGCAAAAATTCCCTCCGGGTGCCAGATGACACTGAAAGATATTCATTTAGATGTGAGGCTTTATTTGCCATCATTTTAAGTGAAGCATATCAGAACACTATTTTAAAAGGTAATATGTTAATCAAAGTGTTCATTGCCTGCCCCAGCAGGAGCCCAGTGAGGAACTGATGTATTCTTATAAACTCAAGAAGACTATCTTGGTGGTGATCAGTTTATCTCCAGTGTTTAAGCCTAATGAACAGCCTGAAATAAAAGTCACCCAACAATCATTCATTAGTATGAAGGTTAACACTTTAGTCAGTCACTACTACTCTCTCCACCATCCCTTCCTTTTCATAGCCAATTTCTACCAGTTGAAAGACCAGCATTCTTGTGAAGTCAATATCTTATAGACCAAAAAGCAAATTAGTACTTGGGGCAAATTTCCTTGAGCTCAGGATGTGGAAGAAGAGAGATTTGAGATATAAAGTCTGGGCTGTTTTGAGGCATATTAGAGACAAGCAAGGGGAAATGAGAAACTTAAGGAACTGTCAGGCCAGAGTTACCAGAAGGACAAGGATAATAATAATAATAAATAATAATATATAATAAATCATATGTAATAAATAAATGAATGAATAAAGTAAAAAATAATAAAAAGGCTGTCATGGGGCAGCCAGAGGGAATTGTCATGTGAGTTGATGCTTCCTTTTGACTCCATTGGACCACTATTACATTATACATTTTTATTATTAACCTTGTCCCTCTTGTTATAAAATACAAGCAAATATTATCTCAATATTATTTAATTAATTAATATTACATCACTACAGATATTATCTCATTTTTAACATCACAACAATCCTGGGAGATAGATGTTGGTATTATCTCCGTTTTATTATTGAAGAAAGAGGTAGGCAAATGGCAAAGGTTAAATAACTTGCCCAGGGTCACAGGACTCATAAATGTGACCAAATTTAAATAGAGGTTTCCCTCCCTCCAGACTCAATCCACTGAGCCACCTAGCTTCCTAGAATAAAAAAAATAAATGACCGTATCAGGCAACATACTTCTCCGGGAGGAAAGGGAGTAACCTAGAGATATGTAGGTGATAGCAGCAAAGACTCTGGCAAAAGTGACTGAATTTAAGGAGAGAAGAAGGACGGTGGCAAATTGATGGTCTCAAAGGGAAGTTAGGGAAAGGAATAAGCCAGTTTCATCTCTTGACCCTGTGTGTCAAGCTGAGAATGTGAGAGAAGCAGCTGCCACCTTTAGAGAGAGTGCTAAAGCATGTGGTATCTTTAGAAGAAAGCTAGGTTTCAGGGAACACCAGAAAATGGAAGGAAAACGGAGGAAAATATATCTAGAATCATATCTTTAAAGTAGAAAGGGACATAAGACGTCATTTAGTCCAACCTTTTCATTTCATCGGTGAGAAAACTGTGAGAGGGGCTGAGCGGGGAAATAATATTCAAGGACACCCAGATAGAGACCTCACCAGCTTTTAAAAGGAGGACCTCCCAGCTTTCTACTATGCCACTATAAAAGAGGTTGCTCACGCACATACATCTACACAATATATGCACATATATTATCATTGTTATACAGATGACTCCCAGAGATACATATTCATCTCTAGCTGTCTGCTGATGCCCCATCGTCTCTCACATCACCAATTATTGAACATCTTGAACTGGAAGTTCCTTCGACATCTCAAATTTAACGGGTTCAAAAGAGAACACATTATCTTCTTCACTCAGACCTCTCTCCTCTTCCCAACTCTCTTTTTACTATAAATAGCAGACCTACAATCACTCCAGCTCACACCCTCAGTGGCATCCTCAAATCAGCACTCTTATTTTTCACATCTCTCCTCTACCTCCTCTTCTCTCCATTCACAGAGGTATCACCCTGGTAAAGGTGCTTGCACTACTGAAATAGCCTCTTGTTGATTGCTCTCTCTGTCTTAAGTGATCTTTCCAAGCACAGGTTTGACCATTCACATCCCTACTTGTTACACTCCAGTGGCTCCCCATTGTCTTCAGGATTCAATAGAAAATTCTCTATTTGGTTTTTAACAATCCTCACAACCTAACCTCTTTCGACATTTTATTCTCCTCTACATTCCAGTTATATTGACTTTCTTGTTTTTCTTTCCATCTAGCACTTCATCTTCCACTTCTATGATTGGGGGATACTAACCTTTTAGCTGTTTCATGACACTCCATTTTCCTGTCTACCATCATGGCTGTCTACCATGCAAGGGATACTCTCCCTCCTCTCCTGTACCTCCACAGGCTTCCTTCAGATTTTGTTCAAATACTGTCTTCTGCAAGAGGGATTTCCTGGTTTCCTGCTACTGCTAGTGCTTTGCCCCTGACATTTTCTTCTATTTTCACTGTATATACGTTGTGAGGATATACTTGTTTGCATGTTGTTTCTGCATTAGATGGGAGATCCTCAAGAGCAGAGGTTTTTCTGGCCAAGATAAAAGAGGACTGCCATTTGCTTCTCCAGCTCATTTTACAGATGAGGAAACTGAGGCAAAAAGAGTTAAGTGACTTATCCAAGATCACATAGCTAATAAATATATGAGGTTAGATTTGAACTCAGGTCTTCCTGACTCCAGGCCAAGAACTCTATCTATTGTGTACCTAGCTGCCCCTATCATACTTTAATGCTGTTAAATTTAATTCTTCCATTTCATATTCTCATCTATAACACACTGAAGTCACACAAAAGAAAACACTCTTCCCTTACGAGGTATTTTCAATTGCATTGAACACTTGATGTATCTGCTTTACATCTCACTTAATTATATTCAACAAGCCATTGAACAAAGTTATATTCATAGTTTTCTGTTAGTAAGTCTTATATGATCTTAACATATGTGGAATAGAGCTTATTTGAGGAAGGTTATTAAGGCTTCATTTTCTAAATCCAGAGCTTTGAACTATGAATATGAAACCTTGTGATTTCTGAAGATGCAAAATTATAAATAATTACAAGGAAAATTAGAATTATCCATGGTTGGTCACAAAGTAGGTTGTAGCAAATCACTAGCAATGATAAGTACAAGAATTCATATAAAGAATATTCCATCAGACACTAAACCTAGGAAAGGAGCTAGGTTCCCATTCACAAAGCAAGAGTGAAAAATCCAACCAGCGGATAAGCCCAGTGCTACACTATAATCCTTGTGATGGTAAAAAAGACAGAAGAAAAGGCTATAGTATGTTAGGTACTTTATGAAGTGTGTATGGAAAGGTAAGGAAACAATGCACATGAGAATGTGTGGAAGGTTTGGGAGGTAGATGAAATATCCATACATATGAGATCACTGATCCATTAAGGTATTGGATAGCGCAAACTCTGGAACTCTATTGCTAGCCACATTTTGAAATTGTAAACCAAAAAAAAAAAAAAAATAATATCATTAATGTAATTTGGATCTTCCAATAAGGAAGTTTCTAACCTTTTTTTGTTTCACAGGTCCATTTCAACAAGAGCAAAAAATGTTTTAGGACCCACCAGGCGTAATTTAATATGCTACTCATAATATGCTATGACTATTTATGATACCGTAGAGATTTTTTAGTGCAAACCCTTCAGACCATCATCCTGAATTCCAAAACATGAAATGGGAACCAGTGATTTAATCCATCTAATTAAAATTTCTTTCCCTCATTTTTAAGTCTCATTTGTCCTTCCTTGATCAAGGCCAAATCACTTTCTGTTACCTATGTTCCTAATTTGGCTGATTGCTGTGTATCCTTTAGTTATGCATATTTGCCACCTGCTATGCATTTGACTTGGTTGATACTAGCTTTCTTTTTTATGTTCTGTATTCCCTAGTTAGTTACTGGCCATTTCCTCTATTTTTCTCTGTAAATAAAGATCTTAGGACAAAGAGGAGTAGCAGTGTTGAGCACTTCCCGTGTCTTCAGACATGTGGTAAAATTAGGATAGAATTATAGGGGTACGTGGGGTGTTGAGGGAGGACAGACACTTCTAGTAGAAGGGCTTGCCAAATCCCTTTTCAGAGTTGTTCTAATATCTTTGGTATCTACCTTTCACTCAACATTCACCTGCGACTCCAAGAAGCTATAGCATGCACAGTGGCCATACCTCAGTAAAATCTTCTCAGCAGATGGGCTAAAGTAGGTTAAGGGAAACCAAAAACACAGATCTATCAGTGTAGGGAAATAGCTAACAAAAGCATGTGAAGACTTCCCTGGGTGGAATAAATTGATGAGAATAATTTGTTCTAGTGACCATAAAGGCAGCTGAAGCAGGATCTGTAAATCTCTTAGAACTTGGTCAGATATGGAAGACATTGGTCTTGGTCATCCATTGTTTTGCCCCTGGACTTTGATGACTTTGAGAGAGGAAGGTTGATGACTTTGTACAACTCTGCCTCACTTATATCCAATTCACAAACAACTCAAGATATCACCCAGTGTTGTTTTTGATCCTCTTTGAAATGAAGGAGAAAGTTAAAGACTAAATCAATGATTTCACTGATCTAGAGAACTTTTTTTTTTTTTTACAAAACTCTCTACCACAACATAAACTCAGGCAACTGCCTAGAATCATTGAGATGTTAAGTGACCTGTCCAAGGTCACATAACCAGCAAGTGTCAAGAAAGGGATAGCAAATCAATTCTTAATGGCTCTGAGGTCAGTTTTCCATCCACTGTGCCATGCGGTATCTAATAATAATAGTAATAACGATATGATGACAAAGAAGAAGGAATTCACATTTATAGAATACTTTGAGTTATACAAAGCATTTTCTATATATTTTTCATTTGATTCCCCCCAACCTCTCTAGGAGGTAGTTGCTATTTTTTGCACCATTTTAGACATGAGGAAACTGAGGTTGAGAATGCTCAAGGTTACTCAGGGTCACAGAGTTAATCAGTGTCTGAGTAGGATTCAAAATCAGGTATCCCAGACCTCAAGTCTATTACTCCATCCACTGCCCCAAGAATTCATAAAGAAAAGGTATTTGATGAGTGAGTTCTAGGAACCCCTTTAGACACACCTAAGAAAACATATTATCCTCATTTGCTAGGTTTTATGTTGAAGCTGCTGTTGACTGGGTGCATGTTATGAGCAATTTTTCAAATCAGTTTTTTATTATTTATTAGCTGAAAATGAAAACAACATGAAATTACACTTTAATAGTGGATTGCCAATGCAATTATAAGTTATTTTTTCCCCAACCATCTCTATTTTTGGTAGATGATTAGTGCCCCGTGGGATCCAGAGCCTTCTCTGATCGAGAGCTGTTTGTTTTCTGCTGGCTGCAATTATGAATTACACATACACCAGTGATGAGTAGCCTCGTGTGTTGGGATAAATATGTTATTAAAAGTTCAAATGCTCGGATACTTTTTCTGTGTTTATTAGAGCTGAGCAAAACATAGTGGTTTGGGTTCACAGGGGGCTTGTGTAAACCTTTTGGGGGTAGGGAATTTCAGCTCACAGAGGTTTGTTAGCAGATGGAATATACAAGAGATCTCACTTCTCTCAGTGTGGGAGGAATGACATTCTCACACTGACAAGGCGCCATACAAAGGAAGGAAGGGAGACAAGGTGGCTGTAAGAGTCTCAACATGAGCAGCCAACCCAATTTAGAAATTCTAACACAGTCTTCCAAGATAATGATAAGGGATATTGATGTAGCACTTTAAAGTTTGCAAAGCCTCTCATTTGGGCCTCAAACTACAACTGTGAGGTTGGAGAAATAACAGCTCATGGATCTTGAAGAGATCTTAGAGACCATCCACTCTGATCTCCCTAGTTTACAGATAAGTGACTTACCTAGGGTCACACAGCTAGTATATGTCAGCGGCTGGATTTGAATCTAGATCTTCCTGATTCCAAGTCCCGGGGCCCAAGCCTTCTTGGTATTAGAGGTATTAATGGCCCCACTTTATAGATAAAGTCCATGGTCACATATCCAGTAAGTATCTGAGGTGGGATTTAAATGCAGGCTGTCCTGACTCCCAAGGGCAATATTTAACCCACTATGCCATTCTGTCTCTACATCCAAATTCTTTTGATTTTGATCATGAATCTCTATAAAGAAAAAAAAATGTACAAATTCTCAACATATGAATATTCATTCATTTACTTATAATATTATTTATAATAATATACAGGAAACATGGGTTTGGGGGATGTTCAAGAAGGACTCACAGAGAGCCCTTTTCAGGGCTGCTCATCTGCCTTTGGTGTCCACCTCTCACCCAACTCTCAAGAAACTTCAAGAAGCTCCAGCAGGAGCAGCAACCGCCCTCAGTAATACAGTCTATGCAGCCAGGCAAAACCGGGTTGAAGGTAGCCAAAAGACTTCACACATATTGGTGATCTAGAAGGATATCAACTCCAAGCACAGGTAGATTTCTCCCGGTGGAATGGGCTAAATCAGACCCCGTGGAGCACTTAGAGCTCAGCAAGATGCTGAAGATGCCAAAGTCATCTACTGCATCCCAGGTCATCTCCAGTCTTCCTGACTTTGGTCAATAGACTTCCATGGCTCTGGAAGAGAATGAGGATAAAGATTTTGATCAACTCTGTCTCACTAAAATCCAATTCACATGCAAATCGAGATGACATTCATTGTGATGTCATGGTTCTTCAATAACAAAGGATGGGGGCTCATGTAAAAAAAAGATATCCACTGCCATAGGAACAGATGGAAGCTGAATGCAGATTGAAACATTCTATTCTTTATTTCCTCGATGACTTTTTTCTTAAGTAAGCAATATGTGTTGAAGAACATGGAAATATGTATTACATGATAATAAATGTACAATCTATATCATATTACCTGCCTTCCTGGGGAGAGGAGAGAAGTGGGAGGGAAGGAGAGCATATGGATTACAACAAAATGTCAAAAAAAAACAAACAACCAAATATTAAACATTATATTAACATGTAAAAAATTTTACAAAAAAAAAAAAAAGAGGCAGCTAGGTAGCCTAGGGGATAGAGCAGTCAGGAGCACTTAGGTTTAAACCTGGCTTCAGACACTTTCTAGCTACATGTCCTTGAGCAGATCACTTAACCCCAAACTGCCCAGCCTCTGAAACTCTTTTGGCTTAGAATTAATACTGAGACAGAGGGTAAATTTAAAAAAAAATGAAAGAAGAACACAACCAATATATAATTCTACTTCCTGACTCCCGCCTCTCACACACATTGGCTGTGAAAGCCCAGACAAGTCACTTAGTCTCTGAGTCTAACTCTCCTTCCCCCCCCATTCCTATACTCCTCTAATTCTCTTAGATTATAAATTGCAAAACAAGTATCAGTTACATTGGTGGAAGGATTTCCTCATCAAGAATTTCCTAAACCAATTAAATTAAAGGTCAATACACCCCTCCGAAAAAACCCTGCTGTACAAATGTGTTATTTACATTATTAAACAAAATCAATATTTGAAAAGAGAAGATTGAAAAATGTATAGTGTTTCAAAAATGTGTTTATCAGCACTACAAAAATTCTTGCTCTCAGTAAATAATATTAATACTATTTACATAAAGTATTTCCGTAATATATTAACATTTTAGTGAGAACCGTATAATTGACTATGCTTTATTATTTTTTAAAATCTTGTTTAACAATTTGTCATGCAAGAATTCAAAGGTCTAGTTCTCAAGTCAGCTTATTTTGATAAGTAGTTTTAATAGTTGTCATAGCTAAAAAAGATACCTCCCAAAGTTAAAGAGATCCAAATGAAAGAAATGCATTACTGGTTGCTCTTAACTAAATCATGATAAACATTTTTTTCAATTCCATCTACCCATTATGCAAAGGTTTTTGATGATATTCAGCTAGTCAATTTCCATCTTGCTTAATGTCAATCAGTTTTTCTTGCAACTAATCAGAAGGTGTTGCATTTTTATATTTTCAACAAATAGGCTCTAAACTGCTGAAACTCTCCATTTGCAAGATTTTTTAACAGGTTATAAAACTTTATTTTCATGTTTTTACAATATGCAGATATGAGTTTTTGAAGTGATACATTTACATTGTTTTTGCAAGAAAACAGTTTTTAAATTTCTTGTTAATTATGTTGTATTGACTTTATACTAACATTAGTTAATAAATATCTCAAAGCACAGCATATTCGAAGGTGAGGTTCATTGCTAATAATGGTAGATATATATCCATATTTCAAGCAATGGTGTCATAAGTTTGTGGTTTGTTTTTTATCAATTCCTTGTCAGATCTGATTAGACAGTCATTGTTTCTACTTTGCTATTTTGCTGATGAATAGAGCTTAACCTGTGAGTATAAGGGTCAACTCTGCCATTTTCTTGTGGTTTGCTTGTTCACGCATTATTTGTATGATCTTCAGCCTGCAGTTTCTTTGCAGGAATCTTTTAAACCACTTATCTATTTTTATGACGGTAAGTTCAGTTAAATCTAAATAATGTACTCTATAAATCCACTTAGCCAGGTTTACGATGGTTGTAATGTGTCCCCATATTATGAAAGCAAATGAATAAGTGAGGGCACCATTGCAAGACCCACTCATTGTGGCAGTTCCACTGTTTCCTGTGGATACTTTAATCCAAAGGACATGTGACATAGAGTTCAAATGAGGACAAAAGTGCTAATAGATTCATTAAATTATAGTAAAGCCTAATTCCTATCTTTTTTAAAAAAGATAAAAAGAAGTTCTATTATCTTCTATCCATACTGCTCAAGGAAACATTTTGCAATATGGGTATGCAATATTACTTTGGAGACCACTGCTCTAGATGAAATTAAATGGTGGATACAACATGCTGTAATAGAAGGTGTGCTAAACTGGGAGTCAGATGACCTAGGCTTAAATTCCAGCTCTGGCATTAGTTATATGAGATTCATTTAAGTTCTAATAGGTCTAAATTTCCCAAATTTGTAGAATCAATTCAGCAATCATTTTCGAAGTACCTACTATGTTTCAGCCACTATGATAGATTCTGGGAATATAAAGTAAAAATGAAAGGATTGGACTAGATGAGTTCTAAATTCTGAAACTTAGATTCTGAAATTCTTTGATTCTGTGATTCTAGAATGAAGCAAAACAAAATACCATTCACCCCCTCTCATGAGTCCTAAGCTGGTCTAGTTCTAGACCTGAACCTGTGGACCTTGATATGAATCAGGATCAGACAAGATTTCTAGTATTTTAAAATAATCATAGAATCATAGACTTAGACCTGGAAAGAACCACAGAATCTATTAAATTCAGAAGAAGAAACTGAAGCTAAGAAATGTTAAATGCCTTGCCCAGGATCACACAGTTGGTAAGTTGCCAAAATAGGATTTCAAGCCAAGTGTTTCTGACTCTATGCCCAATAGGTTATTCATTATATCTCCCAGATCCCCAAAAGGGTCTTGGGAAAGCTTCAGAAAGATCTACCCTGCACATACTAGCTGAAATCTAAGGTAAGGGGAAAGGCCACTGTCCTACCTTGATGCAAGAAGCAAGATTATAGGATTTGGTGCTAGAAAAAACTTTAAATAATTCAGATCCTTAGAAGCTACCATAGAGACTTACAATAAAAATAAGTTCTTTTAAGAAATAGGATCATAGATCTTGAATTGGAAGGAAACTCATAAGACACTAGTCTGAATCCATGAAGTTTGCTGAAACTGAAGCATGAAAAGGCTCAAGGTGAAGAAGAGTAGCAGAGAGAGGTAACATTTGAACTCAGCTCCTATGACACATTAGTGCCCTTTCCAATGTGACTCCAAGAAGCTGTAGAATGCACAAAAGCCACATCCATCTCAGCAGATGGGTTAAACCAGGTTGAGGGTAACCAATGGGCTACAAAACCATTGATGAGTTAGTGGGTTCTCTACTCCAAGAATGTAAAGAATGGGCAGATGAGAACAATTTGTTCCAACAGCCATGAAGGCAGCTGAAGCAGGCAATACATCCTCAGCTATTACCAGTCATCCTAATTTTTGTCTTGCTCCTGGACTTTGAAGATTTTGGAAGAGAGAGTAAGGTTGATGACTTTGTGGAATGTTATCTCGCTTCAATTCAATTCATGTGGAAGTTATCACTTATCATGATGTCATTGGTTCTCTTTGAAAAGGAAAGACAAACAACTAGTAAAGATTCAAATCCAGTTTTGCAGATTCCAAGTTTAGTGTTTTCTTCTATAAAATGCTACTCTGTTGTGACTATGAAGGAAGTTACATTGGAAAATGACCTACATCCTCATAAATATAGCAGGGCCACCAACTGTATAACAGAATATCACACAAGTGGTAAGGAAAATACTGTGCTATAAATGTGCGAGAGCTGACCATCTATCACTTCAATTATTACTTGGGAACTAAAAATTACACTATAGAATTCAGGAAAATGTGAGTTCGTAAATTGTGTTCAACATATCTCTCTATTACTATATAACATTAATGAATGTCAACTAGATGCTAACATTTCAGAAACTTGGGCAGTATCTTTACAAACAATTGACTATGTGGTAATCAGAAGAAGTCTTAATGATTTTTTTGTTCTCTGCCACCGTTAAAATGAGAATCAGTGCCTTAGGAGACTCTCCAGGAAACTCATAATATGGTCTTCTGACAAGTACACCCTAATCATAATTATTATTATAAGCCAGCATTGTTTTTTATTCTATTGTCACTCCTTCCCTCTCCTGACACTACCTGCTAAATAAAAAGAAGAATAAAACCCTCTCTTGAAAAAAAAAACAGTAAGAGTAATGCAAAACAAATTCAGATTTTGGTGATCTAAAATTATATGCCTCATTCTTTACCTCTAATTCATAACTTCTCTGCCCAAAAAAGTAGACAGTATGAATTTGTTACTAGTTTTCTAGAGTCATGATTGGTCACTGTGTTGAATGTAGTTCTTAATTCTTTCTCAGCTATTTTATGTTTTGATGCTATAGTCATAGTGTTCTCCATAGTGTTCATAGTTAGCTGTTTTCCTTTTAATTCTAACTTTATTTGAGCAAAAACTTTTCAATTTTATGTAACCCAAATCATTTTTTCTCTTATGTTTTTATTTATTGTTCAAGAGTTCTTTTCCTACCAGTACCAATGAAAGTTTTTCCTTACTTCTTGTATTTTTATATGACGTTTTAAATCTTCACTTTGTATTTATTGTGGTGTATAGTGTGAGAAGTTATCTAAACTTAATTTTTGATATAAATAAAGCAGAATGGAGATTGGTCTATGCTTGGGTGAGAAGCAAATAATCAGGCTACTTCGGCTTTGAATCTATGATATCCATCCACTCATTCAATAGACATTAATATTTGGCCTTCATCTTCAGTGAATTTATACACCTTTGAAATAAAATATGTATACTTATGAATGGAAATGTAGAATTAATAAGTGGATAAAGAATAAAGGAGAGAAAAAGGCTTTCCATGACGTATAATGAGCTTAGAAGTTTGGACTTCAGTTTTCGGTGGTGAACCATTGAAGGTTTGTTTCACAGAGAAAATGAAAAAGCCAAGGCTGTTCAGGAACAAGGTTAATATGGAAGTAATAATACATGTACAGGACGAACTGGAGAAAGTATAAAGAAGCAGAATTAAAAGTATTAGGTTAGTACAATTGAATTAATGAGGGACTGAAATGGGATGATAGAAGTGCAAAAAGTAAGTGAAAGGAAAGAATTTTGAGAGAATCAGCAAAATTTAGTAACTAGTTAATAATCCAGCTTTCACAGCAGTTTTTGTGAAGTAAATCCTCACCCCTTATCCTGGGTTTATTATGCTGCTATGATCACCAATGATGTCATGTTAGTTCTCTTTGTGTATGAAGGATAACAACCAACCACAATCAATTTCTTCTAAGATTTATGTACTACTGAATATGCTCTTCTGATCAACTTTTCAATTTTTAAACCAATATCAAATAGTTTTGATTATTACTGCTTTGAAGTATACTTTGAGAAATGGTAATACTGGACCCCCTTTCTTCTCTCATTTTTCATTATTTCCCTTGAGATTCTTGACCTCTTGATCTTCCAGATTATTTTTTCTGGTTCCACAAGATAATCCTTGATTGGTCTAATTAGTATAGCACTGGATCTATAAATTAGTTTAGGTAATATTACTATTTTCATTATATTGACATTCTACAACCATGGAGAGCTAATATATTTCCAAATATTTAGGTTTGACTTTATTCATATCAAGAATGTTTTGTTATTCTATTCATACAATTTATGTGTCTAAGAAGCTAGACTTCTGGCTATTTTGCACATCATATAGTTTTTTTGAACAGATTTTTTTCCTATATCTTCCTGCTAGGTTTTGTTGTTAATATATAGAAATGCCAGTGATTCCATGGGGTTTTTGCATGAACTACTTTATTATAGCTATTATTTCAATTAATATTTAGTTAACTTTCAAGGGTTTCCTAAGTAAACCATACTCTCTGCAAATGGATGATAATTTTGTTTCCTCTTTGCTTCTGATTATGCCCTCATTATCTTCTCATTGCTATTTCTAGCATTTCTAGAATTATATGAAATAATAGTGGTGATAATGAATATTCTTGCTTTACTCCTGATCTAACTGGAAATGCCTCTATTGTTTCTTCATTACAAATATTGCTATCTCTTGGTTTTAGCTAGATACTATGTATCTTTTTTTTAATCCATTTACTAGAACCTAGACTTTGCTTCTATCTGTTTTTGCAGACACAGTTGATTCTTTTTTTTTTAAACCCTTACCTTCTGTCTTGGAGCCAATACGCAGTATTGGCTCCAAGGCAGAAGAGTAGTAAGGATAGGCAATGGGGTCAGGTGACTTGCCCAGGGTCACACAGCAGGGATGTGTCTGAGGCCAAGACACAGTTGATTCTTGTAAGACATCACTATCATTCCAAGCCCTTTAAAAAAAATAAATAGTAGCAAATCTATAGTAAAGGAACCTTGTCTGTTTTTCACTTATGCCCATCTGTTTAGTCCATCAACAAAATCAATCAATTAATATTTATCAAAGAACTCTTGTATACAAGGCAAAGTTATTCAAGTTATGGCAGTGGATTTTTTTAAACATTTATTTAATTTTTCCTAACTGGCAGCAACAGTCATCTTCAAAAATGATTCATTTAAACTACGCAAAAGCATTGAATCATCAAATCCTATTTGGTTAAGAAAAAAATAGATATTTTCACTGAGAACCAAGTGTTTTTCTATGAATATCAATCCTTAAAAAACACCCCTCACAAAAGTGATCCCATTCTATCCTATCTCCTCCAAAATACTGCCACCTCTGTCACCCCTATTCTTTCACTTATTTTTAATTTCTCTCTCTCTCTTGGCTCCTTCTTGATTGCCTAAAAGCATGTTTATGCCTTCCCTAACCTCAACAAACCTTTGCTTGGTCCTTCCATCCCTGCTAATTATCATCCTTTTCTCTCTTCTAGTCTTTGTGGCTAAACTCCTTGAAAGGACCGACTACCATGGATGTCTCTACTTTCTCTCCTCTTACTCACTTTTTAACTCCCTATAATATGGCATCCAAACTCATCATTCCACCAAACTGCTCTTTCCAAACTTACCAGTAATGCCCTAATTACCGAATGCAATGGCCTTTGCTCAAATCTCATGCTCCTTGATCTCACTGAAACCTGTGACACAGTTGATCATACTTTTCTGCTTGATATTCTCTTTTCTCTAGGTTTTTGGGAGACTTTTCTCTCTTGGTTTTCCTCTTTCATATCAGACTACTCCTTCTAAGACTGCTTTGCTGCATCCTCATGTTTATCACACCCTCTAACCATAGGGTACTGTCCACAGCTCTCTCCTCCTCTCTCTCTTTATTACTTCATTTGGTGACACTCCATTTCTTTCAGTTCTAGGTATTTTCTATGGCTATTCCTCATACCTAGAAGGCTCTCCCTCCTTGTGTCTGACTACTAGTTTCCTTTTAAATCCCAATTAAAATCACATGGTAAACTAAGAAGCATTTCCCAACACCATTTAATTTTAGTGTCTCTCCTTTTTTAATTATTTATTATTTATCTTGTATATAATTTGTTTGTATAAGTTTGTTTTCTTGTTGTTTTTCCCATTAGATTATGAGGTCTTTGAGGGCCAGGACTGCCTTTTGCCTCTTTTTGTTCTCCCAGTGGTTAGGACAGTATCTGAAACAGAATAGATACTTAATAGATGTTTATTGACTGATTAAACTGTGGTATCCTTAAGCAAATTTTTCCCTCTCTTAGTTATAGCTCTATATTTATTTAAGATATTAAAGAGTCAGGCTTATGTAGAGAATAAAGTAAATATTAAGGATTAAAGAGAAATAAAATAGAATAATAGGTCAGGTCAAAGCAGTTTATGAAGAGCCTTCAATATTGGCAACTTATGCAAATGGAGTGAAATAAGTCAACCAGGTAGTATTTATTTATTAAACACTTACAATGTGTGTACTATGATAAGTAATAAGGTAACAAAGGCAAAAAAATTAAACAAAAACAAAATTAAAAGGTCATGCTTTCTAAGAATCAGAGGCAATATGCATGACTATACACATATATGACAAATTAGTAGATATCTCAGAGGGAAGGCATCAAGATTAAGAAAGACTTTTAAAAAAAAGTCTCAGGTACCATCTCATACCTATTAGACCAAATAAAATGACAAAAAAAGGAAAATGATAAATGTTTGAGGGGATTTGGAAAATTTTGGGGCATGTATACTGTTGGTGGATCTGTAAACTGATATAATCTTTCTGGAGAACAATTTGGAACCATGTCCAAAGGGACATAAATTTCTGCTTATCCTTTTACCCAGCCCACTACTAGATCTATATCCCAAAGAGTTAAAAAATAGAAGGAAATGACCTACTTGTACAAAAATATTGATCACATCTCTTTTTGTGGTAGCAAAGAATTAAAAACTGAAGGTAATTCCCCATTGAGGAATGACTAAACAAATTGTGGTATATGCTTGTAATGGAATATTATTGCTCCATAAGAAATAACAAGTAGGATGAAAACAAAAAAGTTAAAAATACTTATGTGAAGTGATGCAAAGTGAAGTAAGTAGAACCAGAAAAATGTTGTACACAGTAATAACAACAAAGTAAAATGATTAACTGTGCATGACTTAACAATTATCAGCAGTGGAAGGATTCAGGAAAATTCTAAGAGTCTGATGATGAAAAAGCCTATCCTTTACTACAGAAGAAACTGATGGCATGTAAATGCAGATTAAAGTATACTATCCTTCACTTTATTTACTCTAAGAATTTTTCTCTAGCCCAAGAATTTTTTTTCTTTCACAAGATGATGAACATAGAAATATATATTGCTTCATAATACATCCACAACCTATATCATATTGCCTGCCATGATGGGCAAGAGGGAGGATTGGGAGAGAGGGAAAGAAGATGAATCACAAAATTTTAGGAAATGATTATTGAAAATTATAGCAAAATGTAATTTAGAAAAAATTAAAAGCATAAACATTAAGAAAGATTGGGAAAGACATCTTCGGAAGGGTGGGACTTTAGCTGAAACTTGAAAGAAACCAGGAAAGCTAGAAATCAGAGTTTAGAGATGGAATTGAGTTCTAGGCATGGGGGCAAAATGCTCAGAATGAAAATGCTCAGTATAGAAAGAACATCACATAGAAGAAATAGAAGAAATAGAAGAAATAGGAAGGAGGCCAAGATCACTGGATCACAGAATATATAGCAGAAGATTAAAGCGGAAGAAGGCTGGAAAGTAAGGTGAGAAAGGGAGAAATCTAAGTTATAAAGAACTTTAAAAGCCATACAAAGAAATTTTTATTTAGTACTTGAGGCAATAAGGAGCCCCTGGAGTTGTTTGACTAGAATAGAGTGGGAAGGGCACAAAACCAAAATTCAAAGCTCTGACATTGACTGTGTGACATTGGCCAGGTTAGACTCCCTGATCTTTGTTCTCTAATTTAGAAAAAGGAGCTTGACTATCTTTGAAGGTTATTATAAGGAAAAATGAGATAATATACATGAAAGTATTTTGGAAGTCTGGAAGTTTTTTATTTTCATTATATATAAAAATTTAATTTTATGTATAAAAACATATAGTGTTTACTATATGTATCAGGCATTGTGCTAAGCACATTATAGTTATTAACTCATTGGATCTTCATAAAAACTCTAGGAGATAGGCACTATTATTATCCCCATTTAAAAAAAAAAGAGGAAACTGAGGCAAATAGAGCTTAAGTAACTTACACAGAATCACACAGTAAGTGTTTGAGACTGAAACTGAGCTCTAATCTCCCTAACTGCAAGCCCAGCATTCTATGCACTGCACTACCATTATCATTATCAAAAGACAGTCATGGTAGTATTTTAGAACAAGTGATGCAATAAAGATCATTCTAGTAACCTTAGTCTAGGAATCTTCTCCACTGAAGTCGTATTTATGCTAGTGTAGAAGAGAATATATGTTTTTGTTTGTTTTTGTTTTAAACAATTTCTATTTTACTATTTTATCTCTATCAGGATTTTTGTCTCTGTTCAATAAAGGAAACCATATTCTATTTGAGAGAATTCACCATTAAATGTATTGCACAAACTAACTAAAGTTGAACTGAACAAAACCAAAAGTATTTTAGAATATGTATTTTCCTTCAGTATTAAGTATGATTTGTGTAAATAGAATAGCCAGATCCCATTTAATAGTCAAGAATCTACTCAACACAGGCGTGCTAATGATGTCACTCCCACCTCCCTTAGTGGGGAGGGGAGACGAGTTACCCACACGTGACAATAAGTAACAAATCAAGAATAAGGGACTGCCCTTTGGGCAGTCCAAATCAATGTAGAAACTGCCATTTGTCCATTTGAATTAGAGGTGGACCACAGGAAGTGATGAAAGACACACTCTCTTTAAGTAAGTTAGTGAACTTCCTGTAGGGGGAGTTGTCGTCTGGAACTGGAAGAAGAAGCATCTCCTGAGACCACAGACAGATTACACTCTGTATTGTCACGTGGGTAAGTTAGGCTGGCTTCCTTGGCCTGGCTGGGCCAATTCTATACTCTGCCTATCCAGCTGTTGGGCCTTGCGGCTTACAGCTTCATTTATTTAGACTTCTAACCTCCCTCTTCTCTTTATCCCTACTCACCTTCTGATTGTAAATAAACTCCTCAACCCGATGCTGACTTGGGTCTGATTTAATTACGGAATCAACCTGAATTGTTGATTCCTGGCGGCCACATATTTTAAAGATATAATTATAATAACTAAATTTTAATTCTTACAGATTAAAACCAATACTGTACAAAAACAATACTGTTTAAATTGAACAAAAGAAGCTATCTTTCCAAGGAGACTCTAGGTTTCTTAGAAAACTATTTTAGTGGCCCATAAGCAATAGAAAATACTGGAAAACTAGGAAAGCTTTAGCCATTATCCCCAAAAGACAATTTGTATATATAGTATGAGATACAGCCCAGTCAGGTTCTGAAAGGTTTGTCAACAAAAGACTGGTCACATATTGATGACAGCCTTTTGGAGAATATTTTGGCCCAATGACACAGGAAGGACGTTTCCTGTTATGGAGGGGATGTTATTTGTGCTGATGGAAAAGAGTCCTGACACTGATGAATCATGAGTCTTTTGACATTCTGAAGTAAGAAATTTAATGGTATGCAAAATGGATTGGAAAGGAAAGGGAATCAAAGTCACCTGGAGTATTATTGCAATTATCCTACTGACAGCTGATAAGCAAGAACTTGGAACACTGATAGTGTGTGGTGTAATGGATAAAGGGCTAGCCTCAAAACCAAGAATATCTGGATTCTGGTCCCCTCTCTGACTCATCCTAGTAGTATAGCCCTCAGGGAATTATTCTCCATAGATTGCAGAATGGATATAGACTCAAATGGGTAGAGGTGAATTTCCTTTAAAGGTGACATCATTAGTTCCTATACCCTCAAGTTTCAGTTATTGTGTTTGGGATACAATGACAAAAGCAAACAGTCCCTGACTTCTAGAAGCTTACGTTCTATCAGCGGAAAACAACGTGTATACATAAGATGAATGAATGATTTAAAATATTTAGTAAGTACTTATTATTGGCCAAATATTGAGAATAAAAGTAGAAAAGCAAAGACAGCAAATACAAAATATGTATAAAGTCAATGCTCAGGTAATTTTTGGGATAGGGGGTCAGAAATCACTACCACCAACTGAAATGTGTGTTAGCTTTATCTCACAGTCACAATTACTGCCCCCAAAACTCCAGAAATCATAGGTAATCTGTTTATTTCTCACAGTTAACAACCTTACCTGATCCTACAAGTCTTTTTGTTTCTAATTTTTAAATTTTATTATTTTTTGTTTTAATAACAAATCTCCACATAAGTTTTTTGAAGTTTTATGATCCAAATGGTCTCCCTCCCTTTTTCCCTTCCCCATCCTGAAGCTGGCAAGCAATTCAATCTTGATTATATATGAATTATCACACACATATTATTCATTTTTTATAAGTGAATAGTCTTATAAAACCAAACCCCCAAAACATATACCCAAATAAAAAAGTGATAAATCATATGTTTTCATCTGCATTTATACTCCAACAGTTCTTTCTCTAGAGACAGAGAGAATTCTTTTTCATAAATCCTTCAGAATCATTCTGTGATCCTGCAAGGCTTACCCACAGCATCCATCTCAACTCAGAGCTGGGGAGAAGGTGAAGAGTTAGACAAACAGGAATAAAAAAGAGGAAGAAACAGCAGGCAAGACAAAGATCAACAAAATTCAGTTCTCATAGGGAATTATCATAGGGCACCCACCACAAGGAAATGGTCAAAACTGGGAAAGACTGACATTCTCCTCTGCTATTTTTCTACATCCATGTTCCTGCCCACTCTTTAGAGGCAACTTGACACAGTGAAAAAAAAAAAAAAGATGGATGTGCTTTAATGTATATAGTGAGAAAATGGAAGTTTAAATCCAGACTCTACCACTTACTATCAGCATGAAACATGAAGCAAGTTGTTTTTGCTCTCTGGACCTCAGTTTCCTCATCTGTAAAATGAGCAGGTTAGACTAAGTAATCTCTAAGGTTCATTCCAGCTCTAAATTATATGATCCTGTCTCATTTTCCATTATCCACATTTCCAGGAACATAATGCATCTTCATACTGATATAAGATATAATTTGGAAGAGTATAAGAATGATCTTAAGAGAGGAAAGAGTGATTCTTAGTTATGAGAAATAGTAACTTCTTACAGAGAAAGAAGAAAAAATGTCTGCCTTGATCTCCCCAAAGTTTCAGATCCAGAGATCTGAAGCAAAATCTCAAGACATTCTTCTGCTCTACTCACCTTCCATCTTTTTTATAAACCCTTACCTTCTGCCTTTGAATCAATATTGTATATTGGTTCCATGGCAGAAGAGTGATAAGGGACAGGCAATTGAGGTTAAGTGTCTTCCCCAGGGTCACACAGTTAGGAAGTGTTTGAGGTCAGATTTGAACCCAGGACCTCCCATCTCTAAGCCTGGCTCTCAATCTACTAAGCTACTCAGCTGTACACACCCACCCCTCCCACCTTTTTCTATATGCTATTATTGATCCTAGAAATACTTTGACTATTGGGATGAAAGTAATATTAGTTATAGTCTTTTATGTGATCTAATTATTTATGCCTAATTATAATGTAGTACAAAATCTATTATGCATATTATTAAACAAATGCATCACTGTCTTTGTTGTAAGTTTTATTTAATTATGACATAGAACTCTAGTCAAATAAATGCAATCCATAGTCAGTTTCATAAACCAGTTACGGCTGATTTTTTTTTTGCTCATAAACAAGCAAAAAGATATGAGTCCATTAATTTTTGTGAGGATCATGTGAATGGAGAGAAATAGATTAATTTCAGGTAGCAGAGAGCATAGGAAGTCAACAAGACTTGGTGATGTCAAATATGAAAGAGAATGGGGAGAGAATGATCTGCAAAGAGTACTCCAGTATTCCAAAAACTAAGAGACTGGAGGACTCAAATCCATGAACTGAAATAAGAAAATTGGAGAAAGGAAACAATTAGGAGGAAGAGATGGTGAGTACATTTTTGGACACGTTGAGTCTGAAATGACAGTGAAACAGTCATTTTCTGAGTATTGTTCTGCCTTGTTCCTTTATTTGTATTTTGAGAAATAAAAATGCACGCATACACATACATACATATATATATATTCACACATATATACACATACACATCCATACCTTCTGTTAGGAATACAAAACAATTCCATTTGGAATCTACCCAGGCATGACATAATATTTACTTTAGTCCCTATTGAGCAAATTGATGTTTTCTATGAAACTAACTTACAAATTCCAGCAAATACCATTGTCCATTGAAGGTTATTTTTCATCAGTAACACATTGAACAAGTAAAAATATGGAAGTAGTTATCAGTTGCCAAAATTATTTTAAATGCTTTTAAGTCATAGTGACTTATTATTGTTGCTGTCAGATGTAAGGCTATGTTAATGTTTATAAATAGAAATTGGTTCCCAGATTCATAATATTATAAAAGAACCCTCACAGCCTTTCTCTTAGCCTTAGTTGAGAAAAGTGATATGAAAGAAATAATTTTAAAAATAGCTAATGGTATTATGATACTATACAAAGCATTTTCACATACTTCAGTTGGATGATCCTGGATATTGACTGCTGGACTTGGAGTCAGAAGATCTTAAGTCAAATCCTACCTCAAACACCTATTGTGTGACCCTGGATAAGTCATTTAACCTCTGTTTGTCTCAGCTTCCTTATCTAATGAGATTTTGGAAATTTGAGAGTCCTTGAACTTATTTTGAGGTCCCTGGTCTAAACTTCCTGTGGACATTTAGATCTCTTACAAACTACATTCCCATGATTCAAAGGGCTTCCTGTCTTTCCTGGTGATGTAAATCAGCGTAAACAGAAGCTTAAATAGGGAGATTGGGATTGGTACTTCCTCTTTTCCTAGGTGAAGCAGCTTGGGGTCAGAGGTATGGCCCAGTATTTGAACTAGTTCTTATCAGGCACGTGGCTTAATTACCAATATGGATTACAATAAAACCCTAATATTTTTAAATATATCCTTCTATATCAATTTTATGTGTAACACTATAAAATGGAAATAATAGTACCTACCTCACAGAGTTCTTGTGGTGACAAAATAATATAATATACATAAATAAACATTTCTTTTTTTATTACTTTAACAGGTTAACCACCCCCACCATCATCATCATCTCACAGAAATTCTTTGGGAAAAAGTTATTATCTTTACCAATAAAGATTTTGAAGCTCAGAAAATTAAGCAACATCTCTAAAGTGAGGTGGCTAATAACTGACAGAAACAAAGTTTGACCTGAAGCCTTCTAATTCTAGTTCTATTCCTAGATAATGATATCAACTTTTGGTACCAAGATGATGAAATGAAAAGAGAAATTGCCATATTTCTCCCAAATTTTACTCCAAACCACTTTAAAACAATGCCTCTCACCAAAT
Organism: Gracilinanus agilis; assembly: GCF_016433145.1. Taxonomy (NCBI): domain Eukaryota; kingdom Metazoa; phylum Chordata; class Mammalia; order Didelphimorphia; family Didelphidae; genus Gracilinanus; species Gracilinanus agilis. The sequence goes on from NC_058131.1 coordinate 516,496,689, forward strand.
TTTGGAGCAGTGACATAGCTTTCCAAACCAGAAAAACTCAGAAAATCAGCAGGAGAAATTTGTCTCTCTGGGGTGGGAAGAAAGCTCAGTCCTGAGCCTGGGCAGGCAAACACCCCAATGGGGGAAGGGCAAGACCCCACCCCCACAGCAAAGAAATCTCAACCCAAAGAGAGCCTGCTGAGAAGCAACAGCAGGCTAGGGAGATTAGAGGTTAGCAGAGAGGCTTCAACTCCCCAGTGCAGGCCATCAATGTGGCACTCCCTGCCTCCAGTCTCAACCCTGCAACAAGATATCAGTGAGGCTCCACCCCCAGGGCAAAGTACCAGCAAAGTCCCATCCCCAGAGCCAGCCTGCAGTGATGTCCCTCATTGTGCAAATCATCAGCTGAGGTACCCCCACTGAATAAGCCAACAGCTAGTACTCCCCAGCTAGTACAAACCACGAGTGAAGACCCTCAGTTTGTACAAGCTGATGACAGGGACAATTGTGACAGAAATCTAGAAGTGAACAATGTCAAAAAGTGAGAACTAAAAGAAAAATGTGAATTAGAGTCTGGCCACAAAAGAACTTCTGGAAGAGGTTTAAAAAAGGGATGCTAAGGATCAAAGAATATAGTAGAAAAATTGGAAAATAAAATGAGAGTAATGTAAGAAAAATCATGAAATAAGAGTCAACAGTTTGGTAAAGGAAGCACAAAAAATGAGAAAAGATTTTCAAAAATTTACCAAAGAAATGGTCCCATGGAAAAGGAGATACAAAAATTCACTGAAGAAAATAATGTCTTAAAAAATAGAACTGGCCAAAAGGAAAAGGAAGTACAGAGTCTTGTTCAAGACAAAGAATGAAAAAATAAACAAAAATGAAAAATTTCTCAATTGCAAAATAATTGACACAGAAAAGAGACCAAATAGAGATCATTTAAGAATTATTGACTAGGGCAGCTGGGTAGCTCAGTGGAGTGAGAGTCAGGCCTAGAGACAGGAGGTCCTAGGTTCAAACCCGGCCTCAGCCACTTCCCAGCTGTGTGACCCTGGGCAAGTCACTCGACCCCCATTGCCCACCCTTACCAATCTTCCACCTATGAGACAATACACCGAAGTATAAGGGTTTAAAAAAAAAAAAAGAATTATTGACTACCTGAAAGCTATGATAAAAAAAAAAAACCTGGGCATTGTATTTCCAAAATTATCAAGGAAAATTGTCAAGATATCCTAGAATCAGAAGGTAAAACAGAAATTGAAAGAATACATCAATCATCTCTAGAAAGAGATTCTCAAATAAATAATCCCAGTAATGTTATAGCCAAATTCCAGAACTCACAGCTTAATGAGGAAATACTACAAACAGTCAGAAGGAAACAATTTAAATATCATGGATATATAGTCAAATAACACAAGATTTAACTACGTCTTTCTTTTTTTTTTTTAAACCCTTGTACTTCGGTGTATTGTCTCATAGGTGGAAGAGTGGTAAGGGTGGGTAATGGGGGTCAAGTGACTTGCCCAGGGTCACACAGATGGGAAGTGGCTGAGGCCGGGTTTGAACCTAGGACCTCCTGTTTCTAGCCCTGACTCTCACTCCACTGAGCTACCCAGCTGCCCCCTAACTACGTCTTCCTTAAAGAATCAGAGGGCCTGGAATATGATATTCCAGAGGACAAAGGAGATAGAATTAAAACTAAGAATTAGTTAAACAGCAAAATTGAGTAAATTTTTTCAGGAGGAAAATGGATATTTAATGAAATCAAGAGCTTTAAAATATTTACAATGAAGAGGACAGAACTACATAGAAAATCTGACATTCAAACAGAAGAGTCAAGAAAAGCATAAAAGGTAAAAAGGAAAGAAAAATCATAAGGAATTTAATAAGGTATACTGCTTTTTTCTTACTTTTAAGAACATTAAAAATTTTAGGAGAAAGAAAAAATATACATAAAAAGAGGATAGGGGTATGAATGAACTATGTGGGATATTTGCTCCACCACCATCCCCCAAAAATTAAGAGATAAAAAAGAACACTACACTGGTAGAAGAAGGAAGAGAGACAAGGAGTGAGATGAATTATCTCAAAATGTGGTGCAAAATAGTTATTCCAAGAGAGAAAAATATGGGGTGGGGGGTATGGCAGGCAATTATTGAACATTGCTCTTATTAGATTTTTTTTAAAGAGCAAATAACATCTACACTCAGTTGGATATAGAAATCAATTTTACCTAATAAGGGAGTCAAAAAGGGATAGAGATAAGAGAAAAGGGAGAGAAGGACTAACAGAAGGGAAGATAGATGTTGGGAGGCAGTGATCAGAAATAAATTAGGAGCAGAGTGAAGGTAGAGAGAAAGAGAATAAATAGGGGACATTTAAGATGAAGGGAAACACACACATAATTATCCTAACTAAATGCAAATGGGATAAACTCGCCCATAAAACAGAAGCAGATAGCAGAATGGATCAAAAACCAGAATTCTAAAATATGTTGTCTGCTAGAAACATAGGTGAAGCAGAGAGATATACACAAAGTAAAGGTAAGGGACTGGAGCATATTATTTTATGCTTCAACTGAAGTTAAAAAAAAAGCTGGTGTAGCCATCATATCAGACAAAACTAAAGCAAAAATAGATGTGATTAAAAGAGATAAGGAAGGAAATCATATTGTTAAAAGGTACCATAGATAGTAAGGAAACTTCGATATTAATATGTGTATGAAATGGTATTGTATTCAAATTTTTAAAGGAGAAGTTAAATAAATTACAGGAGGAAATATAGTAAAATTAAATTAGCTGGTGATCTCACTCCTTTCAGAACTAACTAAATCTAACCAAAAAGTAAATAAGAAAGAAGTTAAAGAAATGAATAATATTTTTAGAAACAGTAGAAATTATAGACCTCTGGAGAAAACTGAATGGGAATAGAAAAGAATGTATCTTTTCCTCAGAAGTACATGGCACCTAAACAAAAACTGACCATGTATTAGGACATAAAAACCAAAAAAATGCAGAAAAGCAGAAATACTAAGTGCATGTCTTTCAAATCATACTGCAATAATAATTACAATCCATAAAAGGGCATAGAAAAAATTAAAAACTAAATGGAAACTAATTGACCTAATTCTAAAGTATCAGTGGGTCAAAGAACAAATAATAGAAATAATCAGTAATTTTATCAAAGAGAATGATGAGACAAAATACCAAAATTAATGAAATATAGACAGAGCTATAGGAAAATTAACACCTTTAAACACTTACATCAATAAATTGGAGACAAACAAATCAATGAATTGGGCACACAATTTAAAAAAGAGAAAAATAAATATGACTCTCCAATAGACACCGAATTAGGAATCTTGAAACTCAAAGATGAGATCAATAAAATTGAAAGTAAGAAAACCATTTAACTAATAAAGCTAAAAGCTGGTTTTATTTTAAAAATATATACCATTGGTCAATTTGATTTTATTTATTTTTAATTAATAATTTTATTTTGATAACAAATTTCCACACAAATGTTCATTTGTATGATTCATGTTGTCTCTCTCCCTTTTTCCTTCTCCCCTCCTGGAACTGACAAGCAATTCAATCTGGGTTATATATTTATTATCATGCAAAACATATTTCCATATTATTCATTTTTGTAAGTGAATAATCCTGTAAAAAGAAACCCCTCAATCAGAATATTCCCAAAGTGGATGCTACCGCCCCCTGGTGGGTGCTGCAGCAATACAGGAAAGTGGTGATGGCCACAGGTGCATTTATCTTTCCTATTAATTGCTATTAAAATTTTAAAAAAATTTCTTTCCATGGGGCTAAGTAATATTTTTTTCTGGAAAGGGGTGGTAGGCCAAAAAAGTTTGGGAACCACTGTCCTAAATCATATATCCAAATAAGCTAGTGATAAATCATACATTTTTATCTACATTTATACTCCAATAATTCCTCCTCTGGAGTTGGATAACATTCTTTTTCATAAGTCCCTCAAAATTGTCCTTGATCATTGTATTGCTATTAGTAGCAAAGCCTATCACATTTGATTGTTCTATAATATTTCAGTTACTGTGTATTATGTTCTCCTGGTTTTGCTTATTTCACTCTGCATCAAGTCACATAGGTCTTTCCACTTCTTTCTGAAATCATCCTGTTCATCATTCCATATAGCATAATAGTATTCCATCACCATCATATACCATGATTTGTTCAGCCATTTTCCAATTAAGGGATATCATTTTTGTTTACAATTCTTTGCCACCACTGACAAGTCCATAAGGACACTCTAGGCCCATTGAGGCAAAAGCAGCCAGAAAAGCTATATTTTCAGATCTTCCTCAGACAAGGACTGGTCTTGACCTTGCAGGTCTATAAATCAATGTCTAAGAACACCTGGCTTTCTTAATTGGCACAGAATATTTTGACTAGCTAATCACAAATCTTGAGCTCTATCTCAGGGACAAAATGGCCTTCACCATATCAAGTGTACCCTGGTACTTTGTACTTCTAATAAATCCTTATGTCAGCAAAAGCAGACCAAAGAAGACTTTGAAGATTGTTATTGATGAATGTATGTACTCCTTTATGCAGCTGTGTACTCTAATTACCAATGAAGAATGTATGTATCTGGCATGTTACCTTCTTCTTGATATAACATTTTCCTTTGATCTTAGAGTGTAGAATCTGTATAAATATTGGACCTATAAGTTCAATAAATCAGAACCTGTGATCACATTTCACAGGCCCCTAAGTTCCATAACTCAATTGTACCTGTTACACTCTACGAGTCTCTCTGTCTTTCTCTACTCTCATTCTTTTTCTGTCTCTCTGCTCTCTAAGCTCACAGCCTCCCACTCACTCTGAGTTTGCGCTCAGTTGATTTCTGCAGGCCAGAAATCATGCTGTAATCTGACTCCCCAGCCATGGCAATGAGCTGGGGACTGAGTTCTCCCTGCATTCACAAGCAGCTACTGGAGAAGGGCATTCCCTTGGCCCCTAACACACCACAAAAAGCACAACTATAAATATTTTTATACAAACAGGTCCTTTCCCACTTTTTTTAAAATCTCTTCCGGTTATAGACCTAGTAGAGGTATGACTAGATCAAAAGATATGCATTCTTTTATGGCCCTTTGTGCATAACTCCAATTTGCCCTCCAGAATAGTTGGTTCAATTCACAACTCCATCAGCAATACACTAAGTGTCCTAATTTTGCCACATTCCCTTCAACATTTATCATTTCTCTTTACTATCATGTTGACAAATCTGATAGATGTGAGGTAGTACTTCAAAGTTATTTTAATTTGCTTTTCTCTAATCAAGAGGAATTTGGAACAGTTTTTCATTTGATTATTGAGAGCCTTGATTTCTTAATCTGAAAACTACCTGTTCATATCCTTTAACCATTTATCAATTGGGGAATGACTTGGATTCTTATAAATTTGACTAGTTCTTTACATATTAAGAAATGAGACTTTTATCAGAGAAATTTATCATAAAAAATTTTCCCCAGTTCATCATTTCCCTTCTAGTCTTGGTTGCATTGGTTTTTTTTGGTTTTGTTTGTACAAAATCTTTTTAATTTAATACAATTGAAATTATTAATTTTATAACTTGTAATATTCTATCCCTTGTTTGTTTATAAATTCTTCCCTTCTCCATAGATGTGACAGGTAAACTATTCTATGTCCCTCTAATTTATTTATAATATCATTCTTTATGTTTAAATCATATCCCTATTTTGACCTAATATTGATATGCTATGTGAGATATTGAACTAAATCTAATTTTTGCCATACTGTTTTCCAATTTTCCCAGCAGTTTTTATCAAGTAATGAATAATTATTATACCAAAGGATGGAATCTTTGGGTTTATCAAACACTAGATGGCTGAGGTCATTTATCACTAATCTATTCCATTGATCCATCCTTCTATTTCTTTTTTTTTTAACATTTATTAATATTGATTTTTTAGAAAAGTTAACATGGATACATGATTCATGCTCCAACTTTCCCCTTCACCCCCGGAAACCACCCACGCATTGTCAATGCACATTTCCACTGGTTTTAACATGTGTCATTGATCAAGACCTATTTCCAAATTGTTGATAGTTGCATTCATGTGGTCGTTTCGAGACTACATCCCCAAACATGTCTGCCTCAACCCATGTGTTCAAGAAGCTGCTTTTCTTCTGTGTTTCCACTCCTGTAGTTCTTCTCTGAATGTGGGTAGCGTTCTTTTCCATAAGACCCTCAGAATTGTCCTGGGTCATTGCATTGCTGCTAGTACAGAAGTCCATTACATTCAATTTTACCACAGTGTATTGGTCTCTGTGTACAATGTTCTTCTGGCTCTGCTCCTTTCACTCTGCATCAGTTCCTGGAGGTCTTTCCAGTTCACCTGGAACTCCTCCAGTTTATTATTCCTTTGAGCACAATAGAATTCCATCAACAGCATATACCACAATTTGTTCATCCATTCTGCAATTGAAGGACATACCCTCATTTTCCAGTTTTTTGCCACCACAAAAAGGACGGCTATAAATATTTTTTTACAAATGTGTTTATCTTTGATCTTTTTGGGGTACAAACCCACCAACGGTATGGCTGGATCAAAAGGCAGGCATTCTTTTATAGCTCTTTGAGCATGGTTCCAAATTGCCAGCCAGAATGGTTGGATCAGTTCACAACTCCAACAGCAATGCATTAATGTCCCGGTTGTGCCACATCCCCTCCAGCATTCATTAGTCCCCCCTTCTTTCATTTTAGCCAATCTGCTAGGTGTGAGGTGATACCTCAGAGGTGTTTTGATTTGTATTTCTCTAATTATTAGAGATTTAAAACACTTTCTCATGTGCTTATTGATACTTTTGATTTCTTTACCTGAAAATTGCTTATTCATGTCTCTTGCCCATTTTTCAATTGGGAATGCCTTGTTTTTTTATACAATTGCTTTAACTCCTTGTATATTTGAGTAATTAGACCCCTGTCAGAGTTTTTTGTTATAAAGATTTTTTCCCAATTTGTTGTTTCCCTTCTGATTTTGGCTGCATTGTTTTGGTTTGTACAAAAGCTTTTTAGTTTAATATAATCAAAACCATTTAATTTACATTTTGTAATTTTCTCTAATTCTTGCTTGGTTTTAAAATCTTTCCTTTCCCAGAGATCTAACAAGTAAACTATTCTATGTTCACTTAACTTATTTATAGTTTCCCTCTTTATATTCAGGTCATTCACCCATTCTGAATTTATCTTGGTGTAGGGTGTGAGATGTTGATCTAAACCTAACCTCTCCCATATTGTTTTCCAAATTTCCCAGCAGTTTTTGTCAAATAGTGGGTTTTTGTCCCAAAAGTTGGGCTCTTTGAGTTTATCATACACTGTCTTGTTGATGTCACTTACCCTAAGTCTATTCCACTGATCCTCCCTTCTGTCTCTTAGCCAGTACCATATTGTTTTGATGGCTGCTCCTTTATAGTATAGTTTAATATCTGGTATTGCTAGGCCCCCTTCCTTCACATTTTTCTTCATTATTTCCCTTGATATTCTTGACCTTTTGTTATTCCAAATGAACTTTGTTATAGTTTTTCCTAATTTAGTAAAGAAGTTTTTTGGTAGTTTGATAGGTATGGCACTAAATAAGTAAATTAATTTGGGTAGAATAGTCATTTTTTATTATGTTAGCTCGTTCTACCCATGAGCAATCAATGTTTTTCGAATTGTTTAGATCTAGTTTTATTTGTTTGGAAAGTGTTTTGTAGTTGTTTTCATATAATTGCTGTGTTTGTTTTGGTAGATAGATTCCTAAGTATTTTATATTGTCTAGGGTGATTTTAAATGGTGTTTCTTTTTCTATCTCTTGCTGCTGTGATTCGTTAGAAATGCATAGAAATGCTGATGATTTATGTGCATTTATTTTGTATTCTGCAACTTTGCTAAAGTTGTTGATTATTTCTACAAGCTTCTTAGTTGATTCTCTAGGATTTTTTAAGTAGACCATCATATCATCTGCAAAGAGTGATAGCTTAGTCTCCTCATTGCCTATTTTGATACCTTCAATTTCTTTTTCTTATCTAATTGCTACTGCTAGTGTTTCTAGTACTCTGTTGAATAATAGAGGTGGTAATGGGCATCCTTGTTTCACTCCTGATCTTATTGGGAAGGCTTCTAATTTATTCCCATTGCATATGATACTTGTTGATGGTTTTAGGTATATACTTTTTCTTATTTTTTGGAAAGGTCCTTCTATTCCTATACTTTCCAGGGTTTTCAATAGGAATGGGTTCTATATTTTGTCAAAGGCTTTTTTAGCATCTATTGGGATAATCATGTAATTTTTCTTTCTTAGATTGTTGATATGGTCAATTATGTGGATGGTTTTCCTAATGTTGAACCATCCTTGCATTCCTGGTATAAATCCCACCTGATCATGGTGGATAATCCTCTATATCACTTGCTAGAGTCTCTGCTAGTATTCTATTTAAGATTTTTGCATCTATGTTCATTAGGGAGATTGGTCTGTAGTTTTCTTTCTCTGTTTTTGATCTCCCTGGTTTTGGAATCAGTACCATATTTGTGTCATAAAAGGAATTTGGTAGGACTCCTTCTTTGCTTATTATATCAAATAATTTGTATAGTATTGGGATTAGTTGCTCTTTGAATGTCTGATAGAATTCACTTGTGAATTCATCAGGCCCTGGTGATTTTTTCTTAGGGAGTTCTTTGATGGCTTGTTCAATTTCTTTTTCTGACATGGGATTTTTTAGGTATCCTATTTCTTCTGCTGTTAATCTAGGCAATTTGTATTTTTCTAAATATTCATCCATATCTCCTAGATTGCTATATTTATTGCCATATAATTGGGCAAAATAGTTTTTAATGATTGCCTTAATTTCCCCTTCATTAGAGGTGAGGTCTCCCTTTTCATCTTTGATACTGTCAATTTGGTTTTCTTCTTTCCTTTTTTTTTATTAGATTGACCAGTACTTTGTCTATTTTATCTGCCTTTTTCAAAATACCAGCTTCTAGTCTTATCTAGAGTTATAATTATTAGTTGTGTATTAGCTGACATTTTGGTATCCTCTCCTAGTTCTACCCCTTCTTCTTACACTATTTCCTTTTAAACCAGTGGTTTGCTTTAAGCCAGTAACCCTTGTCCCCTCCCTTGATTAACTTCCCTTTCTATCCCCTCCCTTATTATTCCCCTCTTTTTATTTTTAAGGCCTAATGAATAGTTCTTTTACTTTCTATTTTATTAATTTCTCCCTTGATTTTTAGTATTTCTAATTTAGTTTTCATCTGGGGATTTTTAATTTGCTCACTTTCTAATTTTTTAAGTTGCATTCCCAATTCATTAATCTCTGCCCTCCCTAATTTGTTAATAAATGCACTCAAGGATATAAATTTCCCCCTGAGTACTGCCTTAGCTGCATCCCACAGAGTTTGGTAGGATGTCTCTTCATTGTCATTCTCTTCAATGAAATTGTTGATTGTTTCTATGATTTCTTCTTTGACTAGCTGGTTTTAGAGAATCATATTATTTAATTTCCAACTTGTTTTTGATTTGCCTGTCCAGGTGCCCCACTAGTTATTATTTTTATTGCATTATAATCTAAGAAGGTTACATTTATTATTTCTGCTCTTTCGCATTTGTTTGCAATGTTTCTATGCCCTATTTCATGGTCAATCTTTGTGAATGTACCATGTGCAGCTGAAAAGAAGGTGTATTCCTTTTTATCCCTATTTATTTTTCTCCACATATCTATTAAATCTAATTTTTCTAGGACTTCATTCACCTCTCTTACCTCTTTCTTATTTATTTTTTGGTTTGATTTATCTAGATCTGAAAGAGGAATATTTAGATCTCCCACTATTATGGTTTTACTATTTCCTTCTTGAGCTCTGCCAGTTTCTCCTTTATGAATTTGGATGCTATGCCACTTGGTGCATACATATTGAGCAGTGTTATTTCCTCATTGTCTATACTGCCTTTTATCAGGATGTAATGACTTTCCCTGTCTTTTTTAATCACATCTAATTTTACTTTGGCTTTGTCAGCAATCATAATCACCACTCCTGCCTTCTTTTTCTCATGTGATGCCCAAAAGATTTTGCTCAAGCCCTTTACCTTAAACCTGTGTATACCTACCCGCCTCATATGTGTTTCTTGTAGGCCACATATGGTAGGATTTTGGTTTCTAATCCACTCTGCTATTTGCTTCCATTTCCATTTATTTTATGGGCGAGTTCATCCCATTCACATTCAGAGTTATAATTATCAGTTGTGTATTAGCTGACATTTTGGTATCCTCTCCTAGTTCTACCCCTTCTTCTTACACTATTTCCTTTTAAACCAGTGTTTGCTTTAAGCCAGTAACCCTTTTCCCCTCCCTTGATTAACTTCCCTTTCTACCCCCTCCCTTCTTATTCCCCTATTTTTATTTTTAAGGCCTAATGAATTCCGTCCCCCTTCTTCTCCCCTCCCTTTTTTGACCTCTCCACTCCCCTGATCCCCTTGGTTTATCGCTTCTGACTTTATCAGTAGGGTTAGATAGAGTTTTATCTCCCAATGGATATAGCTTCTCTTCCCTCTCAGGGTTAATTACACTGAGAGTAAGGTTTAAATATTATCTCTTAATGCTCTCTTAAAATAGTATTCCTTCCTTCCCCTTCCCATGCCCTCTTTGTATGTAATAGATTATCCTATTTTTCTTCATCCTTCTATTTCTTAACCAGTACTAGATTTTTTTGATGATTATTGCTATATAGTAGTTTAAGATCTGGTACTGGTAGGCCACCATTTTTCACTTTTTTTCATTAGTTCCCTTGATATTCTTAACTTTTTATTTTTCCAGGTGAATTATATTATTTTTCTAGTTCTATAAAATAGTTTTTTTGGTATTTTAGTATGGTCCTGAATAAGTAAACTAATTTAGGTTAGATTGTAATTTTTATTATATTTGCTTAGCCTAACCATGAGCAATTAATGTTTTTCTTATTGCTTAGATGTAATTTTATTTGTGTGAAATATTTTTTATAATTTGTTCATTCAATTTGGTTTTTTAAAAGGAAAAAAGAAAATTAAATTGGCTGTATCAAAAATGAAAATTATAAATTTGGCAACATTGAAGAAGAAATTAAAACAATTATCAGATTTTCACCCTATTTTGCCAATAGATTTGGTAGTCTAAGGGAAATGGATGAATATTTACAAAAATATAATCTACCCAAATGAACAAAAGAAGAAATAGAATACTTAAAAGAATTCCATCTCAGAAAAAGAAATTGAACAAGCTATCAATGAAATCCCCAAGAAAAAATAGTCAGGGTCGGACGGATTCACAAGTGAATTCTGCCAAACATTTAAAGAACAATTAATCCTAATAATATATAAATTATTTGGAAAAGTAGGCAAAGAAGGAGTCCTATCAAATTCATTTTATGACACAAATATGTTGCTGATACCTAAACCAAGAAGAGAAAAAACAGAAAGAAAAATATAGACCAAACTCCCTAATGAATATTGATACAAAAATTTTAAATAAAATGTTAGCATGGACATTACAGCAATGTATTACAAGGATCATTTATTATGACAAAGTGGGTTTTATAATAGGAATATAAAGTTGGTTCAATATTAAGAAAACCATCGGTATTACTTTACCATATCAATAACAAAGCCAACAGAAATTGTATGATTATCTCAGTAGATGCAGAAAAGGCTTATTGACAAAATACAACACCCATTCCTATCAAAAACATTAGAGAATATAGGAATAAATAGAGCTTTCCTTAAAATGTTATGTAGTTTCTCTCAAAAACCATCAGTAAGCATTATAAGTAATAAGGATGAGCTAGGTGCCTTCCCAATAAGATCAGGAGAAAAACATTAATATCAATTATCACCAATATTATTCAACATTGTACTAGAAATTCTAGCTATAGCAATAAGAGAAGAAAAGGAAATTGAAGGAATTAGAATGGGCAATGAAGAAACAAAATTATCACTTTCCACAGATGATATGATAGTATACCTAGAAAATCCTTGAGAACCAATTAAAAAACTAATTGAAATAATTAATAATTTTAGCAAAGTTGCAGCATACATAATAAGCCCAAATAAATCATCAGCAGTTCTATATGTCACAAAGTCCAGCAACAAGAGTTAGGAAAAAAATTCCATTTAAAATAACTCTAAACAGTGTAAAATATTTGGAAATCTATTTGCCAAGACAAACACAGAAATTATAACACAATTACAAAACTCTTTTCACACAAATAAAGCAATATCTAAACAACTGGAAAAATATTAATTGTTCACGTGTAGGCTCAGTAAATATAGTAATAATAACAATTTTACCTAATCTACTTATTCAATGTCATAACAATTAAATTGCCCAAAAATTATTTTATGCAGCCAGGAAAATTGATAACAAAATTCATCTGGAAGAATAAAAAGTTAATATCAAGGGAATCTAAAAAAATATGAAGAAAGCTGGCCTAGGAGTACCAGATCTCAAACTGTATTACAAAGCAATAATAATCACCACAATCTGGCACTGGTTAAGAAATAGAGTAGTGGAACAATGAACTCAACTAGGTACACAAAACTTAGTTATAAATAACCACGGTAGCTTAGTGCTTGGTAAATGAAAATGATCTAAGCCAGTGATGGGCAAACTAGGACCCACAGGCCAGATGCAGCCCCACGAAATATTCTATCTGGTGGTGTGACATTATTCCTTATCTGATGAATACAATGAGTAGGATACAATACAATGAAACTTCGAAAGAGTTACCCTAGAAACAGACTGGCAGGTGAGCATTTGCTTTCCTTTGGCCCCTTCTTTAAAAATTTTGCCCATCACTGATCTAAGCTTTTAAAATAAGAACTCATAATTTAACAAAAATTGTTGGGAAAATTGAAAAATGGTATGTCAGAGACTAGAGACAGACCAATATCTCACAATGTAAACCAAATATGTCCAACATGTGTACATGATTGCAACATTAAAGGAGTGATAGTTTACCTGGGAAATCTATGTATAAGAGAAGAATTTAGGACCATATAAAGAGAAAGAGATCATTACAAAATGTAAAATAGATCATTTTTACTTTATTGCATTAAAATGTTTTGGACAAATACAATCAAGATTAGAAGGAAATTAGAAAGCTAAGGGGGAAAATTTTATTGCAAGTACCTTTGATAAATGTCTCCTTTCTCTAATATTTATAGAGAGCCAAGTCAAATATATAAAAATAAAAATAAATGTGATTCTCCAATTGATAAATGGTCAAATGATATGAACAGATAGTTTTCTGAAGTATTCAAAACCATCTATAATCATATAAAAATGATCTGAATCATTCTTGATTAAACAAATGAAAATAAAACAACTCTGAGAAACACTTCACATCTCACATCTAGTAGATGGACTAATAAAACAAAAAGTGAAAATGTTAAATGTTGGAGGGGATATAGGAAAATTGGCACCCTAACATAATGTTGGTAGAATTATGATCTGATCCCACCAATCTGGAAAGCAATTTGGAGCTCAAAGGACTATAAAAATGAGCATACTATTTGATCTATTAATACCATTACCAGATCTGTTTCACAAAAAGATCTAAGAAAAGGGAAAAGGACTTTTTGAACAGAAAAAATATCTAATGCAGATCATTTTGTTGTGGCAAAGAAGTGGAAATTTAGGGTTATCTATCAACTGAGGAATGGCTGAACAAGTTATGGTATATGATTGCAATGGAATACTATTATGCTATAAGAAATGACAAGCAAGATGATTTCAGAAAAATCTGGAAAGACATCAACTGATGCAAAGGGGAGTAAGCAGAATCAGAAGAACCTTGTACACAGTGACAGCAATATTTTTTGCTAATTATCTACTTATTCTCAGCAATGCAGTGATCCAAGACAATTACAGAGACTCAAAATTAAAAATGCTATCTGCCCTCCAAAAAACGAATTGATGGAGTCTGAATGCAAACTGAAACATACTTTATTTCAATTTTTACTTCTCTTTTTGTTGTTGTTTGAGGTCGTTTCCAAAAATTGACTAATATGGAAAAATATTTTACGTAATTGCACATGTAAAATCTGTATCAGATTGCTTGCCAACTCAGGGAGAAGAGAAGGGAGAGAGTGAAAGAGGGAGGATTTGCAAGATAGAATTTGGAACGCAAAACTTCTAAAACATAAACGCTAAAAAATTGTTTTTACATGTAATTGGGGAAAAAATAAAATATCTTAAAAAGACAATGAATATTTAGTGACCCTCTAAGGCATCTACAAGCTAGCATTTTTACTTTGCTCCTATTTTCTTTGTAAATTCTCAGATTACAAAGCCTTTCAGAATAGCCAGCTTTTCCTATATCCCCACTGACCTCAGTATTAAAAAAAATGGGTAGCATTCTTATTTAAATTATTCTTTTTATCTTTCCAAATTCCCTAGAGTCTCTGGACAAGAATTGTGAGGATGTAATATCTGTGTACTGCCTTCACAACAATTAAACAATTTCAACAAGAGTTTGGAGAAGTAATTTGAGAAGCAAAGGAGATTTCTGGCCTTTTACAGAAGTAATCAACTACTGTAATCATTTGCCAGCAGACCACCATTGCTGGTTATTTAACCTGTTTATCCCTACAAATCAATCAGGTTACATGTTTGGATGTAACGGATGTGAAAATGATTTTTGACTACTCAGTGTAGAAGCATGGGAATATTTTTTGTCTGTTACTTAGAACAGTAAGTACTCTTTAGTTCACAAAAAGCAATGTGAAGTAGAATAAGTTAAACAGGTCTTGTTTTATGTTTCTGAAAAGGAGAATATCTTGTTTGTGTATAGTACAATGAATATCTAACAAGCTCCTAATGATTAAGCACTAAGGTTTAGTAGCTACTAATGCAACTTTTTCAGCATTATCCACTGGCAAAGCTGAGAGAGACTAACGACCTACAAATGTGCTTCCCAAAACATTTCAACCTTACCTATTATCCAGAAGTATAAACAGGGACAGTTTTAAAAAAAGGAAATGGAAGAGGGGAGGGAAAGAAAATGAATCATATGAACATGGAAAAATAGTTTTAAAATTTTAAAATAAAAAATAGCAAATATTGATTCATTATTTTTCATTCTATATCCCCTTTATTTCCCAATATATCTTTTCCCAATACTATCTTTCCAGAGAGCCATTCCTTATAAAAAAGAATAAGAGAGGAAAGAAAACCAATTCAAAAATACAAACCAACACATTAGCTGAGTCAAACAATATGCAATGTTCCAATCCCATGGTCTACTGGTGCAAAGAAGAGAGAGAGAGACTGTATGTTCTTTCTTTGGGAACAATTTTTATTCTACTTGTTGAGAATTCTGTTTTATTTTTGTTCTTCCCATTTATATTTTTGCAGTCATATGTATTATTTTCTTGGTTCTACTTTACTTGACACTACATCAGTTTATATGTTTTCTCATATCTTCAATATTCTTCAAATTCATCATTTGCTAACCTACAATAAAAATCCATTGCATTTATGTACAAAAATTTGCTTAACCATTCCCCAATGATGGATGTCTATTGTTTCAGATCTTTGCTGCTAAAAAAAACTCCTTCTATAAAAATCTAGGCATACATAGGACCTTTCGATTTTTAACCTTCTTAGGACATGTACCTAGCAGTGAGATCTCTAAGTCAAAAGGCATAGACATTTATTCACTTTCTTAGCATAATTCCAAATTCCCTTTTGGAATAATTGCACAAATTCATAATTCTACAGAGAGTAGATTAATATGTATTTCCTCAGCCCTTCCATTAACTTTTTTCCATTTTTGGCATTTTAACAATTTGCTATATGTCAAGTGAAGACTCAGTTATTTTGATATATGACAATTCTTCCAACAACTGTTTGTTCATAATGATTGGCCATGTATCTGTTGAGAAATGAGGCTGATCTTTTAAAATCCCTAAAATGAGGTTATCATTAAAATCATCTACTGCTAACACTTTGGAAAGAGTAAGAAGGTAACAAGTAAAATATTAAACTTGAAGCAACTAGTCTTAAAAGGGATGCTCCCCTAGTTTGAGCAAAAATGGTACCTATAATATAGTCAGGGGAATGGCTTAAAATGTTGTACATTAGACTGTATCCTCTGAAAAATGTAATACTGTCTAACTAAATTACTATTGTATTCTCTAAACTAAGAGCACAAACGACATTTTCTTAATGCATCACTTCCCTCTTTGTCCATTCCATTTTAATATTTCCAGATCCTGATTTAGTGAACTGTAACTATTAACTCAAGCACGTTAGAAAAGAACTTCAAAAACTTAAAAAATTTCTTGTGGAAACCACTCAAAACCATAGTTCAGAAGCCCTCAGAAATGTGTTTGTTTTTATTAGTAAAGGGAAATAGTTCAAAGCAAAGGCAGTTGATTTCATGATGTAATAATAATAAAAAAGGAGGAACTGCATTTCTCACAAAATGTTGGGATGCACTCTCCTACATCATCAGTGGGATCAATATATTTACCTAAGGAATAGGCAAAAGGGACAGAAAAATAGAGACATAAGTCCAAGGCTTATTGAGGGTCACATGCACATAGGAAACACATGTGGCAAATAGATGGCAAGCAATTCCCACTTCCCATGTTAAAGGATTGTCAGTATCTGTTAATGTCATCAAACTGCTAATGCTGGACCTTCTTCATATGGTGTGCACTAATTTCATGGTTGCTTAAGGGCTGTACCCTACTTGTCTTAAAATGGGTGCAAGATGATACTCTACTAGACATGTGGATGACATGATTCCTTTTTCTCCATCAGCTTCTGGGCATCATTTGGAGTCCTTGCAAAAAAAAAATAGATCTATTCTCCAAGAATTCCCTTTTATTAGACTTGTACAAAAATATTTATAGCTGTGCTCTTTGTGGTGGCAAAAAATTGGAAAATGATGGGATGCCCTTTGACTGGGGAATGGCTGAACAAATTGTGGTATCTGCTGGTGATGGAATACTATTCTGTTCAAAGGAATAAAGAACTGGAGGAATTCCATGTGAACTGGAATGACCTCCAGGAATTGATGCAGAGGGAAAGGAGCAGTACCAGAAGAACTTATACACAGAAACGGATATACTGTGGCACAATTGAATTTAATGGGCTTCTCTACTAGCAGTAATGCAATGACCCAGGACAACTCTGAGGGACTTATGAGAAAGAATGCTATTCATATCAAGAAAGAATTGTGGAAGTAGAAATGCAGAAGAAAAACAATTACTTGAACACATGGGTCGATGGGGACATGATTGGGGATATAGACTCTAAGTGATCACCCTAGTGCAAATATTAATAATATGGAAATAGGTCTTGATCAATGACATATGTAAAACCCAGTGGAATTACTCATTGGCTATGGGAAGGGGCAGGGGAAGAACATGAATCATATAACCATAGAAAAATATTCTAAATCAATTAATTAAATAAAATTTTCAGTTTAAAAAAATTCTCTTTTATTCCCTCCTTATCTCACCTCACTCAGATGTCTTCTTTCACTCACTCTTCCTTCACTTCTGTCTCACATGAAGAGAAAGGCCTTTCCTTCACAAAGTAAACCTTTTGTAGCCACAAAGGATCCCATTTAATCCTTTCATTTCCCACAGATTGCCCTCTCTATTGTCTTTCCATGTTTTTAAAGTTTTTTAAAGTTATTAATATAATTTATTCACCAGTGTTCCAGCCTTTCCCCAATCTCCCCACATCACTGAAGGCATCATTTGGAGACACACATATTCATACAAATTAATTTATTCTTCCAGGATTAATTCAGTAGCTATGTATGATGTTCTTCTCTTGGTTCTACTCATTTCACTATTCCTTACCCTGTGTAGTTCTTTTCCAGTTTTTTTTTCCTAATTAGCCTGCTCATAGCTTCTTATGGCAGAGTAGTATTCAATAACAACCTTATATCATAATTTCTTTAGCCATTCCTCAATTTATGGGAATCTCTTCAATTTCTAATTCTTTTCCACCACAAAGAAGACCGCTATAAATATTTTGGGACATGTAGATTCTTTTCTTTTTTTTCCTTTTATTAGGAAACAGATGCAACAATGGTACTGCTGCATCTGAGGAGATACATAGTTTTATAAAATTTCTAGGTGTAATTCCAAATTGCTCTCAAAAATGGATAGATCAGTTAACAGCTCTACTCATACAATATTAGCATCCCTCCTTTACTACACCCTCTCAAACATATGTCATTTTCTCCTTTTGTCATTTTGTCCAATCTTAGGGGTGTGAAATGATATCTCAGAATTGTTTTGGTCTGCATTTCTCTACTCAGTAGTGATTTGGAGCATTTTTTTCTTATATCTATATGTAGCTTTGATTTATTCATTAAAAATTATTCATATCTTTTGCCCATTTATCAATTGGGGTGGGTTTTTATTCTTAGAAAGTTGACAGAGTTATCTGTATATTTTAGATATGAGACCTCTATCTAAGAGGCTGCCTATAAAATTTTTCAACAGTTTCTGCTTTTCTTCTAATCTTGGAATATATTCATTTTATTTAGACAAAAACTTTTCAATTTAATGTACTCAAAATTATCCACTTTACCCTTCACAATTCTCTCCAAACCTTGATGACTCAATAATTCCTTTTGTATCCAAAAGTCTGATAGGGAATATGTTCCTTTTCTTTTACTATCTATTTCCTTCTTGAGCTCTACCAGTTTCTCCTTTACAAATTTGGATGCTATGCCATTTGGTGCATACATATTGAGCAACGTTATTTCCTCATTGTCTATACTGCCTTTTATCAGGATGTAATTACTTTCCCTGTCTTTTTTAATCATATCTGTTTTTATTTTGGCTTTATCAGAAATCATGATTGCCACTCCTGCCTTGTTTTTTCTCATTTCAAGCTCAAAAAATTTTGCTGAATCCCTTTATTTTAAACTTGTGTATGTCCACCCGCCTCATATGTGTTTCTTGTAGACAAAATATGGTAGGATTTTGGTTTCTAATCCACTCTGCTATTTGCTTCTGATAGATCATTGGCTTCTACTTGCCCAATTCTTGTCTTTAGAGACTGGTTTTCTGCTATAAGCTTTTGATTTTCCTTTTCAGTTTGGTCTGACCTGTTTTCCAGCTGTTTGATTTTGGTCTCCAATTTGCTTATTAATTTTTTTATTTGGGGGCATCTTTTTCTAATTAGTAATTAGTAGGTGGTGTGGGGTGTGGGGGAGGGGGTTGCTCGTGTTTTCATGAGAGCTGTTTCACCCATTTATAGCATGGAAATGCCCCGATTCCACGTACCTTTGATGCTGCGCCCTGTTGTGGGGTCCCTTCTTTCCTCTGGATTTGTTTTTATGTCTTCATGAGGAGTCCTATATGCGTGGGTTAGGAGAGGTCCAGCAGTTACTTTTTACTCTGCCGCCATCTTAACCCCGCCTCCATGTTCCTTTTCTTTTAATCTACTTAGGATATTCCCCTTTATATCTAGATTATGTATCCATTTTGATCTCATCTTAGTGAATGGTGGTGTAAGATATTGGTCTACACCAGTAGTTCCCAAACTTTTTTGTCCTACCGTCCCTTTTCCAGAAAAAATTTTTTTTTAATTTTAATAGCAATTAATAGGAAAGATAAATGCACCTGTGGGTATCACTGCCTCCCTATATTGCTGCAGCATCCACCAGGAGGCAGTGGAGCCCCCTTTGGGAATCACTGGTCTACACCTACTTTCTGCCAAACAACTTTCCAGTTGTTCAAACAATTTTAACCAACTAGTCATTTCTTATCCTCCAAACTTGGATCTGTGTTTTTGTCAAAAACAAGGTTACTATGATCTTTACTGCCATTTGTTATATATTGGTCCTGTTCCAATGATTTACCTTTCTATTTCTTAGCAAGTACCAAATAGTCTGACAATACCACTCCAATTTTTAATTTTGCCTTGTCTAATTCTGCTTCCTTATTGCCTACAAACATACCAATGTGTTTGATATCCTTTGAAAACACCAACCTGATTTACCTATCCACGCTAACTATTTTCTTCTATCTCTATTCCCTTTCCTCTCATTTTCCTCTTAATGTTCTGTAGTATGGCTTCTAAGTTCATCATTCCACTGAAATTGCTTTCCCCCAAATTACCAATAGGGCAGCTTGATGGCTCAACAAATAGAATGCTATTCCTAGAGTTAGGAAGACCTGAGCTTAAATCTGGTCTCAGACACTTACTAGTTGTGTTACCCTGGGAAAATTACTTAATCTATTTATCTCAGTTTTCACATCTGTAAAATGAGCTGGAGAAGGAAATGGCAAACCACTCCACTACTTTTGCCAAGAAAATCTCAAAAGGAATCACAAAGAGTAAAAAAAAACTGAAATGACTCAACAACAACAATAACAAATTACCAATGATCTCACAATTGACAAGCATAATGCCCTTTGTTTAATCTTTATCCTCCTTGCTCTCTTTAGCAGTCTTTGACTCTCTTGATGACATTCTCTCAATATTCTCTTTTCTCTGGGTCTTCATAGCTTTCTCATGATTCTCATCCAACCTGTATCTTTCTCTGTCTCTTTTACTGGAACTTCATTCCTGTCAAGACCACTCAAAGCATTTGTTCTTCAGTGATCTGTTCTGGATCCTCTTCTCCCTCTGTACTATTTTACTTTGTATTCCAATTCCTGTGGATTCAGTTATCCTCTCTATACAGATGATTGTAAGATGTATTTTTCCAGCCCTAACCTCTCTTGTGACTTCAGATCTTATATTCCTCATTTGCCTATTGAATTAGATATTCTATAAGCATCTTAAACTTAACTTTTCTAAAGCTGAACTTAATGAAGAGCAAGATGATCACACACACACACACACACACACACACACACATACAAATGGGAAAAACTTATATGAAATAATGCAAAATGAGGTGAGCAGAACCCAGAGAATGTTTTACACAGTAACTACAATAAAGTACGATGACCAGCTGTGAATGACTTAACTATTATCAGAAGTGCAAGGATTCAGAACAACTCCAAGGCATTCATGATGAAAAAGGATCTGTTACCAAAGAAGGAATTAACAGAATCTGAATGTAGATTGAAGCAGGCCATTCTTCACTTTATTTTCTATATGAATTTTTCCCTAGTCTAAATGATATATTGCTTCTTTCACAATATAATTAACATGGAAATATATTGTATGACAACACATATATGTATAAGAATCAGAAATCTTGAACCCTTGGACTTCATCCCCCAGAAGTCCTTCATTATTTCCCAGAATTCCTTTTAATCTCTCCACCACATTGTGTAGTCACATTTTGTATATAGTTGTGGGTAACTCCTCCGTTTCTCTCTTTTCTTACTTCAACCTGCATGACTGGGAAGGTTGTTTGTTTTTTTTTCTCTAGCTTTTATGTTAGTCATTATTATTAAACTTTATAAAATATAATAGTTGTATATTAATTTTAATCTTTACATATGTAATCTATATGGCAATACCTGCTATCTTAGGTGGAAGGGTAGGAGAGAGTATGGTTTGCAAAATGTCAGAAAACAACTATCAAAATTACGTCAACACGTAATCTGGACTAAATTTTAAAAAACTTAAAGTTCAACATGTTATCTTTGTACCCCAAATACCACCCCACATTCTATCTTCTCTATTATTACTATGTACATCATTGTGCTCCTAATCACCAGGGCTTGTAACTGATTTGTCATCCTTGACTCCTCAGTCTCATTCCCTCATATCTAGTCTGTTGCCAAATCCCATTGATTCTAAATTCAAATTTCTTGAATATCCCCTTTCTTTTGACACTGCCACCTCTCTCATACAGGCCCTCATCATCACAAGTCTAGACTATTGCCATAGCAACAGCAAACCTCTTTTCCAGTTCATCTTCTACTCATATCATAGTGATCTTCCTTGTGTACAAGGTATGACCATGTCATCCCCTTATTCCATAAAGTTTCTCTGACTTCCTGTCATTTCCCTTATCATCAAGTTTGAAATCCTGTGCTTGGCATTTAAAAATATTCATAACTTAAGCCCCTTCCTAACTTTCCAGTTTTTTTACATATGCTTTTATAAATACTCTCCTATATCATCTATATATAATCAAATGATATTGGTCTCGTTTCTGTTCCTTACACGAGATACTAACTTTCTCCAATTATGGAATTTTCACCTCCTGCCCTTTATGCCTAGAATTTTTCACATTCATCATCTCTGCTTTCTGGCTACCTAAAGTCTCAACTAAAATTCCATCTTTTGCAAGGATAGTTGTCTATATGTTTTGCATGAAAATATTTATTGAACCCAGATCAAATTGCTTATCATCTCCAAGAAGGGGAAAGGAAGGGAGGGAGAAAGAGAGGAAGGCAATTTGGATCATATGACTGCAGAAAACTTATTTGTTATTACATATAATTGATAATCACATGAAAAATATTCAAAATCAATTAATTAGAGAAATGCAAATTAAACAACTCTGAGACACCTCCTCACACCTATCAGATTGGCTAATATGGCAATAAAGGAAAGTGATAAATGTTGGAGGGGCTGAGGCAAAATTGGGAAACTAATGTATTGTTGATAAACTTATGAACTGATCAGACCATTCTGGAATGCAATTTGGAACTATCTCCAAAGGGCTATTAAACAATGCATACTCTTTGATCCAGTTATAACACTACGAGGTATGTGTCTCAAAGATCCAAAAAAAAGGGTGAAAGGTCCTACTTGTAAAAAAATATTTATATTGCTCTTTTTATGGTAGCAAAGAATTGGAAACTGAGGGGTAGTCCATCAATTCAGGAATGATTGAACAACTTGTGCCATTTGGTGATGATGGAATGTTATTATGCTGTAAGAAATGAACGGGATGATTTCAGAAAGAGCTAGAAAGACCTACATGAATTCATGCAGAGTGAAAGAAGCAGAATTAGGAGAACATTGTACAAATTAACAGCAATATTGTGGAATGATCAACTGTGAAAAATTTAGCTACTATCAGCAACAAAATGATCCAGGACAATTCTGAGAAACTTATGACAAAAAATACTATCCACCTCTAGAGAAAAAACTGAGTTGGAATTCAAATCAAAGTATACAATTTTTTACTTTAGTTTATTTGGTTTTTATTTGAAGTTTTGGTTTTATATAACTATTTTCTTACAAAAAAGAACAATATGGAAATATGTTTTGCATAAAAATACATGATTGAATTTCATGTTCAGCTCCAGGAATGAGGAGGGAAGGGAAAGGGAGACAATTTAAATCTGTTAAAATCGAATTAAACTCTGGTCCTTAATTTCCATAGAGTTTATTAATATTTACTGGGGTAAAAGAAGGCAAACAGATAGAGAGAAAAAGCCTGTTTCTAACTAGCCACATGGGTGCTTCTCCATATAGCTCTCTTCTACCTTCTTTTCCCTGCCTCCCTCATCCAAGGGAATAGAAAGAACATACTTCCTTATAGGAAACCTTTTAACCTCCCCATCCCTTCTGGGTCAAACTCAGTCATCTTCAGATCAAGTACAAAGGCCACACTCCTGTGACCTACACTGGAGATCACTGATGTGATGTAGCGCTGGTAGGACCCCAGTATGTGATCCTGAGAGGGAGGTTTCCTTCACACAGATAATATAACTTTGGAGAATTTATATGAAATTTTGTTATTACAAATAATTGGTAAAAATAAAATATCTTTACAAATAAAAAAATTATTAACAACTCTAAATATCACAATGTGCTATTCTTCATAGGAGAGTAAGTAGGTCTTACTATAACTATTTTTACTGAAATTCCATAGGACTGACCTTTCCCTATTTCAGTCAAGTAAGTCCTTACAATCTCAGTCTTCCCACTAGGGGGAACCCCTCCCCCCAATGAGATTCTTTTTTTTTTCTCTCAGAGGAAAGAAATCTTAATTCCTACAGTCTTCTCTGAGGAGGATTTTCTCTCCAGAAGAATGGTTATCATGTCTATGGGCCAAGCTCTTTTGGAACAAAAGATAACCAGCCAGCTATAAAGAACTGACATTCATTTAATCTGCCTTTAAATTTGTTTCCTCCTTGAAATTTCTAAGAATCTATTCTATGAGGTAAGAAAAATCATACAACTACTAATAACAATAATTAGAATTTATATAGGACTTTAAAGTTTGGAAAGCATTTTCACTTAGGTTATATCATGTGATTCACATAACAATCCTGGAAGGAGCTAAGAGGTTAGACTATTTGAGAGAATAATAGTATGTATAGTATATATGAGAGCATAGTATAATATGAGAGCAAGTATAATATGAGAGCAAGAGGTGAGAAAAACTGTGAACAGGGAAACACTGAGGGAAAAAAAGAAATAACCTGGAGGTTGGCATATAAAAGCTGCCCAAGGGGCAGCTGGGTTGCTCAGTGGATAGAGAGCCAGGCCCAGAGATAAGAGGTCCTGGGTTCAAACCTGACCTCAGATCCTTCCTAACTGTGTGACCCTGGGCAAGTCACTTGACCCCCATTTCCTAGCCCTTCCTGTTCTTCTGCCTTGGAACTGATACATAGTATTGATTTTAATATGGAAGGTATGGGTTTAAAAAAATGTTTTTAAGCTACCCAAATTTTGATTGTGTGGTAGATATGAATAGACTTGAACCTTAAAGCAGTAGATATTTCTGAGGGAAGATAACAAGTGACTGGTGTGTATCTATACAATTAGTTCTCCTCCGTTAGAATGCAGACAAACTTCCTGAAGGTAAGAATTATTTTATTTTACTTAACTTGTTTCTTCCTTCCTTACTTCCTTCCTTTCTTATTTTTTCCTTTCTTCTTTCCTTCCTTCCTTCCTTCCTTTCTTTCTCTCTCTCTTTCTCTCTGTTTCTCCGTACTTAGCACAAAGCCTAAAAAATAGAAAATACTTCCTAAAAATGAACACATATATAAATATGAAGATGTAGCCTGCCATAGAAAAATCATGTATGAAAGTTTGCCTTATTTTCCGTTCCTTTATTTTCACCAAGAATACTCTCAAAACCCTCATATAAGAATGTCTATTCTTATCCATATTTTATAGAAATGAAGAAGTAGACATATTGGTCAATAGTTGTTTTTCAATGACTTTTGGAGGGCACTACTCTCATTTATGATTTCTTATATCACATGAGAAGTTTACTCTGCATATATCTGAAAAACTAATTTCTCTGTGCCTTCAGAATGGTATCAACTCCAGCATTAAAATCTTCTGTTCAGGGTCTGTCACTTTTCCAAGCTTTTTGAGTGCCATTTCTTACTCATATAACAAATCAGATAGTAAGTGGTTTATGGTGCAAATGTGGTGGTTCCATAATCACAAATGATGAGGATTGATTACACTGTAAACCACTGGATAGAGCACTGGACCTAGAGTCAGAAATTTTGCCTCACATGCTTCTTATCTGTGTGATGCTAGGCAAGTCACTTATCTTCTTTTTTGTCTCAGTTTCCTCATTTGCAAAATTAGAGATATCATATCACCTACTTCCTAAGCATGATATGAAGATCAAATAAGATTACATTTGTAAAGTGCTTTGCATTCCTTCAAGTGCTATATATAGTTTTTATTTTGAAGCACTAGGTGACACAATGGATAGAACAATAGGACTAGAATGAGGAAGACCTGAGTTCAGATGTGATCTTAGATGCTGGTAAGTCACTTAAAACTCTATCTGCCCAAGTTTTCTCTACTGTAAATAGGATAATAATTGTATCTATCTCATAGGATTGTTGTGAAGATCAAATAAAATATTAATAAGGTACCTAACAGAGGCCTTGCCACAAGTACTTAATAAATATTTATTGACTGACTAAATGTATCCCCTTTTATCCCTCTTCCAGTTTAACCTTTAAAGTCTTTCAGAATAATCAATGAATAAATAAGCATTTATTAAGTGCCTGCTATATGTCAGGCACTGTGCTATGTGCCAGAGTCATAGTCTAAGGAGGAAGATAACATGAAAACAATTATATACAAACAAGATAAAGACAGGATAAATCAGACAGAGAGGGAAGACACTAACATCAAGGAGGATCAGGAAATGACAGTCTGGATGAGTATGATCTCTTGCCAAACTTTCTCTGGGCTCATTTTCCCAGTCACTATTTTGGTCATTATTTTGTAAGATGCTGCTACTCACAATATTCTGTCCCTCTCTTCCATAATGCTTTGTGTCAACTTGGAAAAGCACAGAACCACTAGGGTAGTCATAAAAAACAAATCTTTAATCAGGATAAAAGTAGAGTCCTTAATAATTAGCTACCACACAGAGAAAAAGCTCTGGGGGCTCTGTGGACAGTGTCTCTAAAGGAAGGAACTGCCAAAGATGATTCTCCAAAAAATAATAGCACATAGGGGCTTTATATACCTTTGGGGGAATTAAAGACAGAAAATATCCACTGACTGGTTATAAGCAGGCTTGGGAAAGAGGAAGTAACCAGAGGCTGAGATATTAGAGAGTGTCCTAAACTATAATGGATGTGAAAGAATGGTTCCAGCCTGGGGCTGGGCTATCTGGGAGAGGTCTCTGATATAATGGGAGAAATGTATAAGACAAAAAAGAGTACTTAAGATTTGATTATGTCAACTAGTCCCACATTTTTCCATGGTGTTGTTCATTGTTCATGATTTCTAGTACCTTATAATTCTACTTTTTAAGTATTCTTTTGTATTCTAAAGTATTCTAAAAATTCTACTTTTCAAGTATTCATGCATATTCTCATATGAATATATATTCATGCATACAGAATTGAAGCTTCTTAGTAATCAATAAGAAGCAAATACTTCTCTATAGATCTTTAAAAATTTTTGGTTGTTTGATAGTGTTTCTATGCAGACATCTTTGTCTCTTTATATATCCTCATCAGAATCATTCACATTGATGTGATCATTTGTGATTGTGTTTGGGCCACTTCATAGGAAAAAAGAAAATCCTTAAAAAAAAAAGCCATATCTCATATTAATGAAGTCCATTTAAACTTTTAGTACTGCGAATACTGTCCTTTAAATTTTGCTCTGTTTTTTTGAAATTAAGAAATGAATGTATGGAAAGACTGCATGCCTTGTCTAGTATCACATAGTTAATACGTGTTAGAATCAGGATTCAAATACACACTACTAAGTTAACTCTTAAGCATCTGGGACAACTTGCCTAGAAAGAAGACCAATAAGGAACTTTACAGAAGGGGAGCACAACATGGGTGAAAGCATAAAGCTAAGAGCAAGTTAGGGATAGTAAAGAAAATGGTTTGTAATGTAGAGATTTTTAATGCCACAGTAAGGAATTGAAAATTTATCCTGTGTAAAATGAGACATATGAAGGATGTTTTTTTTCCTAATAAGTAAGTGAATTCACAAGAATTGCTAGCTTTAAAAAAGTAGAAAATGCATAGAGAAAGAGGAAGTAGAAAATACATAGAAAAAATGTAAAAGGTGGAGTCTTGAGGAACATTCACAGAGAAAGAATGACCAGAACAGGAGAAGGAAAGGAATTTATGAGAGAGATAGAAAGGGAAACAGGATATAATAGTTGTCAATGTGGAATCTAGAGACCCCAAACTTGTGGCCTAGTGAGATCTGATGAGCCCCAAGTTTTAGGAATAGCTTATAGGTTGGAGACCCCCCCAAAAGCTTGTTCAAGCTTCTCCCATTGTACCACATCCCCCTTTCAGCGATCGAACTCAGGACCTTCAGCTTACTAGACTGATGAGCTGCCTACTGTGCTAAAGAGTCACTTAGCATTTATCTTAGGGTCCATTATTCAGTCTACTGCTGCTAGCCTGAGATTCCCTTCAGGGTGGATTCTCCCAAGAACAGGGAACAAGCACAAGCTTTGGGGGTCTCCAACCTATAAGCTATTCCTAAAACTTGGGGTTCATCAGATCTCACTAGGCCACAAGTTTGGGGTCTCTAGATTCCACATCAACATAGTGTTACAAGGGCTAATGGAGAAAAAAGTAACTTTAAGAATGTAGGGATAAAGAATAGTCTCAAATGCTATGAAGGGTAAAAGAAATGAGAAAAAGTCCTTCATTTTTTAAGAAGAATGCTACTCATAGACTGAAAAAAAAATCTGTTTCAGTGGAGGTGTCAACTTGAAAACTGGAGACCCCAATCCTGCCCCTGTCCCCTGATAATTTATCCTATGGAAGACTCAGACTCACCAATTTCAGACTGAACAATAGACCTTAAAGTACTTAATAATCCCAGTTTAAGTGGGGCTAGCAGACAAATGCTAAGTACCCTTTTAGTCTTGGAAGTTTCCTCTGTTGTATCAGATCCTTCTCAAGAAGACCAACACCTGTGCAGGATCTAGCTTTTTAGTATTTATTGCAAGTAAACCATTCCCTGATACCCCAGCCTCTGGTTATGGTTTCTTTCCCAAGCCTATTTGTATCCTGTCAGCATAGTTTGGATCTCTCATTTCCTCCTGGCCATGGTAATGCCAATCAATCATATTTCCCTGCCCTTAATTCCCCAAATGGTATATAAGTTCACTAAATTCTATTGTTCTTTGGAGAATCATCTAGCGCTATGATCCTCTCAGAGATACTGTTGGCAGAGTGCCAGAGCCTTTGGCTCTGTGTGATTTTTGGATGCTCTACCCTGTGTAGTGGCTGAATACTGAACACTATCCCTTTCCTGATTAAGGACTCTATTTTTCTGACTACTTTAGTAGTTCTATGTTTTTCCCAGGTTAACAGAGGGAAGAGACAAGAAATAGAAACAATAAATATCGGTAGTAAGCAAATTGGCAAAGAAGATAATATACGGAAATTATCTATGTTCAAGCTGATGTAGGAAGAAGGAAAACTAATAGGTTGTTAGTGTGACTCTGAATGTGTCTAACTTTTGGAAGACAATTTTTTATTATTCCAGAAAAGTCACTAAATTGTCAATATACTTTGAACCAGTAGTCCCTATCTCTAGGAATGCCAAAAACACAAAGAAGGGTCTCAGAGTCCCAAAATGTTTATAATTTATGGCACTTTTTTGTGGCAACAAAAAATTGAAAATTAAATGTTCATTGATTGGGAAATAGTAAAATATTTAATTAGTGCATTATAATATAAAATGTTATATAAATAATCATTTGTTATGTAAATTGACAAATATAAAGAATTCAGAGAAACATGAGAAGGTCTTTATGAATTGACCCAAGAAAAGTGAGCTAAGTGAGAAGAACAATATGCATAGTCTTCAGTAAAGTAAATGAAAATAACGGTGAAAGGCAGGCAAATTCTGATTAATTATTATGACTAACGTTGGCTCCAAAGAATATATATAATGAGATACACTTCCCTTCTTTTGAATAGAGAGGTGAAGGAAGGAGGGAGGGAGGAAGGGAAGGAGGAACAACAGCTGTAGAATATTATTTACACTGTCAGACCTATTTGTTCTATTAATTGGTTTCTCGAACTATTTTTTCTGTAACAAGGGAGGTTTCACTTAAAGGATCATAATGGGAAATAAATGATATATTTTAAAAGGTGATAACAAAACCTAAACAAGAAATTTTTAAGACAAAGAAAAAGATGACTGATAGATTGACCATCTCCTGTGATTAGATAGATATACGCAGAGCTGTGAATAATAGTTGTTTCCCCCAAAATAATAAATTGTGTGTGTGTGTATGTGTGCATGTATGTGTGTGGGGAGGTTCTAAAATTTGTGAACTTTTTCCTTACAATGAGATAAGCTGTATATATATATATATATCTTTTTTTTAACATTTATTAATAATCATTTTTAACATGGTTACATGTTTCATGCTCCTACTTTCCCCTTCACCCCCCGCACTCCCCACACCCATGGCCGACGCATTTTCCACTGGTTTTGTCATGTGTCCTTGATCAAGACCAATTTCCCAATTGTTGGTGGTTGCATTGGTGTGGTAGTTTTGAGTCCACACCCTCAATCATGTCCGCCCCGACCCATGCGTTCAAGCAGTTGCTTTTCTTATATGTTTCCTCTCCTGCAGTCCTTCCTCTGAATGTGGGTAACATTCTTTACCATAAATCCCTCAGAATTGTCCTGGGTCATTGCATTGCTGCTGGTACAGAAGCCCATTACATTCAATTTTACCACAGTATATCAGTCTCTGTGTACAGAGTTCTTCTGGCTTTGCTCCTTTCGCTCTGCATCAGTTGCCGGAGGTCTCTCCAGTTCGCCTGGAACTCCTCCAGTTTATTATTCCTTTTAGCACAATAGTATTCCATCACCCGCATATACCACAGTTTGTTCAGCCATTCCCCAATTGAAGGACATACCCTCCTTTTCCAGTTTTTTGCCACCACAAAAAGCGCAGCTATAAATATTTTTGTACATGTCTGTTTATCTATGATCTCTTTGGGGTACAAACCCAACAATGGTATGGCTGGGTCAAAGGGCAGGCATTCTTTTATAGCCCTTTGAGCATGATTCCAAATTGCCAGCCAGAATGGCTGGATCATTTCACAACTCCACCAGCAATGCATTAATGTCCCAATTTTGCCACATCCCCTCCAACATTCATTACTCTCCCCTTCTTTCATTTTAGCCAATCTGCTAAGTATGAGGTGGTACCTCAGAGTTGTTTTGATTTGCATTTCTCTAATTATTAGAGATTTGGAACACTTTCTCATGTGCTTATTGATACTTTTGATTTCTTTACCTGAAAATTGCCTATTCATGTCTCTTGTCCATTTATCAATTGGGGAATGGCTTGATTTTTTATACAATTGCTTTAACTCCTTGTATATTTGAGTGATTAGACCCCTGTCAGAGTTTTTCGTTATAAAGATTTTTTCCCAATTTGTTGTTTCCCTTCTGATT
>NC_058131.1:516532526-516572753 GCF_016433145.1 Gracilinanus agilis
ATAGTTTTCTTTCTCTGTTTTTGGTCTACCTGGCTTTGGAATCAGTACCATATTTGTGTCATAAAAGGAATTTGGTAGGACTCCTTCTTTGCTTATCATATCAAATAATTTGTATAGTATTGGGATTAGTTGCTCTTTGAATGTCTGATAGAATTCACTTGTGAATCCATCAGGCCCTGGCGATTTTTTCTTAGGGAGTTCTTTAATGGCTTGTCCAATTTCTATTTCTGATATGGGATTATTTAGGTATTCTATTTCTTCTGCTGTTAATCTAGGCAGTTTATATTTTTTTAAATATTCATCCATATCTCCTAAATTGTTATATTTGTTGCCATATAATTGGGTGAAATAGTTCTTAATGATTGCCTTAATTTCCCCTTCATTAGAGGTGAGGTCTCCCTTTTCATCTCTTATACTGTCAATTTTGTTTTCTTCTTTCCTTTTTCTTATTAGATTGACTAGTATTTTGTCTATTTTATCTGTTTTTTCAAAATAACAGCTTCTAGTCTTATTTATTAATTCAATAGTTCTTTTACTTTCTATTTTATTAATTTCTCCCTTAATTTTTAGTATTTCTAATTTAGTTTTCATCTGGGGGTTTTTTATTTGTTCGCTTTCTAATTTTTTGAGTTGCATGCCCAATTCGTTAATCTCTGCCCTCCTTAATTTGTTAATATATGCACTCAAGGATATAAATTTCCCCCTGAGTACTGCCTTGGCTGCATCCCACAGAGTTTGGTAGGATGTCTCATCATTGTCATTCTCTTCAATGAAATTGTTGATTGTTTCTATGATTTCTTCTTTGACAATTTGGTTTTGAAGAATCATATTGTTTAATTTCCAATTGGTTTTTGACTTGCCTGTCCAGGTGCCCTTACTGATTATTATTTTTATCGCATTATGATCTGAGAAGGTTACATTTATTATATCTGCTCTTTTGCATTTGTTTGCCATGATTCTATGCCCTATTATATGGTCAATCTTTGTAAATGTACCATGTGCAGGTGAAAAGAAGGTGTATTCCTTTTTGTCCCTATTTATTTTTCTCCACATATCAATTAGATCTAATTTTTCTAGGACTTCATTCATCTCTCTTACCTCTTTCTTATTTATTTTTTGGTTTGATTTATCTAGATCTGAAAGAGGAATATTTAGATCTCCCACTATTATGGTTTTACTATCTATTTCCTTCTTGAGCTCTGCCAGTTTCTCCTTTATGAATTTGGATGCTATACCACTTGGTGCATATATATTGAGCAGTGTTATTTTCTCATTGTTTATACTGCCTTTAATCAGGATTTAATGACCTTCCCTGTCTTTTTTAATCATATCTATTTTTACTTTGGCTTTGTCAGAGATCATGATAGCCACTCCTGCCTTCTTTTTCTCGTTTGATGCCCAAAAGATTTTGCTCATACCCTTAACCTTGAACTTGTGTGTGTCTACCCGCCTCATATGTGTTTCTTGTAGACAACCTATGGTAGGATTTTGGTTTCTGAACCACTCTGCTATTTGCTTCCGTTTTATGAGTGAGTTCATCCCGTTCACATTCAGAGTTACAATTGTTAGTTGTGTATTCACTGACATTTTTTGTATCCTCCCCTAGACCCACTCCTTCTTATTGCACTATTTTTTTTACACCAGTGGTTTGCTTTCAGCCAGTATCCCTTATCCCCTCCCTTGATTGACTTCCCTTTCTGTCCCCTCCCTTGTTGTTCCCTTCTTTTTGTTTTTTTAAAGACCGAATGAATTCCCTCCCCCTTCTTCTTCCCTCCCTTTTTGGCCTCCCCACTCCCCTGCTCCCTTTGGTTTATCCCTTCTGACTTTCTCAGTAGGGTTAGATGGAGTTTTTTATCCAGATGGATAATAAAGCTACTCTTCCTTCTCCGGGTTGATTATACTGAGAGTAAGGTTTGATTATTACCTCTTAATGCTCTCTTCCTCTCCTTCTTATGGTAGTATTTATCCCCTCCCCTTCCCATGCCCTCTTTGTGTGTAATAGAATATCTTATTTTTCTTATTTACTTGGATTTTTCTTGGTGTCCCCTACTATTCCTCCCCTCTTTCCCACCCCCCCATGTCATCTTAGACCATTTAGTATCCTGTCCTCTCCCTATGAATTATTCTTCTGGTTGCTATAATAGTGAATATTATAATAGTGTATAGAGTTCACTACAGAGAATTATACATAGCATTTCTCCACCTAGTAATACAGATAATTAGATCTTATTTATGCCCTTAAAGAGTCAAGCTTAAAAGACTATGAGTTTTCTTTCTTTTCCCTCTGTTTCTTATTTACCTTTTCATCTTTCTCTTGATATCTGTGGTTGAGTGTCAAACTTTCCAATTAGTCCCGGTCTCTTTTGTGCAAAAACTTGGAATTCTTCAATTTTGTTGAATGCCCATACTTTCCCCTGAAAGTATATGGTTAGTTTCGCTGGGTAGTTGATTCGTGGCTGAAGGCCCAGCTCTCTTGCCTTTCTGAATATTGTATTCCAAGCCTTGCGTTCTTTTAGTGTTGAGGCTGCCAGATCCTGTGTGATCCTTATTGGTGCTCCTTGATATTTGAATTGTCTCTTTCTGGCTTCTTGTAGGATTTTTTCTTTGACTCGAAAGCTCTTCAATTTCGCTATTATATTTCTGGGTGTTGACTTTTCTGGGTCCAGTTTAGAGGGTGTTCTATGGATCCTTTCAATGTCTATATTGCCCTCTTGTTGTAGAACTTCAGGGCAATTTTGCTGAATAATTTCTTTAAGTATGGAGTCCAATTTTTTATTAATTTCTGCCTTTTCTGGAATACCAATGATTCTCAAGTTATCTCTTCTAGACCGGTTTTCTTGGTCTGTCACTCTCTCATTGAGATATTTCATGTTTCCTTCTATTTTATCAGTCTTTTGACTTTGTTTTATTTGTTCTTGTTATCTTGAGAGATCATTGGTTTCTAAATGTTCGATTCTAGCCTTTAAGGACTGGTTTTCCTTTTCAATCTGGTCATTTTTGGTCTTCAGTTGTCTTGTCTCACTTTCCAATTGCGAAATTCTGCCTTTTAAACTGTTATTTTCTTGCCAGATTTCTTCCATCTTCCTTAGCATTTCATTTTTAAACTCTTCCATAACTTGTGACCAGCTTTCATTTTTTGGGGGAGGTTTGGATTTTTGTTTTCCCTCCTCTGTTGTCTGGATTTTCTCTGTGTAGAAGTTGTCCAGTGTTCCAGAGTTTCTCTTGATGGTCTTTTTCTTCTGGACTTCCTTATTGCTGGCCATTGTTAGCCCCGCCCCTTTTCCGCTTTGTCTTTGCACTCCGGATCTGCCTGGGCCTTGCAAGCTTGGGGGGGGGGGGCTCCGGTCTCCTTGTCCTCGGGGTCAGGCCTCCTGGTAGTTCCCGGTCTGCCCCTCTGCCCGAGGTTCCTTCAGCAGTCTTTGGGGCTGCTTCCACAGCCACGCTCAGGTCTGCACCGGGTCCTCACTGGAGGTCCAAGCCTGGGCTGGAGATCGTTATTCAAGCCTAGGGCACTGCCCTTGCCTGCACTGATGCTCTTAGGGCCCTGCCTTCACCCCAGCAGAAGGTAGTGAAAGTCTGTGGGCTGAAGATCTTTATTCGCCCCTGAGGCGATGTCTTCAGCGCTTGGGAAAGGCCTCGCGTTTTAGGGGCCTTTGCCCACATGGGCGCTCAGGGA
Source organism: Gracilinanus agilis (assembly GCF_016433145.1). NCBI lineage: Eukaryota > Metazoa > Chordata > Mammalia > Didelphimorphia > Didelphidae > Gracilinanus > Gracilinanus agilis. Next base: position 516,536,203 of record NC_058131.1, read on the forward strand.
AAGTCCCAGCCACCTGGGGTCCCTCGACTTGCAGCGCACAGGTACGGGCTCAGGGGCTGCCAGTGATTATCTGGTTGCCCCAGTCCTGTTTACCAGCTTGTGCGGTGTGGGGGGTGGGGGAGGGGCTTCTTCCTCTCGTGTTTTAGTGAGAGCTGTTTCACCCCTTTAAAGTGTGGAAATGCCCCGATTCTGCGTACCTTCAATGCTGCGCCCTGTTGTGGGGTTCCTTCGTTCCTCTGGACTCGTTTTTATTTCCCCTTGAGGGGTCCTGTGTGGTTCGGTCAGGAGAGATCGAGCAGCTGCTCCTTACTCTGCCGCCATCTTAACCGGAAGCCTCTGTATATATATATCTTAAACACTTGTTCAGTCATTTTCAGTCATGCCCAACTCTTCATGGCCCCATTTGGGATTTTCTTGGCAAGGATACTGGAGTGGTTTGCCATTTCCTTCTCCAGCTCATTTGACAGATCAGGAAACTGAGACAAATAAGATTCAGTGAGGTGCCCAACGTCACACAGCTAGTATTTGAAGGCATATTTTAATTGGGAATTTGAGTCTTCCTGAACCTAGGCCCACCACTCTATCCAATGTGCCACCTAACTGCCCATCATTAAGGAAAATAAGGTTTCCAAAAATGAAGTTACCTATAATCATTAAGCAATTGGATATCTGAGATTGGTTTAAACCCAGCGCTCCTATCCCCAGAACCAGCAATCTTTCCATTTCTACTAAGCTTCTTTCTTTTTCCCAGATGGAAAAATTTGTATATATTTGGGGTAGAAGCAAAGTAGGACAGAAAATAGTCAGAAGAAATTGAGAGATTGACAAGGATAAATATAGAAATCAGGTCTGTCAGTAGTTTGAAAATGACTAAATCTAAGGCACAAGTAAAGGAGTTAGCCTTTAGGAGAATGGATGAATGCTTCTTCTGAGACAATTTAGCTCAATGTTCATCAGTTCTCTTTCCTGCTGATAGCATGGTGCTCTGAACACAGCAGGCAATTACAAATATGTATTGAATTCAATTTGTTGAACTGTATTGGTATTCATTTTCTGTCTGTCTGAACCTTAAACATGGTTTCCACTTCAGTGAATCTTTCTCTAAAACAATGCTCCTACTTTTGGGTTTCTACAGTTTTCTACTGTCCATCTGTGTGAATTTTGGAAATAGGACTATTTTCCCTTCCAGCCTATTTTGCTAAAGTGAAATCTTGGAGGCAATTTTTCTATGCAGTCTTTTCAGAACTTCAAAATGTATTGATGCTACACTTAGTGATTTAGATTCCTGGTTGAAAGTGTGGGGTTAGAGGTATACTGTTTAAAAATACACAACTTAGAGATCTAGAAACAATCATAAGCATCTTTAAAGTTCGGGAAACACAAGTCTCTAACTCTAGCAAGAAAATCTTAGTGTTATTAATCTAGAGCCAGAAGGGACCTCAGATTCCACCTATTCCAGATAAGAAAACTGAGACTCAGGGAAGTTAAATGACTTTCTCAAGGTCACATAAGTAATAAGAGGCAGAGCTGGTGTTTGCAGCCATGTTTTCTAACTCCAACCAGATCTATCATTCTTCAATAAACTAGTTTGCCCTTTGAAAGTTTCCCTGCCTAAAGAGGTAACCAGAAATTAGTTGTGCAATTAACTTAACAGAACATCACCTTCTCTTAAACTTGCTGGTTAACTGAAGTGTTAATACAGCAGGCTCTGTGCTACATAGCTTGTCACTCTTTGGCTTGTTACAGAATTTGATGACATGTTGATGCCACATTTGGGCCATATGGTGCAATCAGCAATTTCAGTAAATCTGGTTCCCTGTGGCTTGTTAAGATGGCCCAGGGAGTAGAAGGACCATTATTTCTGGGTTCCTGCTGCTCACATGGCCATAGAGCTAGGATACAGATAAACAGCCAAATTTTTAGTCATGCCCAATTCCATACATATTTTATAAAACACGTATGTTTGAATGTATGTATGCATGCATATTTTCATCTCATTACATACATTTAGTCTTTGTCTCCTAATCTGCTTGTTTAATTATTTCTGGCTTTGCTATCTGTATTTGAGATGTCATAGAATTCCATGGCATGCCACATTCAAATTTGTAAAGTCCTTTGAATTCATATAGGGCTTCTCTGGAAGTGACTCGCACTTGACCTTGTAGATAGTGAGTGAATGAATTTTGTGCTAACTCTTCTTATGCTTATAAAAGGGATGTGGTATACATCAGAGTTAACCTCACTAAGAGTAACGGACTGGCCTGTCCATTAGCTATCTTAGATTCTCCAGAACAGTCAACGGAAGGTGATACACCAATGGAATGCAAGCTCCTTGAGAAGAGGGACTATTTTGTGTTGGTCTTTTTAATCTCAAGACTGCCTTTCATATCATAGACCATAAGAAGTGCTTAATGAACTGCACCGATTCAGTATACAAATGAGATATTTCTATGCATCTCTTTTAATTGAATCAGTACAAAATGTGAGAATTCTTCAGATTTGTCATTTACATCAGACCTTATCCCAAAAGACATTGCTTCATATCAGTGATCGTAGAATAATTTGTTTTTATGTTAAAAGAGGGGGTGGAAAAATGGGACCAAATTTCCTCTACTCCAAATTCCTACTCCTATAGATACTTAGAGAACTTCTATATTTCACCTAGTCAAGAGCAAACAGTTTCCATTAAAGCATATCAAGTATTCCTGCTACTCAGGCAATAATTCTCACAATCCCTTTATCCAAGACTTCAAAGCATTTATCCATGTATCTGAACCCAGCTACAGATTAACCATCCTATTATTATTCCAGAATTAGACAATAGTAATGGTGAAACATAAAAGTAGCAAAAGTCAACAATAATAAACTGTAGATTGAGTGAATTGGCTCTTTAGCAGCCATTCCTACCCTTTGGTCAAAAAGAAACAATAAAGAAATTCTGATGTGAAAATTTCCACCCATGAAACATTTTTTTTTATTTTCATATTTTATGCCAAATAGGCTTAACTTGACATTAAAAAGAGTCAGAAGGAGAATAACGAAGATGAAAATCCAAATCATCAGCTCCCTCCTTGGGAAATGAAGCTTGGTGTCTATTGAGCAAAGCCTAAACCTGTTACTTTCTGTCACTGTAACGGGATAAGCATTGTAACTAAATGGATTATGCTGCATTTTACTAGAAACACATTACCCAATACTACCATTTATGAGTTAAGATTTCCTGTAAGAAAATAGTGTAGGGAAAAGGAGGGATTATTTCCTATCTTTGAAGGGTGTTTTATCACACTGTGCAATTGCCTGCAATTTAACACCTAAAACTGCTTAAAGTGCAAATGATATCAACGAGTCCACCCTAAGGGCCTGGTAATAGGGCCTCCGTTTGTATGCTGGAGCTGGTTTTGTCAGCACTTCCATTACCAGCCTGGTCTTTCAGGTAGTAGTTAAAGAGTTTTTTGTGTCTTTCACCCACTCCCCCACCCCCTGCTCAGCCATAAAACTGTGCTATGGTTTAAAACCTGGCATATTGATTATTCAAGGTTTTAAATCAAGAATTGTGGTCTTCCCTCGGCCATTCTCTACCTCACCATCTGCTCTTACCACCTCTCCCCAGAAGTCAGCTAGTCACCTCTTAATGGAAAAGGAAGTAAAAAGGAGGATCTGAGGTTGGGGGGCAATGTGGAGGGCAGGGAAGGTCGAGGTGAAGAAAAATCGACCCAGTTGCCCATTGAACAGAAAATTTCCTTTTTAAAAGAGTCAACTTGTCAAAGAAAGTTTTGCCAAAGCTTATCCGTGATAAAGTACTAATCATTGAACAATGCACCCAATTTCTAAAAAACTTCACCAGAAAGTACCCAACGTGGTAAGACATACTACTGTAAATATTTGCATATTTCAGTAAGTTTACTAGGTAATGAGTTCTTTTTAAAAAAATTTTTTTTAATAAACCCTTACCTTCCATCTTGAAGTCAATACTGTGTATTGGCTCCAAGGTAGAAGAGGGGTAAGTGATAGGCAATGGGAGTCAAGTGACTTGCCCAGAGTCACACAGCTGGGAAGTATCTGAGGTCAGATTTGAAACCTAGAACCTCCCATCTCTAGGCCTGGCTCTCAATCCACTGAGTTACCCAACTGCCCCCCCAATGAGTTCTTTAGAATAGCCATTTAAACCTGATATAAAATTCACACAATGGGCTCTAAGGGTTCTAGATATATTGTTTTAGGGCTTAATAAATTAATTAGTAGGAAATTCAGAGAAAATGTGCATCTGCAAAAACTGATACAAAATGAAATTTGCAGAATCTTGAGAATAAATTACAAAATGAATACAGCCAAGTAAAAGAAGAGGAAGTTGAACTGTGCATAATGGGGAAGTGAAAGAAGAGAGAGAAGGGAACAAACATTTTTTAAGTATCTCTTAAGTACCTGACTCTGTGCCAAGAGCTTTACAAATATTATCCCATTTGGCCCTGGGTGCAGTGGGGGAGGGAGTGAGGTCAGTGCTATTATTATCCCTATATTATAGTTAAGGAAAATGAGGCAGAAGTTTTCCAGAGTCAGACAGCTAGTAAGTGTCTGAGATCAAATTTGTACTCAGGTCTTCATAACTTTAGGCTGAGCACTCTATCTACCATGAACATATCAAATTCCTAGGGAAGAAAAAAATGAAATAGACCTCATCCCTCAAGACAGAGAGATGGAAGACTAAGGAAGATAGAATATTATAAACATAACCAAACAAAATTGGAATGTTTTGGGTTTTTTTTCTGTCACAAAGGAGGGTTCAATCTGGAGTAGGTAGATGGGAAATTGTTGTACAAAAACAAAGGATATCAATAAAATTATTTTTAAAAAATATGTAGTGAGGAAATATATGAGGATTTTTTAAAAAGTTTTATAATATGAGGAGAAAAAAATCAAAAGTAAATACCATTTTTATTATGCATTGGTAAGTGATCATTATATGCAAAGAATTATGCCAAGTGTTGGAATAATCTTAGATGAAGTAATGTATAGAAAGCACTCTGTGAATATTAAACCAATGCAGAAATATCAATTATTCTTATGATTAACTGCACAGAACTTCATATTGAAGCTTGAAGTTCTCAACCTCCAAGAGAGTCAGGAACCTGAAGAGAACTGGCTGCTCTGAATCTAGAATTCTAATTTTTTTTTAAATCTAGAATCTAAATCTAGAATCTAAATCTAAATCAATTATAAGGACAAATAATAGCAAAACCATAGTCTTTGACTTTGCTGTACCCCTTTTGAACTTAAATAAATGTAACAAAGAAGATTAAAAAAAGGTTAAGACATGCAGAGAAAATTTAGAAATTAAAGATCTGGGATTATTCAATGGGAATAGAAAATACATACTACACAGCTACAAATAGTCTTTTATAAATAAAAATCTTATATGAGGGTATAAAATATTATTAAGAAATACCAAAAAGCAGAGACATTAAACATATCCTTACTGACACTATATAACAAAATTATTATCAATAAAAAGTCTTCAAAGAAATAATTCATCCTTAAAGGCCAAATAATTTAATCCTAAAAATCAGTGGATCAAAGAACAAATAATATCAACAGAGGCTAATTTCATCAAAGAAAATCATGAGAGAATTTACTGTAACTACTGAGATGCAACCAAAGTAGTTCTTAAGGGAAAAGCTATATCTTGATCATTAACAAAAGAGAAAACACATCAATGAATTAGGTATGCAACTGAAAAAGAAAATTAAACACAAAAAGATATTCTGATAAGAGGTTAAGGAAACTGAAATTTTAAAAAACTGGCATTGAATTGATATTAAATTAGAATCTACTTTTTAAAAGTGAGGAGAACCAAATTCTCAATATCAAAAGTGAAAAAGTTACAATAAAGAAAAAATGAGGGAAATGTTTTGCCTAATCATATGACAAAAAAAACTGATAGATGAAAATATTTTAAAAATTTATAAAAATATGTGATATCTATATTGATAAAACAAGAAAAGGAATCCATCAACAAACATTTATTAATGACTTGCAATGTCCCAGACACTATACTATGTGTTGGTTATCTAAAGAAAGGTAAAAACATTATCTCTTTCCCTCAAGGAATTAGATTTATTCAAACAAATTGTTTTCCTTGTGGTATGCCTTGCACCACTCCAGCTCATCCTACATAGTGCTGCTAAAGTTCCTTAAGTGCTGATTTGACATGTAAGCCACAAACTCTAGTGGCTGCCATTTCCTTCTACACTAAACTATAAAGTCTTCTTTTTATTTTTTAATGCCCTATACAACCTAGTCTCAACTTTTCTTTCCAGTTTCATTGAGAATTACTCCTCCTACATTAAAGATCCAGGAAACCTGGCCTTCTCTCTGTCCTTTATTACTTACTAAATGCCGTCTCCTATATCTTTGTATTGGCTCCCTACCATGTTTAAAATCAATTCTTCCTTTATCATAATTTCATAGAATTTCTCACCTTCTTTAACTGGCAGCTAAAGCATTGTCTTCTGCATGAAGCCTTTCTTTATCATTCCAATTATTAGTAATTTCTCTCTCAAATAATTTGTATTTGCTTTGTATGTATGCATGCATATATGAATTTGCTAACTTTATATTTATGCTGTATACGTTTTACATGTACTTAGTATCTCTTCAATTAGACTATATGCTCATTTTCAATAGGGATTATTTTATTCTTTGCAATTGTATCTTTAGCACCTATTACAATTCCTGGCACATAGTAGGTACTTAGTAAGTTCTAAATGATTAATTGAAGACATATGCAGTGTAAATGAGAGACAGTCTTGGAGGGAAGGCACTAGCTATTGACTTTACCAGATGATACCTCTTAAAAAAAAGTAGATGTGAGTCGAATCTTAGAGGGTCAAGGAAACTATATGGTAGAAGTAAGAAGGGAAAATATTCCACGTATGGGGGGACAGCCACTGAAAAGTCACAGAGCCTGGAGAAATATCTCAGGAGAGAAGTTAAAGCTAGATAAAGATATCTGAATATCATTTACAAAGAAATGATCATTGAATCCATGTGAGCTGATGACATCACCAAGCAAAATAGTATAAAAGGAAAAGAAAAGAGAGCTGATTTTAGAGCTTTGAGGGGCATCTACAATTATTGAGTGCGACCTCCAAGAAGATCCAATGACAGAGTGGTCAGACAGGTTTAAAAAAGAACAAGGAGAAAGTGGTGTTATGGTAACAAAGAGAGGAAAGAGTATCCAAAAAAAGGGATTGAATTGCAAAGCAGGCAAGAAGGATGAAGATTTTGAAATAGCCATCAAATCTGAAAATTAAGCTATCTCTGGTAACTTTGATGAAATCAGTTTCAGGTACATAAGAAAGTCAAATTAGAGATTTTAAAATCAGGAACGGGAGAGGATGTGGAGACAATGATTATTGACAGCTTTCTCAAGCTTTCTTAGCTACAAAAGGGAAGGAAAATGGTGAAAAGAATAGCAAATCAATTAGAGAAGTATGAAAGAATTGCCTTGCTGCAAACATGGCCCAGTTGAGATTATGTAACATAATTTTTTAGTGATTACAGTCACTATGGCTTCATGCTTTTCTCTAAGTTCATTCAATATGTAAAAGAAAGAAAAACAGCTGATTTTGAGAATAATCTGGTTGGGTTGGGAAAGGCATAATTATTGATAGGACAAGAAGGCAAAAGATTCATTGGTAGAGGATAATATAACTTTAATGGATTTGCCAAAGACTCAAGATGGGGAAAGGAAGTGAATATAGCCAGTCCAGCTGGGAAAGAAAGGTTTGTGGTTGTGGTGAGGACAAAAGAGGACAAATAGAATGATTTTTAAAAAAAAAACTATGACTAGATAGAAGAATTTCAGAGTTCATGAACATAGAAGTGGAATAATTATGGGTGATGTCATAAAAAGAGTGTGATTATCTCTGTGGGTAATGGAGAAGCAGTTAATGAAAAATTAGTATATTGACAGGTAGTTGAAAATATGTCAATATAAATGTTGAAATCCCCTAGGAAGTATAGGAGTTATGGTGGAAAGAAAGTCTCTGAGCTGCATACTGAATTCATTGAGCAAGGAAGGAGAACATCATGTGGATTATAATAGCTCATAAAATCTGGTATGGGTGTTAAATTTGAATGACCCTCAAAGAAGAAGGGGTTACTGAAGGATCATTCCAGAAAGTGAGTCTTTTAGGAGCAATGGGAAGCTAGGAATATTCTGAATATTCTACCACTACCTGTAAAGCCAGGGGGTATGATTATAATTATTACTGAAAAAGGTGACCAGAGATGCTGTTATTAGGTGATAATCAAAAGATTGAAAGATTAAGAAAGGTTTATGATGAAAATATTTATTAAATATTCAGTAGTCAATGCCATAGACTCTACTCAAAGGGCAAGTAGGTATAGAAAAAAATAGGAGACTTCTCCCCAAATAACAACCCATGGACAAGTGACTTTAATAGTAAATTCTATTAAATATTTAAATAATAAATCCAATGCTATATAAAAAAATTGGAAAAGCAAGAAAAAAGAGATCTTAAAAATTATTTCTATGATTCAAATATGATCCAGATGCCTAAACTATGGAGAGCAAAAGAGAGAAGCAATACTATAGGCCAATGATGGTGAACCTGTGGCATGAGTGTCAAAGATAGCACATAGAACACTCTCTGTGGGCATACAACTGCCCTCCTCCAAGCCCCCATTTGTTACTAGAAAGGCAGAGGGACTCAGGTGAAGCTGCTCCTCTTCCCCTCTTCACTGTTCCTGATGTCATGTTTTCACATCCCCCACCCCTCTCTGCCCAGCAGCTAATGGGAGTGCACAGGAGGGAAGGTGGGAAGCTCACAGGCAGCAGAGCAAAATGGGAGCAGAGCACTTGGGACACTCCCGACCCCCTCTCTACATTCACTGAGGACATTCCTTACTTTAACTGCCCAGTAACCCAATGGGAGTACTTTCTCCCTCCCCTGTGTGGTGTAAGAGGGGGAGCAAAGTTCACCTGGCATTCTGTGGGGAAAAGGGAATGACACACCATCCTTTTGGAGGGATGGACAATGTACTTGGTCTGGGGGAGTGGGGTGGGGCAGGGCCCAGCACTCCATCTCTAAAAGGTTCACCATCACTGCTATAGACCAATATCCTGAATAAATACTAAATAAGTTATTAGTAGAGAGACTATAGTAACATTAAAAATATTATACACTCTGATCAGTTTGGATTTATACATTTTTATCTAAAAATAGGTTATTGAAATTAATAAGGACTGACCATCTCATGTATCCTGGAACAAGTAATTATCTAGAGGGTGTTGTTTTTTTTTAAAGACAAATATGATTCAACATGAAGAGAATTCTATTGATTATAAGCTAGAAGATTAAGATAATGGTGGATACAGAAATATACATTGGAGTACAGCCAGCAGTAATGAGGAGTGAAAAATATGAGTTCCCAATTGAGTCCAATAGTAGAAAAAATCATTCAAATACTTCCAGGACCATATTTAGGGCATCAACCCAAAAAAACAGATGGAATCATGAAATTTCACTTAAAATTTGAACACGTTATCTGAAGTAATTGCAGTGGTTAGTAATGGGAAAACACTAACTCCTAACTAAACTTCTAAGTTAGGGAAACTTTCTAATATATGAAGTGCATAACAGCCCACACAGTAATTACAAGATGTTTCATGAGCCATCATCAATGCCTGATTTTTGACACCTGGAAACAATTTCCTATTACTAAATGACAGTGGAATCTAACCAAATGCAGAATAATAACATGTCTGATTATCATCTATACACCAATAGTATCTATTCAGGCAAAGATTTACCATACAAAATGTGATACCTGAAAAGCCAAGTTTTTCTATAAACAAACTCAAAGAAATGAAAAGGATCCTTCGGATTGTGATAAGTAGGCAATCAAAACCACACTCTGACAGTGATTTTCTTATCTTTTGATATTTTTATTAATTAAAGAAAATACATATTTAGTTCTTGTGGTTGTTGTTGTTCAGTGGTGTTCAAGTCTTTGTGACCCCATTGGAATTTTTCTTGACAAAGATACTTGAGTGCTTTGCCATTTCCTTCTCCAATTTATTTTATAGATGAAGAAACTGAGGCAAACAGGGTTAAGTGGCTTGCCCAGAGTTACTTAGCTAGTAAATGTCTGAGGCCAGATTTGAACTCCTAGATCCAGACCCAGCATTCTATCCACTGTATCACATAGCTGCCTCTATATATTTAATATCTTTCATGAATTTCCTACAGATTTAGCATTTATTTAATTGATTTTTCAATTTTCCTTTGACCCTATATAAAATTTTTAAATAGGAGAAATTCTTCATCCATTCCTTTGCTTCATGAATTTTTTAGTACTCCTGATGACCCACTTTCCTAATGTCTACAACAGCAGAGAATTAGACTGCCCTTCCTACTCTACGTATCTCTATCCAGAAAGTGTTTCATGATGTAAAATCACTTATTTTCTTTCCTTAACATTAACTCTCCTAGATCAGGGGTTGATGAAAATATTATTGGGAATAATTTCCTTAAACTAATTCATTCCATGAAGTTACCTGATAACCCATTATCTTCCCAATCATTATAATTTTAAATCTATCAGAGAAACCAAAAAAATATTAAAAATCAATAGAACTAGGAGCAGTCGAATAAAGTTACAAAAATTTAAGCAGTGAAAGAAAAACATTTTTAGGACCCAATACATTGCGAACAGGCAAACTGTGTCTGAGAATGTGATGATTCCATCCAACCCCTGGGTTAATATCTCTGTTTTCCCTGGCTTCTTTTTTCTTCCAACTTTGTAACCAGACTGGTTCTTAAAAAGCTCTCATGATTAGGGGCAATGAGGTGGTTCAGTGAATTGAAGGCCAGGCCTAGAGATGGAAGGAGTTCCTGGGTTCAAATTTGGCCTCAGATACTTCCTAACTGTGTGACCCTGGGCAAGTCACTTAAATCCCGTTTGCCTAGCCCTTACCACTCTTAACCTTATAACCAATATGTAGTATTGATTCTAAGACAGAAAGATAAGTATATTTAAAGTAAAAGAAAATCTCTCATGCAATTGGCAACAGAGGTCATAGCATTATAAAGGACATGAAATTTACAGGCTGGGGGCAGTGTCCATCTGTAAGAAAGAGTTTTTGTAAAGCAAATGTGGGCAAGTCAAGGTCAAGGATTTTAGATATTTAAGAGAACTTCAAATTTACTTGCATTGTGGTCATTCAAACCCTCGCAAACTTCCAAGATTTAGATATAAATGATATCTATTATTATTATTATTATGGTTTATAGAGGTTGAATATGCTCACAGAAATTATATAATTTATTTTCAGATAATTGTTGTTAATTGTTATTTTCACACTGAGGCTTCAAGTGTCAATACTTCTTTTCCATGTCTTTCAAGAGGTAAGGTATTGTGACAAATAGGCCAACCTTGGAGTCAGGAAGACTGATGTTCAGTTTTTGAATCTGATATATCCTAACAGAAAAGTCAATTAACTCCTTGGTGCCCTAGGTAACTCTCTAAGACTATTAAGTAGCAGGCTAGTTTCCCATCTGCACCAGTGAAGGGAATTTCCACATAGGGAGTTTCCTAAATCAATGAACTCATAGGTTTCATAATCAAAAAAGTTTCTTGTCCTTCACTTACTTTTACTGATCCAATTATTCATATTAAGAGCATTAGGCAGAGGATGGGAAACCCCAGAGTCAGAGAAGGATAAAGGGAATAGAAATTGGAGAAATTAATCTAAAATATATTTTGAAGATTTTTTTGTCCTAGATCCTTTAGACTTGCCTCCACCAACAGACTTCAGAAGGACCTATATTTCCAGTCAATCCAAATATAGGCTTTCTAAACCAAAGAGAAGGGGATTAGAGAGGAGCAAGAATCAGGTAAAGGATCACATAAAATTCCAATAATATTGAATTACATCTTACAATTTCCAACAACTTAAATTATCTGCTTACAATATTTCTTGCTTGATTATGAGTCAACTGAGTCAATCTTCACAAAATGACCAAAATTCAGATGACAAAAGCTCGGAATTTCACAAAGTTCTGGTTCAAACCAGAAGTTTTCTTTCTCACCATTGTTTGCAAAGTGAAGGTTCCATTTTAGATAAAGATGTTGTGTTTCAGTCATTTGTGTTTTAATAACCCAAAAGGATACAAAATACTCCAATGCAATATAGAGGAGTTGACCAAATCTAGTCAATTGTCTTTTTGTATTTTTGTAAAATTCAAAGTTAGGAATCTAACTTTGTAGGTAAAAAAAAATAGGTACCGGTCAACAAATATTTATTAAGTACTTACTCTGTGCCAGACACCCAATGATTCCCAAAGTGGGCACCACTGACCCCTGGTGGGTGCTGCAGCAATCCAGGGGAGCAGTGATGGCCACAGGTGCATTTGGGGGTGTTGAATAACTGTAAGGGGACGGTGATAGTATGTGACAGGGGGTTCTAAGTAATATTTTTTTCTGGAAAGGGTGCGGTAGGCCAAAAAAGTTTGGGAACCACTGCACTATACTAAACTCAAAGTCAAACTATCCTTGCCTTTAGGGACCTCACATTTTACTGGGGGATAAAATATGGAAATGACTATGTACCTAATAAAATATATTATAGTTCTTTGCCTTTCATACTCAAAGAGGACCAAAAATTACATCACTGGTGATATTTTTGACTAATTATTAAATTGGATTTTAGTGAGGAAGATTTGCACAAAATCATTGGCCTTACTCTCTCTTCCAGAGTCACTGAAGTACTGTGGTAGGACAAAAGCTTTGGGATGCAGTGGATGACCTTGATTTTTTCAGTCTTTAAGTTTTAAGCATTCTTCAATGCCTCCCTCAACAGCCTTCATGACCACCACCCTTCTGCTGGAGGGAAGTCTTCACATTCTTGAGATAGACACTTCATTTCTTTAATGGGATTGAGGTCAGTTGGTTAGCCTCAATCTGGTTTAGCCTGCCTGCCAAGACAGTTTACTGGAGTGTGGCCACTGCATACTACAGTTTTTTGAAACCACAAGTGAAAGATGAGCAACAGGTGGACACCACAGGAGGAGCCCTGAAATGGGCTTGGCAAACTCTCATTTCTGAGGTATTAGTCTTCCCTGAACACCCTGTACACCCCAACAAAATATATAGAGTAGACAGAACATATTTTGAGAACAGAGAACTTTATCAGTGGCATAGGGCAGAACAAGACTGTATACTGCCTTTTGCAGAAGGCGGGATTCGAGCAAGGTCCTGAGGAAAGCCAGGAAAACTAAGAGGCAGAGTTAAAGGAATAGGAATAGCCAGTACAAAGGCAGAGAGAAGGCAATGGAGAGTCCTTTTTGAGAAAGAGCAAGGAGGCCAATGTCACTGATCATAGAGTATATGGAGGAGAATAAAGGATAAGATGTCAAGAAAGGTAGGAAGGGGACAGATTAAAAAGAATTTTTAATGCCCCAAATTGGGGTTTATATTTGAACAGAGAAGTAAAAGGGAGTGACTAGAGCTTAGTGAGCGGGGAGGCAATATGGTCAGATCTAAATTTTAAGGCAACAGAGTAAAGGATAGATTTGATTGTGAAGAGACTTGGGAAGGTCAATTAATTAGCATACTACTAAAAGAGTCAAAGTAAGAGATTATGAGGACCTGATCTAGGGTGGTAGTTGTGTGAATGAAGAGCTCAGAAAATACATGAAAGTTGCTGTGGAGTTAGAAATAACAAGACTTGGCAATGGACTACATATGTGGAAGGGCAGCTATATGGCACAGTGGATGGAGTACTAGCCTAGAGTCAGGAAGATCTGAGTTCAAATCTAGCCTCAGGCACTTCCTAGTTATATGGTCTTTGGGAAGTCACTTAAGTCCATTTGCCTCATCTTCATCTGTAAAATTAGACGGAAAAGGAAAAGACAAACCCCTTCAGTATCTTGGCCAAGAAAACTCCAAATGGGGTCATGAAGAATTGAACACAACTGAAATGACTGAATATCTACAATGGGATATATAAAATGAAGGAGGGTGAAGGGTAAAAGATGGCATTGTAGTTGTGGCCCTGGGAGACTAGAAAGCTGGTAGTGTTCTCAATAGAAATAGAGGAGTTTGGAAGAGAGCAAATTAGAGGTAATGAGTTCTCATTTTGATTATGAAAAGTCTATAGAACATATAATTTGACATGACCAAAGACTATTGCTCATGAGAGAAACTAAGATTATATAGAGAGACAAGTGAATGATCTTCATAGAGATGAGTGTTGAACCTATGGGAGCTAATGAGATCACAAAGTGTGATATTACAAATAGAAAAGAGAATAGAAAATACAGGACTTGGCCTTGACAGGGGTATGCTAGAGCCAGGTCAAACAAGCACATGAGAGACAAAGGTTAAAATTTTAGTCTGAAAACTTTTATATCGTAAGTCAGGGCTTGATTTATTATTTTGTTCATTGTCTGGATTTAAGAAAATGGTGGAGAAAAAATTAACAAAATAAATTTCAAAGTGTGTCTTTTGTATTAAAGTGCCACTTATAAATATTTATCTGCTCACAACTAGGGGTTCTGATGCTTAAAGTGCATGACATCAGTGAAGAGCCAGCAAATAAGTCAGGGGAGAAGTTGGAGAGATGGAAGGAGAACCAAGAGAAAGTAGGGTTATGAAAAGAGAGGAGAATATCTAGGAACAGATCCACAATGTCAAAGGCCAATAAAAGTAAATAAATAAAAAAGGTGAAGACTGAGGAAAAGCCATTTAGATTTGGAAACTAAGAAATCATTGCTAACTTTGGATAGGATAATTTCAGTTGAATGGTGATATCTGAAGCCCAATTACAGAAGTTTTAGAATAGAGAAGAGAGGAAATAGAGAGACTATAAATAACTTTCTCAAGATTAGTCAGAAAGAGAAGAAAAGACATCATATGATAGCTAACAGGGATAGTCCAATGAAAACACATTCTTAATAATGAGAGACATGTATGTTTGTAGATATAATGGAAGGAGCCAATAGAGGGGAAAAGAATGAAGATGAAAGAGAATGTGAGGATAAGATTAGAGACAATCTGTTGGAGAAGACAGTTCTGAATAGGATCAAGGTTGCATACAGAGTTGTTAGCCTTGCCAAGAAGAGAAACCAATCTTAAAAACTTTATAAGGATGTATGATCATGAGCAAGTCCATTAATATCATTGTCCTCACTCTCATCTTTTTTTAAAAAAATTATTAATTTAATTAATTTAGAATATTTTCCATAGTTACATGATTCATATTCCTTCCCATCCCTCTTCCCTCTTCCACCCTGTAGTCAATGAGCAATTCAACTCAGTTTCACAAGCATCATCATTCAAGACCTATTTCCATATTATTAATATTTGCAATAGAATGATCATTTAGAGTCTACATCTCCAATCATAACCTCTTTGAACGATGTGATCAAGGAAATTTTTTTCTTCTGTGTTCTACTCACACAGTTCTTTCTCTGGATGTGGATAGCAGTCTTTCTCATAAGTCCCTGAGAATTGTCCTGGATCATTGCATTGCTGCTAGTAGAGAAGTCCATTACATTTGATTTTACCACATTGTAAGTCTCTGTGTATAATGTTCTCCTGGTCCTGCTCCTTTCACTCTGCATCAGTTCCTGGAGGTTGGTCCAGTTCACACAGAATTCCTCCAGTTCATTATTCCTTTCAGCACAATAGTATTCCATTACCAGCAGATACCACAATTTGTTCAGTCAATCCTCAATCAATGGACACCCCTCATTTTCCAGTTTTTTGCCACCACAAAGAGCACAGCTACAAATATTTTTGTACAATTTTTTTCCCCTTATAATCTCTTTGGGGAACAAACCTAGCAGTGGTATGACTGGATCAAAGGGCAGGAAGTCATTTAAAGCCCTTTGGGCATAGTTCTAAATTGCCTTCCAGAATGATTGGATCAATTTACAACTCCACCAGCAATTCATTAGTGTCCCCATTTTGCCATATCCTCTCCAACATTTATTCTATTCCTTTGCTGTCATATTAGTGTGAAGTGGTATCTCAGAGTTTTTGATTTGCATTTCTCTAATTATGAGAGATTTAGAACATTTTTCATGTGCTTATTGACAGTTTTTATTTCTTTATCTAAAAATTATTCAATTCCCTTTCCCATTTCTCAATTGGGGATAGCTTGATTTTTCTGTACAATTGAATTAGTTACTTATATATTTAAGAAATTAGACCATTAATGCACATAAATCATCAACATTTCTATATATTTCCAACGCATTACAACAGCAAGAGGTAGAAAGAGAAACACAATTTGAAATCACCCTAGACAATATAAAATACTTAGGAATCTATCTACCAAAACAAACACAGGAATTATATGAACACAACTACAAAACACTTTCCAAACAATTAAAACTAGATCTAGGGGAAGCTGGGTAGCTCAGTGGATTGAGAGCCAGGCCTAGAGACAGGAGGTCCTAGGTTCAAATCCGGCCTCAGACACTTCCCAGCTGTGTGACCCTGGGCAAGTCACTTGACCCCCATTGCCTACCCTTACCAATCTTCCACCTTTAAGTCAATACACAGAAGTTAAGGGTTTAAAATTAAAAAAAACTAGATCTAAACAATTGGAAAAACATTGCTTACTCAAGGGTAGGACAAGCTAACATAATAAAAATGACAATTCTGTCCAAATTACTTTTCCTATTTAGTGCCATACCTATCAAACTACCAAAAAACTTCTTTACTGAATTAGAAAAAACTATAACAAAGTTCATTTGGAAGAACAAAAGATCAAGAATATCAAGGGAAATAATGAAAAAAAAATGTGAAGGAAGGTAGCCTAGCAGTACCAGAAATTAAACTATACTATAAAGCAGCGGCCATCAAAACAATATGGTACTGGCTAAGAGACAGAAGGGAGGATCAGTGGAATAGACTTGGGGTAAGTGACATCAGCAAGACAGTGTATGATAAACCCAAAGAGCCCAACTTTTGGGATAATAATCCACTATTTGACAAAAACTGCTGGGAAAATTGAGAAACAATATGGGAGAGATTAGGTTTAGATCAACATCTCACACTCTACACCAAGATAAATTCAGAATGGGTGAATGACCTGAATATAAAAAGGAAAATTATAAATAAATTAAGTGAACAAAGAATAGTATACTTGTCAGATATCTGGGAAAGGAAAGATTTTAAAACCAAGCAAGAGTTAGAGAAAATTACAAAATGTAAAATAAATGATTTTGATTATACTAAATTAAAAAGCTTCTGTACAAACAAAAACAATGCAACCAAAATCAGAAGGAAAACAACAAATTGGGAAAAAAATCTTTATAACAAAAAACTCTGACAGGGGTCTAATTACCCAAATATACAAGGAGTTAAATCAATTGTACAAAAAGTCAAGCCATTCCTCAATTGATAAATGGGCAAGGGACATGAATAGGCAATTTTCAGATAAAGAAATCAAAACTATTAATAAGCACAGGAGAAAGTGTTCTAAATCTCTAATAATTAGAGAAACATAAATCAAAACAATGCTGAGATATCACCTCACACCTAGCAAATTGGCTAAAATGAAAGAATGTTGGAGGGGATGTGGCAAAATTGGGACATTAATGCATTGCTGGTGGAGTTGTGAACTGATCCAACCATTCTGGATGGCAATTTGGAACTATGTTCAAAGGGCTATAAAAGATTGCCTGACCTTTGATCCAGCCACCATTGTTGGGTTTTTACCCCAAAGAGATCACAGATAAACAGACTTGTACAAAAATATTTATAGCCATGCTTTTTGTGGTGGCAAAAAACTGGAAAAGGAGAGAATGCCCTTCTATTGGGGAATGGCTGAACAAATTGTGCTATATGCTGGTGATGGAATACTATTGTGCTTAAAGGAATAATAAACTGGAGGAATTCCATGTGAACTGGAAAGACCTTCAGGAATTGATGCAGAGTGAAAGGAGCAGAGCCAGAGAAACATTGTATACAGAGACCAATACACTGTGGTAAAATAGAATGTAATGGACTTCTGTACTAGCAGCAATGCAATGACCCAGGACAATTCTGAGGGACTTATGGAAAAGCTACCCACATTCAGAGGAAGAACTACAGGAATGGAAACAGAAGAAAAACAACTGCTTGAACACATGGGTTGAGGTGGAAATGATTGAGGATGTAGACTCGAAACTATCACACCAATGCAACTATTAACAATTTGGAAATAGGTCTTGGTCAATGACACATGTTAAAACCAGTGGAAATACGCATCAGCAGTGGAGGGGGGAGCTTGGGGCATGAAGGGGTTAGTGAGAGCATGAATTATGTAACCATGTTAACTTTTCTAAAAAATAAATATTAATAAATGCTTAAAAAAACAGTGGAAATGTGCATCAGCTATGGGGCAAGAGGAGGAGGTGGGGGGGGTGAAGGGGAAAGTAAGAATATGAATCATGTAACCATGATAACTTTTCTAAAAAGTAAAAATTATTTTAAAAAAAAGAAATTAGATCTTTGTCAGAGATTTTTGTTATAAAGATTTTTTTCCCAATTTGTTGCTTACCTTCTAATTTTGGTTGCATTGATTTTGTTTTTACAAAGCCTTTTTAATTTAATGTAATCAAAATTATTCATTTTACATTGTGTGATATTCTCTATTTCTTGCTTGGTCTTAAATTTTCTTACCCAAAGATCTAACAGGTATACTATTCTATGTTTACCTAATTTACTTATAGTTTCCTTCTTTACATTTTGGGTCATTTACCCATTCTGAATTTATCTTGTTATAGGGACTCCCATGTTTTAAACAAGGTCTTGCACTAAATTAATAGGACACTTCAAGCTTAAAATCCTACTATATACTGATATTCCATATTACTCATAATATCATATTTTTATTAGCAAGAACTGATCCCTTCAACTAAATTTGGACAAATCTTAGGCACGTTTTATTTTTTAAATATTTTTAAATACATGTAAAAAGAATTTTAACATTCATTTTTGAAAATTTAGAGTTTAAAATTCTCTCCTTCCCTCCCTGCACTCTTCCCTCATTGGCAAGGCAAGCAATTTGATACGTTATACATGTCATCATGCAAAACATATATATATGCACATATATATATGTATATATATATCACTATGAAAGAAAACACAGACCAAAACCAATAATAAGAATGACAACCCAAGAAAAATAAAGTTTTTTTTAAAAGTATGCTTCCATCTGCAGTCAGACTCCATCAGCTCTTTCTTTGGGGGTGGATATCATTTTTCATCATGAGTCCTTTGGAATTGTCTTATGTCATTGTGTTGCTGAGAACAGCTAAGCCACTCACAGTTGATTATCATACAATATTGCTGTTATTGTGTACAATATTCTCCCTGTTCTGTTCATTTCACTTTGCATCAGTTCATATAAGTCTTTATACATTTTTTCTGAAAGCATCCTGCACATCATTTCTTATAGCACAATAGTATTCTATCATAGTAATACACCACATCTTGTTCAGCCATTCCACAATTGATGATCCTTCCCTTAATTTCTAATTCTTTGTCACCACAAAAAGAACTGCTATAAATATTTTTGTACATCAAGGTCTTTTTTCCTTTTTTGAAAAGTCTCTCTGGGGGCACAGACCTAGTAGTGGTATTGCTAGGTCAAGGGGCATTAAGCAGGCATTCTTACTATGGTGTCTATAAGCTTAAAAAACATATATATGTATACACATATACATATATATAATCTATTTCATTATAAGTGGTTTCCTTTAGAATGCTGTGTGCTTTACTTTATGCATTTTAAAACATTATTCTGAGAAGGGGTCCATAAGCTTCCCAAGATTATCAAAAAGGTCTTTGACACACCCAAAAAAGGTTAAGAAACCCCATTTTAAAGTAAAATTTCTCATTAAAAGGGAGTCCACAATTAAAATAAATTTAAATATGTCTTCAAATGCAAATTTTAATAATAGTAACTGACATTTATATAGTGTTTTTCAAGTACTTTCAATACATTATCTCATTTAAGCCTCTGAACAATCTGTGAGATAAAGTTTTACATTTTCTAAATGAGGAAACTAGGCTCAGATAGATTGCTCAATGGCACAAAATTAATAATTCTGGCTGGTGGTAGTCAAATTCAAGGTTCAACTCCAAGTCCAGTCATATACACAATATGTTGAGCCTTTCTTGTATCCATTATACCAAACAGCAATTTGGGAGCAAGAAAACTGTATCTACCAGTCTTGGCCATTGCTTTCCAAACCCACTATCCTGAAATCTCTACCAGGTCATCTGGAGTTATATTGAACCAGACTTCTACACATTCCCTTAGATAGATAGAATGTAATAGGAAAAACTCTATCGTAATTTTATTTTAAATTTATTTGTTACATTAAAAATTCCCACTTTATTACTACACTAATTTTAATTTGGTTTTATAATCTTACTTTTTAACATCTACTCACTGTACGAGAAGAGATGTAGACCTTTCATTGCTTTCATGGGTAGGAGATGAATTATTTACTAAACAAGGTAGAGATAAATAAAGAATTGCAAAAAAAATAAATAGTGAATTTTGATTACAGGAAGTTGAAAGTTTTTGCATAAGAAAATTTAAAGTATACAAGATAAGAAAGAAAATAGTTGATTGGGAACAAGATTTGTGTATCAAATATCTCTGTTAAGATTTTGGTAACTGACACATAGACAACCAACAGAATATATGAGGAACCCAAAACAGTCCCCCACTGGTAAGTGGTCAATGGATATGAACTTACATATCTTGAAAGAATTGCAAATTATTGCCAATCTTATAAAAATTACTCTAAATTCAGCTAATAAAGGAAATTCAAATCACAACAATCCTTAGATTTCACCTTAAACCTGTAAGTTATTAAGGTAACAAAGGATAGGAATAGTCTATATTGGAGAAAAATTAATGCATTGTTAATGGAACTATTAACCATTATGAAAAGTAGTTTGGATTTATTAAAGTGGCTAAAATATCCATAATCTTTAACCTAGGGATTTCCCCGCTAGGCATATGCACGAAGAAATATTTATAGCAATACATTTTGTGGAAGCAAAGTGCTAGCAACAAAGTAAATGCTCACCGATTAGGGGATGGCAAGAAAAATTTTGACTTTTTGATGTAATGAAAAAATCACTATGTTGCAAGAAAATATGAATATGATAAATACAAAGAAATATGCAAAGCTTTAAACCAATTGATCCAGAATAATAAAGCAGAATCAAGAAAATAATATAAACAGTACCTAAAACAATGTATATGTAAAGAACTATTAGGAAATAATTTTTTTAAATGTTGCAAAATTTCAAACAACAAGCATGGTCTAAAGAAGAAATAAGAGAAGGGGGCTGCTGGGCACCTCAGTGGATTGAGAGTCAGGCCTAGAGACTGGAGGTCCTAGGTTCAAAGCCGGCCTCAGACACTTCCCAGCTGTGTGACCCTGGGCAAGTCACTTGACCCCCATTACCCATCCTTACCACCCTTCCACCTATGAGCCAATACACAGAAGTTAAGGGTCAAAAAAAAAAAAAAGAAGAAATAAGAGAAGGCAACTATGCCTGCCCTATTGCACAAATGAGACTCTATAAATGTGGAACATTGTATATAACTTTTTTTGACCTACTGATTGATTTTGCTAAATTTTTCTCTAACTCTTCATATTTTAACAAAACTTTGTTTTAATAGAGGAAGTCTCTGGGAGGAGAAAAAGGAGAGATGGAAAAATCTAGGTGAGGTAAAAAACAAAAGATGTCAATAAAAATCTTTTTAAAAATTAACCCTATTACTTTAGAACAATGATATCTTCATTCATTCAAAGATATGAGAGCCACTAAGCCGCATATAAGGATTCCTGTGGGGCTTCTATTAACTTAGAAAAACATATTAATATCATCTGTGTTTTACTGTAGTTTTATTTATTTTGTCAAATATTTCCAAATTACATTTTAATCTAGTTTGTCCCCATTTCTGAGCATTGTGGATTACATGCTTGACTCTCTGCCTTATACAACTCACTTAATTCTTCTAGGTCTTAGTACTTTGATCTACAAACTAAGGGGTATGGATTAAATCAGTTTTATTTTTTAAACCCTTACCTTATGTTTTGGTTCTAAGGTAGAAGAGCAGTAAGACTTAGGCGATTGAGGTTAAGTGGCTTGCCCAGGGTCACACAGCTAGGAAGTGTCTGAGGCCAGATTTGTAAATCATTGTTAAAGATTCTTCTGTAAGTACAATACAGAGTTTTAAAATGTCAGTCTTTTGGGGGCAGCTGGGTAGCTCAGTGGATTGAGAGCCGGGCCTAGAGACAGGAGGTCCTAGGTTCAAATCCGGCCTCAGAGACTTCCTAGCTGTGTGACCCTGGGCAAGTCACTTGACCCCCATTGCCCACCCTTACCACTCTTCCACCAATGAGCCAATACACAGACGTTTAAGGGTTAAAAAAAAAAAGAAAAAAACAACCAAAAAAAAAATGTCAGTCTTTTGGTCTATCCTTGGCCAGAAGTTTTTTCTACCCCAAATCAATCCCTTTGTGAATTTTTAGAAGTAGTTAGAAACATTCTTGTCACCAAGACAAATCTTAGGGAGACAAAGGAGCATAGTAAAATGAGCACTGGGTTTATACTCAGGTGACCCGGGTTCAAATATCAGTCTCATCTTTTGCCACATACATGACCTGGACCAAGTCACTTAATGCCATAATTCTTTCTTTCTTCATCTGTAAAATTACGAAGTCGGACTTCATTGCCTCTCTGTTCCTTTCCGGCTCTAAAACTGTGATGTTATAGTCTTTGCTATATTATGCTTATGCTTTGTTTACATGCTGGTTACAAAGATATCTGGAAATATGGTTGAAAGAACTTTTCATATTTTGGAGGTGCTTAATATGGGAAGGAAGCAATGCGATATGCTATGGAAAAAATTTTGTCTTTGGGATAAGAGGACATGGCCTAAAATCTCCATCACTGCTACCAGAGTGACCCTTAAATAAGTCATTTAAATTTGTTGGCCCCCATTCTATCACAAATGATTTAAATAACCTCTCCAGTACCTTTCAGTCCTATATTCATGATAAAAAGCAGTTTGGATTCATAATTCACAACCACCACAGATTTTTTCCTTGTCCTTTTTAACGTACTAGCATCTTTCCACTTATAATTTAGCAATAAGATGCTTTCATTGAGAAAAAGAGTTTCATATTTGCTATATTTCTACCATCAGCTCTGAATCTCTTCCAGTCTGTCAATTTACCTGTTCTCTAATAATCCATCTAAGCATTTCATTATTTTATTAAAGCATTTATGATTGTATTGTCTGAAAGGCACCTGTTTTCAAAATTCTTCAAGAATATTAATTAGCTTGTTTCTTAGCACAAAAGAGGAAAGTATCTTTTTTAAGAAAGTAATTACATTTTATTGAGTGGTAGTAATAAGATTTATTTTACATATTTGTTTTTGTGATCATATGTAAACAAATGTTAGCAACAAAATATGGATAGATTTTTTTCTGCAGGAACTGACACAATATTTTTTAGGATTTCAATCTTTTGAAACAAAATTTCTCAGTGACTATACCTTTTCTTCTAGAAATATTTTCCAGAGACACTGGAAAAAATAAATCTAATACTCCAGTTTTTTGCATACAGAATTAACATGCAATTATACTAAAGACTCCCATTTTCCTCTCTTCATTTTTATGCATCAAATACTCTTTAAGTTTTCACAAGAGAGTTGAAAAAGCTTCCCAGTGTTTCCAAGTACAGAAAACCAGTGCTGAGTTAATCCATAAATGCCCTCTGGTGACAGTCTCTAAAAATGCAACTTATTTTGTGGAGTTTTTTTCTCCCCTTCTTACTTTGCACTTGCTCTTTTCCTTTAGAAAAATTCAATATAGCCATGAGGTACCACATGCTGAGAAGGAAAAGAAATGATAAATTCTACAGATTAGCTGATCAGATCCACTTATTTCTGTGTTCTTGGAGCACTGAGCTATTTGGTGATCTGTGATTTGGGTGAACATTAACTTCTGTGCTGCTATTATCAGTTCAGAATAATAATAGTGAAGCTAGAGCTTAAAGTGGAAAGTGAACAAGTCTTAGGGACAACTATTGTCCAAGGAGCACACAGTGCCTGTGTATCCCTGGGAAAAGGAGGTACCTTATCCTCACCTCTGGGTGAATATTTCTGATTGCTAAATTTGAATGTTTCTCAAATTTTTGCTTTCTGACCATGAGATATCACTGGAAAATAGCTCCTAATATTGGAATTAAAAAGACATAATTAGTATGATAGGTTTAGATAGGTGCTTTTCTTTTGAGATCAGAAAGGTGATTGGTTTTTTGTTTGTTTGTGGCTGGTACTTCATTTATCTTTAAAAAATATCAGTGGGGTCAAGAATGACATAACCTCCAGATGGAGAGGCCATTTTTTTTTGCCTTTAGGCCTCTAGCATTTAGCAGGCATTTATTACATGTTTTTTTTGAAGCTAACTTAAATTGTATTTCCAGGAGTAAGTGCCATTGATATTCATA
This sequence comes from Gracilinanus agilis, assembly GCF_016433145.1. Lineage (NCBI taxonomy): Eukaryota > Metazoa > Chordata > Mammalia > Didelphimorphia > Didelphidae > Gracilinanus > Gracilinanus agilis. The sequence continues at coordinate 516,560,778 of NC_058131.1, forward strand.
TTAAAATATAAAATTAAACATAGAAAGTTTAAATCCCTTGCCCACCACCTCCTGGAGAATAAATGGGAGAACCAGATTTGGAATACCAATCTTTAAACTGGGGTTTAGGGTGACTTTACTAAATTTTTCTGCCATCTGGATTCACAAGTAAAATCTAAGAGCATTCTCACCAAATAATTATGAATATTTGCCACAATTTATTTCACAAGTATTTTTTTTTCTTATTAGGGGTACATAACAGTGTTCTCCTTAGAAAACCAAGTAAAAGAATAGGAAGAACTGTGTCTTCCAGATTTTTTTTTGCTAGAAACAGAGATTTCATCATAAAAAGATACCAGATTTCTCAGGAAAAAATGGGTTTATAATATAGGATCAAATGCAAATATAATGAACATTATTGCTTGGAAATTTGGGGGTCAGAAGAAAATCTATAAACAACCAATATTATGCTTGCTTATTTCAGTGACTTTAAATAAAATATAATAAAATTATAAGCATAACTCATGTTCACAGTGGAAAGCATCATAGTAAATTCAATATCTTAGAATCTATTTATACTTTTGTTGTCAATAATAATGATGTGTTTGAACTAAAACCTCTTACTTTTATCAGGATCATTTTACCTTATTGTTACATGACAGAAGCTGCTTCCCAATTTTTCCTAAAGTCCTATGATGACTCATTAAAGAGAGAGATTCTCAAAGTTAAAGATGATAATGACAGAGTTAAGCATCACTCATTCTTCTGAATCTCAACATCAAGGTCTCTAGAGGAGATGAGTGTCAATAAGTGACTTTGAGACTGTTCAGGTAAATATTCAAGATTTGTTAGTACTTTGGACTTTTCCAATTTAGGTGCCTGATAAATAATAATAATAATAATTGGGATTTTCACAAGTACTTTGACCCTGGGAGCATAGTGTCTCTCCAAAGTTTCATTCCTTCACCACCATCTATCTTTTGGATATTTCGAACTCTGGAGCTGCTCTGGAGGTATTTCTAACTTTAGCAGAACTCCCTTTCTTACTATCCAAAACTATCCCACTCTTAAACTTTCCTATTTTTTTGAGGACTCCATTACTTCAGTCACTTATATTTGCCATTACAGTATCATCCTTGACTCTTCACTTTCACTCACCCCAATATCTAATCAATTACCAAATCTTGACATTTCTAACTCCACAAGTATGGACTTGATGTCCTTTTCTCTACCCATATGCCACAATCCCATATCAGGCCATCATTACTTCTCTCTTGTACTATGACCATAGCCTCTTAATTGCCCTTCTAGAACCTTTCTAGTTCTATCTCTTACACAGCTGCCGTTCTGCCTAAAGTACAAGGCTTACTATGTCATTCTCCTCAATAACCTCTAATGGTTCCTTTTTGCTTCTGGGATCAAATATGCTGTTTGGCACTTAAAGCCCTTCCCCACTTGGCCCTGACTTACTATTCCTGCCTAATTGATTGTTGTTGTCCAGTCATGCCCAACTCTTCATGACCACATTTGGGGTTTTCATGACTAAGATACTGGAGTGATGTGCCATTTTCTTTTCCAGCTCATTTTACAGATGAAGAAATTCAGGTAGACAGTTAAGTAACTTGCCAGGGTCACACAGCTAGTAAGTGTCTGAGACTGAATTTGAATTCATGAAGAGGAGTCAGGAAGACTCTGGAACGGATGCTCTATCCTAGTGATTCCCAAAGTGGGCGCCACGGCCCCATGGTGGGTGCTGCAGCGATCCAGGGGAGCAGTGATGACCACAGGTGCATTTATCTTTCCTATTAATTGCTATTAAAATTTAAAAAATTAATTTCCAGGGGTCTAAGTAATATTTTTTTTTCTGGAAAGGGGGTGGTACCACACCACCTACCTGCCCAATTACACATTACTTCCCTTCAATGCCACTATATGCTCAAACTGGCTTTTTTACAGCTCTTCATACCTAATACCCTATATTCTGTTTCCATCTTTTTCCATGCCTGGAATTGTCCTTTCCTCCACTTGTTAGAATCTCTGTTCACTTTCAGTACTCAGATCAAGTGATACCTTCTATACAAGACTTTTCCTTATCCTCACAGTTCCTAGTTCCTCTCCAAATTACACTGCATATGCACATTTATAGTAGATAGATAGATTAGATAGATAGGTAGGATGGTAGTGCTTAGGTGGACATTTGATGGACCTAAGCTACAATGCCCAGCATCCTTTTTAATTACAGACACGTAATTAAATTAAGTAAATTAAAAGGAATCTGGGCAATGCAGCTCAGGTGCATCAAATGTCCACCTACACAGTAGGCAGATAAATAAATAGATCAATAGATTGATATATAGATAGATGCACAGGCAGACAGACAGACATATTGTGTCCTGATACAATATAAACCCCTTGAAGGCAGAAACTATTCCATTTTTGTCTTTGCATCTCCTGTGCTTAGCAAAGTAATTAACTGGACCTACTCATTGATTAACTGATGGAAAGTATAAATTCAGCAGAATCTAGCCAATATTGTCTCATAATGCAACTAGGTTGTACTATAGGAATTACTCATGATTTTATTAATTTGATCTCTGCTATAAAAATGAGCCAGTTGTTTGTTTTTGAATCCTGCCAGATTTATTGGCATCTTCTAAGTTTAAACCAGCAGAGAGAGAGACACCTTGAGCTTGGAATGGAAATTTCTATTCTCTTCACTCTTGTTCCACTCCCCTCTCTTCTATTCCAACCACTCTTGCTTATATACCAACTAAGATATTCTAGATACACAATATGACTTAATGGACCCTATAGAAAACTATCTGCCTCACCAAAAATCTTTACCTCCTCCTTTCTTCAGAAGTATTTTGCATGTATAATAATCCTTCCCTAGACCTTTTTCTTGGCCTTTAAGCCATTAAAGCTGAGTTTATTCTGTCTCAGGCAAATTCTTCATATTTCCATATCCATCCTATTCATCCTTTCCTTCCCTCTTCTAACTCTTCTCAGGCAACCTCAGGACTTCTTTTTTTCCTGGCTCATCTCTCTTCCTTGATTTCCTCCTTTTGGTTTTGATTTGGAAACCAAAAGCCAAATTTAATCATGGTTGACAAGCATATGAGTGGTACTAATGATATACCTCTTTCAAGGCAAAAGAAAGTCAAAAGTTTTTAAGTGAAATTAGAAATAATAAATAGTGTCATCAACCTCTAAATCCCTGGAGAATTCCCAAAAGTCTCATTAAATATTTCAACAAGCATCTCCCTTATATCCTTGCCTTATCTAATTAAATCTGCTTTTCTTCAAGCACCAATAAAACTCAAGTAAACAATAAAATTCATGTTCAGATTCTTTCTCTTTTTGGTGGAATATAAAAATTATTTTTTGTTGTGGTATAGTAAGTTTGCTATTTTATATGTTAAAGAGACATGTATTTGACTTGGAAATTAATCACCATTTTGTAAGACTGATTCTATAAGTGTTCCCATTTGAAACAACTGACATTTAAAGAAATTTTGTATAATAGCCCAACAATAACTTTATATTTCATATAAAGACTTTGAATTCCAAAGAAGAGATGCTGAAATAATAAGCACTGCCATTTGTTCTTGAACCATCTGGTATGCTGAAGAATTCTAGAATCCCACAATTTGCTGACCTATCTGTCTTGACTTCCTTCTTGTAATAAACTCTCCAATTAGCAGGTTAAACCAAATACTGAATATTGAACTAAATATTAACTTTGTACTAAAGTCTCCAACTGGCATATTGAACAATCTTAAATCTTATATTTCTGAGTGACTATGCCACTATTTTGAAAGTAGTTATAGCACCATATATCAATGAAATATTCTGAGAAATAAAGCAATTAATAGTTGACTACAATTCCATACAGCTTATCCTGAATACAGTAAAAGAAGATATCTTGGACTTAATTATGAATAAAAGATAACATTTAAGAAGGTAAAGAGAACAAAAATCTTTGTTGTGCAATAAATAGTTTAGGGTCCAGAGTTTTGATGCTTTTATCACTATATCATGAACTATATTAATGCCTTTTTATAGTTTCAAAAGTTAACTGATGTAGAAATGGGAGAAACTCGGACTTGAAAGCCTATCAGAAACTAAATTGCTTTCTAATATTGAACAAGTTACTTAACCTCTATTTAGCTGTGTCTACATAATAAATTAGCCAGTTTAATTCAGAAAAAAAAAAGGTCAGCCAGTAATCTCTATTTAAAAAAACATATATTTTAAGAAGTACATGACTATATGACTGGAATGCCACAGAGGGGATCACTATCTAGTTAGAAGTAAGACTAGATGACCTACAAAGTATCTTCAATCTCTTGAATTCTTTAATTCTATATACTTCTGAATCAATGAATTAACCAAATATTTTGGCATTCTATAGACAAAGACAAAATCTTAAAGCAGGATATACTAAAAAAATCATGAAAAAAAGAAATTGTTGAGAATAATTTTACTAAATTGATGTTGTAAGAGTTTCGAATTTTACCTAGCAACTCAGGCATGATATGCTACATAAATGCCATACATAAAAACAGTCCTTCCACTAGCCCTTTAAAAGTAACATCAGTTGAGTAATATCACTTCATGATGCTAAAACTGAACAGGAAAAAATTACAGCTGACCAACTTTATGTGATTTGTCACAGAGTTAAGGAAAATTTCTGCATCATTCCCATGTGAAAATAGTAATTATTCAATCTTTCTAAAATTTCAGTAAGCATTTTCACATATTAAGGATTGTTTTGACCTTTTATGATTATATTTAGATTCATCCATTTCAAGTTTTGTTGCACAACAACAATTAAAGCAGGAAAATTGAATGACTTAAAAAGAGAAATATAAGGAAAAAGCAGGTTTTGTTCCATTTGGGAAAGTTCCATTTTGCACAAATCACAAAGGCCTCAGAATTTAAGATGCTGTTAAAGAACAAAGGTTTAAATTAAGAGACTGGAGTTAGGATGTCACTCTGGTCCCTTTTTGTATGAAATGTAAAATCCTTCCTATTTTACATCAGTAGTACACTGAAGTTTCTTTTTTCCTCCAATCCGAGTGCTATAAACAACAGGTTGCAGAAGAAACTAGTGAAATGGCAAAAGATATTGTGTGTGATCTGCCCTGTGTTCAATTGAACAAATATAGGTGTTTTATAACCAGGGAGAATGCAGGTGGGCTCTTCAGAAAAATTACATGTAACTTTGTTGATTGAAAATTTTTGTCAAGGTAAATGTACCTCAAATCACATTTGTAGACTGAAAATGGACATGCCTGGTTTACATGTTCTCTTTTTGAACTGTCTCATAAAAATGTGTGCTCAGAAGGCATCTGCAGAATTTATGGTGATATTGTTATAGACAGAAAAAATTGCCTTAGTAAGGACTGAACTTTTTCCTTAAAAATAGCTAATCCTTCCAAAATAATTGTAAATTCCTCAAAAAAGTGATATTTTTCTTACCTCTCAATTTCTAGGTGTAATAAAATTTGAACTATGATGAACAGGTTTTAACAATAAATAGACAAAACAGACAACTTCCCACTTCTTTACCTTGATTCCTTACTTCCCATCTCTTAAAAAAAACAACAAATGAATGTTTACAGTTGGCTAGCTAGAGCTTATCTATCTGTCTGTCTGTCTATCTAGCTATATCTCTAAAAAAGAAGCAAAAATAAAGCTTCAGATACAACTATTTCAGTGGGAATGAACTCCTATATTGGTGTTTGAATGTGGTGGTTGGTGATCAAAACTATTTATGAAACATTTCACAAAATGGCTGTGCCATGGTACATGTAGATATCTTAAAGTAAGTGATTTACATATTTTTCTTTTTATTTCTACCCATTTCTATGAAGTCTATTCCTTTCAAGAGTTACTTGGTTCTCCATTATATATGACCCAGGGAAAGCAAATTTGAATTTCTTTTTATCACAATTGCCATGAAGAAGTAATATATATGTATATTTGTATGCATTTTTCACAGACTTTCTAGCTTAGAAAATATTTTAAAGCTAAAATATATACTAATTTATATATTCTCTGAAGCTCTGAACTATGTTTAAATAAATTAACTATATGTTATTTAATGCAAGTGCAAAGAAGAATGTAATGTAATTCTTAGTGTAATTCTTTTTCTTTCAAAATACTAAATCATATAGAATAATGATTATCTCATAGAATGACCAACTATCAATTCCTTATAATGAATAATGGATTCAAGCAAAGAGGCAAGGGTCTGAGATTTCCCAAAGAACATCAAACAGAGCTAAAAAAATAAAAATAAAAAATCCTGTCAGTACCCAGACATTGACATGGATTTGGTGCCATTTTCATGATTGATGATGTCATAAAAGTTATTTCAGACAAATTAGAACTTTGTATTACCTAATTGATCATTATTATTCTTATCACGTTACATAATTTATATGTTCTACAAGTTAAGACAATAACAAATTATATCTTGGATTAAAATATACATTTCAATAGCATCATCTTGATCAAAGTAATTGACTGAATGGAAATTTGGTAGTTCTTCCTGGATTTCTCTCATGATCCATGTTATTTGCATTGTAATTTTATATTATATCTAATTGTTGGCATTTTTTCTCCAAAAAAATTATAAGAAAAATAATGAAATGAATAAATAATTGTTATTCAAGAGAATGTAAACCATACATTTAAGATTCTTTTTTTTTCTCTTTTGATGCTATAATGTCATAAACTTAAGTTTTGCTCATGTACTTAAGATGCTTTTAGAATTGACTTTTTTTGAGTTCACTAGTGTAATGTTCTTCCACAATGAGAAAGATAAATATTGAGGAAGCATATATTTGAAATGAAAGCAATTTTGATCCTTTCACAATAATACTGGGTTTAGTATTTATCAATATTATTACTAGAATTTAATTTAGAACAAACTTCTGAGACTATCTGTTTCAACTTTTGCAAAATACTTACTTATTAAGGAACTCAAACACCAGAAAGTAATCACAAAATTTATTTGCTAAAGATTAAACTTTGTTTGCTTTTTTTTGACATAGCCATGCGTAAATAAGAATATTCATAAATTAACACATTCATAATCTTGCTCTTAGTGAGCTTGGGACTGGATGGTTGATATCATGCAATGCATATGCATGTTGATATATTTACAAATAATATATGTCATTGTAAATATGTATACATATACTTGGAATTTGCATATATTTTAATAACTTAATGTTTATATACCCATTAACACTATGGATTACTTGTTTCTTTAAATAAAGGTACTAAAATTTCTGCTTAATATACATAAATAGATTTCATAAACATGTTGAATATTTCAAAAAGTAACATTATGTCTTGTTTATGGGATTAGTGAGGCCGTACTTGTATTTTCCTGAACTGTATCTAGCTATCTGCTATAAATGATACTTTAATATCAATCAAAATGAATGCCAGCCATAATAAAATCAAATGTGAGAAAAAAAGAAGAAGAATGCTGAACTCTGCTGGCCATTGTCTATATAAAGACTAAGTCAACACAATGCCCAATTCATTGATGAATCTGAAGGGGGAAAAAGAGCCAACCTGGTTATTTGGCAGCATGGCTGCTAAGAAAGCAAATGTTTATTTATATGTCTTTTTCACTTTTCAACATGTTATTTTAAGTTGTATGGTCATAGTTGTTTTCTTTATTTGCCACATTAAATATGAAGTTTTGAAAATCTTTACTTTAGATTAATATGTGGATTTATATAACGATTTTGAAACCCTATGTCTAATATGAGAGAATATAGCTTAAAACTTAAAACTGTTCCAAAACTTTTGGTATATCTTGCATATCTTTCCAGGTTAGTCTTTTTAATGTTTATTAGTGCAAATAGTTTCTAGTCAACTATCTTTGGTTTGTGGCAATATTACTGTTAAAATTGGAACTACTTAACTTTTAAGGAAGTTGATATATTAAATGGGTTCTTCATTGAACAAATACTTAAGAAATACTTCTTAAGTACATGCTGTGTGCAAAGCAGAGGGAGGAACATAGTGATAAAGAATGCAAATGTGATTCCAGCCTTCAGAAAGCTTATATTCTAGTAATTGTTTTATTTTACCAATAGCTCAACCAAAAGTCACACTTGACACATATCCAAAAACATTTGCAATATACTTTACGTGTGAACTCACATAAAATGTAAGTAAAACACTTTTACTATTATTATTATAGTCTACTTAATGAATAAGTCTGTCATTCTAATGCTGACAAACCAGTTTTCCTAGCATATTCAGTTCAAATAGCAAGCTTGAAAAGTTTACAGCTTTTTTCCTTTTGAGCCTCACCAACTAATACGCAAAAATATATGAATTAGACAAAATACTTCATTAGGTTACTTTTATTGGCTGATTCAATGTGATGTGATTACACTTCAGAGCTGTTTAATTCCCTGACATTAAAAAATTCACACTGATGTTTGGTTATATTTGCTCATCTGGTGAGGCAGTCTTTGAAAGTATTTCATTCTCATCAAAAAGAAGATATTATAGAGTTAAAATCAGAGACATTTCCATCAAAGCTAGTCATAAATTTTATCTTGTTAATGGCTTCCTGTACAGCCATTACAACGTGAATCAACTAAGAAAAGTCCCCAAAAAACTTCCCAATCTTGTATTCTCAGTAGGAACAAGTTCATCAGACTTAAGGATATTATAGAAGATGGCAGCATATCAAGAATCAGATATCTTTTGATTCAAAATACCTTATCTGAGACCAGATGCAAAGGCTTGCAATAGTGAGATGTTAGCTTTGGCACGAGAAAGGATTTTGTAATTAACCAAAGACACTAGGGCAGATACTACTAGTTAGTCTACTCTATAAGAACCAGCATTCATTAGAACAACTTAGGGAAATAGGCATCTTATTTTTAAGAACACATACAATTTGAATCTGTACATGCACTAGTCAATTACTAGGTCTCTCCTAGGTCTTAATATTGGCATGGAGAGGTAGGTGTACATCCCAGATGCAAAATGTTTGTTGTTGAGAATGTGTGTTTACAGGTGTGGAATACCCTAAGGATGGGTAGAAGTGATATCCTGCTGCAGGTGCAGCCTTTAATAAACAGGAACTTGCCTTTCCTCCCATCCCTTCTCTCCTTTTTTTTCTGCCTTTGGATTATCTCAACTCACATTAAGTATCACTTGTGCATTACAGCATATAGAGGGTACTATATTTATTTAGATATACATGTGACTGGATCTTCTGTGAATAAAACACAAAATGCATTAACATGAAGAAATGGAATAGCTTAATTTAAATATTTTAGGAGAGCTAGAATACTAATAAACATCTGGAAGAACAGATAAAACTAGATAAATGTTTAGCCTTGTTATGAGTAACACACTAGCATACGATTAGGTTTATAATGGTTGTAATTTAACAAAACTGTTGTATGAAATATTTTGTTTAGCATTCATTAAAAACTGTTAATGCACTTGTGTTTCCCATGGACTAATTTTTTTTTTTGCAGCAGACGCACATTATTAGTATAATACAAATATGCTAAAAAGCAAACAGTTTGGTGTTAAAATGTCTTAAGAAGGATTGTGAAAAAGAAATTTTACACCAATCTTTTTTTTCATTTTTACAGTGGAATTTTTACCACAAATTCCATATTTTAATGATATTATACCAACTCTATTTTTTAAACTCATTTTGTCACTGTTTTGTAACAGAAACACTGTAAATATTATAGATGTGGTAAACTATTATACTTGTTTTCTTATAAATGAAATGATCTGTGCCAACACTGACAAAATGAATTAATGTGTTACTAAGGCAACAGTCACATTACCCGCTTTCTGTTTCACAGTATGCAGCAGAGCATATGGTTTACTCTTAATGGAACACTAGCTTCTCATTAACATACCAGTAGCAGTGTCAGAACTTACAAACCAGCCTAACAGGGAAATGGAAAAACTTATAAATTAGACCCTTTCAGTACTATTGAGAAGGAAATGACTGATGTTCTAAGGTACAATATTTAGCTAATTCAGTGCCCTTTTCTGCACCTTCTTTCCACAAAAAAAGAAACTTTTTTTCCCCTCGAAATAAATATAAATATAAATATTGAAGTGCAAGCAATTTTTACCCCGCTTAGGAGAGTGATTGGCACTCTGGATTTGATAACTCTTCTTAAAAAATAATGTGGCTGTGCCTTTTTTTTTTTCTCTCACAGTATGTTTTAAACAGCTGTATTTTCATCATACTGTTTTGAGACAGGGAAGTCAACTGAATAGAAAGCTATTTTTCCACTTCCTCCTCCAAGAGGAAATCCATCAGGTAAACATAAACAAGAAACAAGGGTGATAAGGAAACCATGGATTTTCCCCAGCTTGGGGATGACTGTATCAGAAAGCAGTGGAGCCACCAAGAGGTTAAGAGCAGTAGTGAAGAGATAGACTCTATTCCACTCTGAAGAACTGTTCTGTTTGGATCTCTTCTATTAATTATGGGCATTCCATTTTTTTCAGTCACTTTTCTTTCTCTCCACTGTTCTCCCTGCCTCCACCCCCGTCCCATCAAGACACACTCATAGTTCCTTTAATCACTAGCAGTTCAGCTGTACTCAGGTAGAAAAACCATCAACAAGGCAGTGACTTAAGAGGTAATTTTGTTGTTGTTGAAAGGTGAACCTTCCATCTCAAATACCTTCTCCCATGAAGCATAGGAACTCAATCCATTAAAAACAAATATGTGTAATATTTCATTTTCAGATTCAAGAATCCCCAAGAAATTATATGTTTATAATTCATGGTATTCAAATTAATCAATTTTATTTATAGAACAAGTAATGAAACAATACCAGAATAGGATGTGAATTACTGAGCATATAACCATGGGAAAGGCGTTTAAGAAACATGTAGGCTTATCACTCCACTGCTACCCAAATTCTGGGGTAAGTAACTAGACACATTGCCCGTTGTTTACAAAGACTTCAAACCAGATGGGAAGCACCACTTCAATCCATGTGAACAACAGTATGAAAAATTTAGCTCCTGGAATTCTACTCATTTATTAGAACCTCACTGCAAAAATGATTGGAGAGCCATCATTTAGCTCTAGAAATCACAGCATATGATAGCAACATCTTTTTAGAGTATTATTGGATGTAGACAAATTCAATTAATCCAAAATTGGGATATTTACAATAGAAACAATCAGACTTTATTATCTGATTTCCTTCTAAAGATTAACCCATATATATAAGATTATATACTTTAACTGTTATATCCTCTTTCCTTTTCAGATGGAAAGGTGAAATGTTGAACTTTATAGAACATAAACATTAAGAAATGTGTTAACTTTGCCAGATTTGTGAATCCCTGATAAAAGATGGACAGTGATAATAGGAATTATAGTTGACATTTACATGGTGCTTTAAAATTTTCAAATTTTTTCTATCATATAATCTCTTTTTAGCTGCATGACAACCCTTGGAGGTAAGAGCTATTATACCCATTTTACATATGAGAAAACTAAGTCTCAAAGACCTTGACTTGTCCAAGATCACACAGCTACTAAGTATCTCTGGGGCACAATTCAAATCCAGTCTTTTGGCTTCCAAACCCAGTGGGTGGATCTTCTATCCCAGGATTTACTATGCATAAAAGTATAAATGCATGTTTAAAAAATCCCACTCAGTAAAGTAGCACCTCGTACAAATTTATTAGTCATATTTTGGAAACAAAAACATAAGAAATCTGTGCTTCAAAGAATATGAATTTAACAATTCAACCTCTATATGCACAGTCACTAACATCCCACTAAAATATCCCCTTTTTGTGTTTCACTCACCTGAAAAGCTGGCACTCTAATATCTCTACCTGTTTTTATGTCTCTCTGACTGTTTTAAAAGTCTCTCTCTCTCTCTCTCTCTCTCTCTCTCTCTCTCTCTCTCTCTCTCTCTCTCTCTCTGTCTCCCTCTCTCTCTC